>NC_041229.1:33952042-33952663 GCF_002837175.3 Physeter macrocephalus
TATGGTTTTTATTCTTCAATTTGTTAATATGGTGTATCACATTGGTTGATTTGCATATATTGAAGAATCCTTGCATCCCTGGGATAAATGTCACTTGATCATGGTGTATGATCCTTTTAATGTATTGTTGGATTCTATTTGCTAGTATTTTGTTGAGGATTTTTGCATCTATATTCATCAGTGATATTGGTCTGTAATTTTCTTTATGTGTGATATCTTTTTCTGGTTTTGGTATCAGGGTGATGGTGGCCTCATAGAATGAGTTTGGGAGTGTTCCTTCCTCTGCAATTTTTTGGAAGAGTTTGAGAAGAATAAGTGTTAGCTCTTCCCTAAATGTTTGATAGAATTCACCTGTGAAGCCATCTGGTCCTGGACTTTTGTTTGTTAGAAGACTTTTAATCCCAGTTTCAATATCATTTCTTGTGATTGGTCTGTTCATATTTTCTATTTCTTCCTGGTTCAGTCTTGGAAGGTTATACCTTTCTAAGAATTTGTCCATTTCTTCCAGGTTGTCCATTTTATTGGCATAGATTTACTTGTAGTAGTCTCTTAGGATGCTTTGTATTTCTGCGGTGTCTGTTGTAACTTCTCCTTTTTCATTTCTAATTTTATTGATTTGTG
>NC_041229.1:33953041-33953352 GCF_002837175.3 Physeter macrocephalus
TTTCCTCTTTGATTTCTTCAGTGATCTCTTGGTTATTTAGTAATGTATTGTTTAGCCTCCATGTGTTTCTGCTTTTTACGTTTTTTTCCCTGTAATTCATTTCTAATCTCATAACGTTGTGGTCATAAACGTTGTTTGATATGATTTCAATTTTCTTAAATTTACTGAAGCTTGATTTGTGACCCAAGATGTGATCTATCCTGGAGAATGTTCCATGCACACTTGAGAAGAAAGTGTAATCTGCTGTTTTTGGATGGAATATCTGATAAATATCAATTAAATCTATCTGGTTTATTGTGTCATTTAAAGCT
>NC_041229.1:33953779-33961309 GCF_002837175.3 Physeter macrocephalus
GTCTGTATGTGTCCCTAGGTCTGAAGTGGGTCTCTTGTAGACAGCATATATATGGGTCTTGTTTTTGTATCCATTCAGCAAGCCTCTGTCTTTTGGTTGGAGCATTTAATCCATTCACGTTTAAGGTAATTATCGATATGTATGTTCCTATGTCCATTTTCTTAATTATTTTGGGTTTGTTTTCGTAGGTCCTCTTCTTCTCTTGTGTTTCTCACTTAGAGAAGTTCGTTTAGCATTTGTTGTAGAGGTGGTTTGGTGGTGCTCAGTTCTCTTAGATGCTACTTGTCTGTAAAGCTTTTGATTTCTCCATTGAATCTAAATGAGATCCTTGCTGGGTAGAGTAATCTTTGTTATAGGTTCTTCCCTTTTATCATTTTAAGTATATAATGCCACTCCCTTCTGGCTTGTAGAGTTTCTGCTGAGAAATCAGCTGTTAACTTTATGTGAGTTCCCTTGTATGTTATTTGTCATTTTTCCCTTGCTGCTTTCAATAATTTTTCTTTGTCTTTATTTTTTGCCAATTTGATTACTATGTGTCTCGGCGTGTTTCTCCTTAGGTTTTTCCTGTATGGAACTCTCTGTGCTTCCTGGACTTGGGTGGCTATTTCCTTTCCCATGTTAGGGAAGTTTTTGACTATAATCTCTTCAAATATTTTCTCTGGTCCTTTCTCTCTCTCTTTTTTTATTTAAAGAAAGAATAAAATATATACTCAGAGGTTCTTAGGGTCCTTGACCATTATGTTGAGAAACTTAAGATTAATCATCTCACTGATGTTTATTTTACATCTGATCAAATTTAAAGTTTGATGGTGATGTAGCCAAGACTCAGTCAGCAGATTTTAGGATGGGCTGAAAGAACAAAGTATTGAAGGCACAGAAACCAGATAGAAATGAGCAGATTCTACCTGAAGTGATTTGGGTCTGGACTTAATTAAATGAATGAAAATAGAAAGGATGAGATAAGTGATGTGAGATATTATAACAGAAGAAATAAACTAACTTGATAACTGACTGAATTCAGAAGAAGGAAGAAATTATGAACAACTGATTTTTCAGTCACATCTTGTCTTTCCATTGTCATTCACCTGCTTCATCTTGGAAATCTTAAATTCCAATAACTCAGTTAATATATCAGTAGTTCATATGGGATACAGGGTAAATTCCTTATCATGGATTACAAGGGTCTTCAGACATGGTCTTCATGATCTTGCGCATGATTACTTCTCCAAACTTTACTCCTCCCATTTTAATGAACAGATATGTCTGAGTGTCTACAATGCTTTCAACTTTGTAATAGGGTAGTTGTTTTCAAACCTTTTCCTTTTAAATTTTACTTGCAATTTGAAAAATGATTGAGATTCTGAAAGAATATTCCTTTAGGTGAGATATATTATCTATACTTTTACTATATTAGAAATCAAAATTGAGAAATTTTAAAAATATGTATTAATATATTTAAAAATAACTAAAATAAACCTACAATGAATTTTGCTGTTGACAGCAAATGCTGTCAGTTATTCTCCCTTCTGCCAACTAAGTGGTAGACCTACTTAGTTCATTTTTTTTTTAAACATCTTTATTGGAGTAGAATTGTTTTACCATGGTGTGTTAATTTCTGCTTTATAACAAAGTGAATCAGTTATATATATATACACATATCCCCATATCTCTTCCCTCTTGCATCACACTCCCTCCCACCCTCCCTATCCGACCCCTGTAGGTGGTCAAAATGCACTGAGCTAATCTCCCTGCACTATGTGGCTGCTTCCCAATAGCTATTGGTTTTATATTTAGTAGTGTATATATGTCCATGCCACTCTCTCACTTTGTCCCAGCTTACCCTTCCCCCTCCCTGTGTCCTCAAGTCCATTCTCTAGTAGGTCTTCGTCATTATTCACATCTTGCCCCTAGGTTCTTGATGACCTATTTTTTTTTAACTCCATGTATATGTGTTAGCATACTGTATTTGTTTTTCTCTTTCTGACTTACTTCACTCTCTATGACAGACTCTAGTCCATCATCCTCACTACAAATAACTCAATTTCGTTTCTTTATATGGCTGACTAATATTCCATTGTATATGTGTGCCACATCTTCTTTATCCATTCATCTGTCAATGGACACTTAGGTTGCTTCCATGTCCTGGCTATTGTAAATAGAGCTACAATGAACATTGTGGTACCTGACTCTTTTTGAATTATGGTTTTCTCAGGGTATATGACCAGTACTGGGATTTCTGGGTTGTATGGTAGTTCTAGTTGTAGTTTTTTAAGGAACTTCCATACTGTTCTCCATAGTGGCTGTATCAATTTACATTCCCACCAACAGTGCAAGAGGGTTCTCTTTTCTCCACACCCTCTCCAGCATTTATTGTTTTTAGATTTTTTAATGATGGCCATTCTGACTGATGTGAAGTGATACCTCATTGAAGTTTTGATTTGCATTTCTCTAATGATTAATGATGTTGAGCATTCTTTCATGTGTTTGTTGGCAATCTGTATATCTTCTTTGGAGAAATGTCTATTTAGGTCTCCTTCCCATCTTTGGATTGGGTTGGTTTTTTTTTTTTTTTTTTTTTTTTTGATACTGAGCTGCATGAGCTGCTTGTAAATTTTGGAGATTAATCCTTTATTAGTTGCTTCATTTGCAAATATTTTCCCCCTATCTGAGGGTTGTCTTTTCATCTTGTTTATGGTTTTCTTTGCTGTGAAAAAGATTTTGAGTTTCATTTGGTCCCATTTGTTTACATTTGTTTGTATTTCCATTTCTCTAGGAGGTGGGTCAAAAAGGATCTTGCTGTGATTTATGTCATAGAGTGTTCTGCCTATGTTTTCCTCTAAGAGTTCTATAGTGTTTGCACTTACATTTAGGCCTTTAATCCATTTTAAGTTTATTTTGGTGCATGGTGTTAGGAAGTGTTCTAATTTCATTCTTTTAGATCTAGCTGTCCAGTTTTCCCAGCACCAATTACTGAAGTGACTGTCTTTTCTTCATTGTATATTTTTTCCTCCTTTATCAAAAATACATGACCATATGTTCATGGGCTTCTCTTTGGGCTTTTATCCTGTTCCATTGATCTATATTTCTGTTTCTGTGTCAGTACCATCCTGTCTTGATTACTGTAGCTGTGTATTATAGTCTGAAGTCCAGGAGCCTGATTCCTCCAGCTCCGTTTTTCTTTCTCAAGATTGCTTTGGCTATTCGGGGTTTTTTGTGTTTCCATACAAATTGTGAAATTGTTAGTTCTAGTTCTGTGAAAAATGCCATTAGTAGTTCGATAGGGATTGCACTGAATCTATAGATTGCTTTGGTTAGTAAAGTCATTTTCACAATGTTGATTCTTCCAATCTAAGAACATGGTATATCTCTCCATTGGTTTGCATCATCTTTAATTTCTTTCATCAGTGCCTTATAGTTTACTGCATACAGATCTTCTGTCTCCTTAGGTAGGTTTATTCCCAGGTATTTTATTATTTTTGTTGCAATGGTAAATGGGTGTGTTTCATTAATTTCTCGTTCAGATTTTTCGTCATTAGTGTATAGGAATGCAAGAGTTTCTGTGCATTAATTTTGTATCCTGCTACTTTACCAAATTCATTGATTAGCTCTAGTAGTTTTCTGGTGGAATCTTTAGGATTCTCTATGTATAGTATCATGTCATCTGCAAACAGTGAGAGTTTTACTTCTTCTTTTCTGATTAAGATTCCTTTTATTTCTTTGTCTTCTCTGACTGCTGTGGCTAAAACTTCCAAAACAATGTTGAATAACAGTGGTGCGAGTGGGCAACCTTGTCTTGTTCCTGATCTTAGTGGAAATTGTTTCAGTTTTTCACCATTGAGGAAAATGTTGGCTCTGGGTTTGTCATATACGGTCTTTATTATGTTGAGGAAAGTTCCCTCTATGCCTACTTTCTGGAAGGTTTTTATCATAAATCGGTGTGGAATATTGTCAAAAGCTTTTTCTGCATCTATTGAGATGATCATAGGGTTTTTATTCTTCAATTTGTTAATATGTTGTATCACATGGATTGATTTGTGTATATTGAAGAATCCTTGCATTCCTGAGATAAATCCCACTTGGTCATGGTGTATGATCCTTTTAATGTGCTGTTGGATTCTGCTTGCTAGTATATTCCTGAGAATTTTTGCATCTATGTTCATCAGTGGTATTGGCCTGTAATTTTCTTTCTTTGTGACATCTTTGTCTGGTTTGGGTATCAGGGTGTTGATGGCCTCGTAGAATGAGTTTGGGAGTGTTCCTCCCTCTGCTATATTTTGGAAGACTTTGAGAACGATAGGTTTTAGCTCTCAAAATGTTTGATAGAATTCTCCTGTGAAGCCATCTGGTCCTGGGCTTTTGTTTGTTGGAAGATTGTTAATCACAGTTTCAATTTCAGTGCTTGTGACTGGTCTGTTTATATTTTCTATTTCTTCCTGGTTCAGTCTCAGAAGGTTGTGCTTTTCTAGGAATTTGTCCATTTCTTCCAGATTTTCCATTTTCTTGGCATATAGTTGCTGGTAGTAATCACTCATGATCCTTTGTATTTCTGCACTGTCAGTTGTTACTTCTCCTTTTTCATTTCTAATTCTATTGATTTGAGTCTTCTCCTTTTTTTTTCTTGATCAGTCTGGCTAATTGTTTGTCAATTTTGTTTATCTTCTCAAAGAACCAGGTTTTAGTTTTATTGATCTTTGCTGTTGTTTCATTCACTTTTTTTCATTTATTTCTGATCTGATCTTTATGATTTCTTTTCTTCTGCTAACTTTGATTTTGTTGTTGTTGTTGTTCTTTGTTCTCTAATTGCTTTAGATGTAAGGTTAGGTTGTTATTTGAGATGTTTCTTGTTTCTTATGGTAGGATTGTATTGCTATAAACTTCTCTCTGAGAAATGCTTTTGCTGCATTCAATAGATTTTTGGTCATTGTGTTATCATTGTCATTTGTTTCTAGGTATTTTTTGATTTCCTCTTTGATTTCTTCAGTGATCTCTTTGTTATTAAGTAGTGTACTGTTTAGCATCCATGTGTTTGTATTTTTTACAGATTTTTTCCTCTAATTGATATGTAGTCTCATAGCGTTGTGGTCAGAAAAGATACTTGCTATGATTTTAGTTTCCTTAAATTTCCCAAGGCTTGATTTGTGACCCAAGATATGATCTCTCCTGGAGAGTGAGTCCATGAGCACTTGAGAAGAAAGTGTATTCTGTTGTTTTTGGATGGAATGTCCTAAATATATCAAGTAAGTTCATTGTGTTTAATGTATCATTTAAAGCTTGTCTTTTTCTTTCTTTCTTTCTTTCTTTCTTTCTTTCTCTCTCTCTCTCTCTCTCTCTCTCTCTCTCTCTCTCTCTCTCTCTCTCTCTCTTTCTCTCTTTCTTTCTTTTTCTTTCTTTCCTAGAAAGGCTTTTTATTGATTTTTCTCTCCATGTACATTTTAGTCAGTTGTGTTGCTCTCAATCAAGAAATCCATTATTGGGGCTTCCCTGGTGGCACAGTGGTTGAGAGTCCGCCTGCCGATGCAGGGGACACGGGTTCGTGCCCTTGTCTGGGAAGATCCCACATGCCGAAGAGCGGCTAGGCCCATGAGCCATGGCCGCTGAGCCTGTGCATCTGGAGCCTGTGTTCCGCAATGGAAGAGGTCACAACAGTGAGAGGCCCACATACAGAAAAAAAAAAAAAAGAAATCCATTATTAATCTAATTTTCTAATGGAGGAAGTGGTAAAAGATTCTTATCACCTTCTGTGGAATCTATAAACTTAAGACCAAAATGAATAGCAATATAGGGAATTTTGGATAATCAATCCACTGGTGGAAGTGGAGTAAAATAGTTCCCTACTATGATTGTGTTACTGTCAATTTCCCCTTTTATGGCTGTTAGCATTTGCCTTATGTATTGAGGTGCTCCTATGTTGGGTGCATAAATATTTACAATTGTTATATATTCTTCTTGGATTGATCCCTTTATTATTATGTAGTGTCCTTCCTTGTCTCTTGTAATAGTTTATATTTTAAAGTTTATTCTGCCTGATATGAGAATTGCTACTCCAGCTTTCTTTTGATTTCCATTTGCATGGAATAACTTTTTCCATTCCCTTACTTTCAGTCTGTATGTGTCCCTAGGTCTGAAGTGTGTCGCTTGTAGACAGCATATATATTGGTCTTGTTTTAGTATTCATTCAGCCAGTCTATGACTGTTGGTTGGAACATTTAACCCATTTACATTTAAGTTAATTATCGATATGTGCGTTCTTATTACCATTTTCTTAATTGTTTTGGGTTATTGTAGGTCTTTTCCTCCTCTTGCGTTTTGTGCCTAGAGAAGTTCCTTTAGCATTTGTTGTAGAGCTGGTTTGGTGGTGCTGAATTCTCTTAGCTTTTGTTTGTCTGTAAAGGTTTTAATTTCTCCATCGAATCTGAATGAGATCCTTGCTGGGGAGAGTAATCTTGGTTGTAGGTTTTTCCCTTTTATCACTTTAAACATGTCCTGCCAGTTCCTTCTGGCTTGCAGAGTTTCTGCTGATAGATCAGCTGTTAACCTTATGGGGATTCCCTTTTATGTTATTTGTTCATTTTCCCTTGCTGTTTTTAATATGTTTTGTTTGTATTTAATTTTTAATAGTTTGATTAATATGTGTCTTGGTGTGTTTCTTGCTGCTTTTAATATTTGTTCTTTGTATTTAATTTTTGATAGTTTGATTAATATGTGTCTTCTCATGTTTCTCCTTGGATTTATCCTGTATGGGACTCTCTGTTCTTCCTTGACTTGATTAACTATTTCCTTTCCCATATTAGGGAAGTTTCCAACTAATCTCTTCAAATATTTTCTCAGTCCCTTTCTTTTTCTCTTCTTTTTCTGGGACCCTTATAATTCGAATGTTGGTGTGTTTAATGTTGTCCCAGAGGTCTCTGAGACTGTCCTCTATTCTTCTCATTCTTTTTTCTTTGCTCTGCAGTAGTTATTTCCACTATTTTATATTCCAGGTCACTTATCCATTCTTCTGCCTCAGTTACCTAGTGGGTGGGGTTGTGTTCCTGTCTTGCTAGTTGTTTGGCATGGGGTGTCCTGCACCTTAGCTTGCTTGTCGTTGAGTGGAGCTGGGTCTTGACATTGAGATGGATATCTTTGGGAGATTTTTGCCATTTGATATTAGGTAGAGCTGTGAGGTCTCTGGTGGGCCAATGTCCTGAACTTGGCTCTCCCACCTCAGAGTCACAGGTCTGACACCTGGCTGGAGCACCAAAACCCTGTCATCCACATGCCTAAGAATAAAAGAGAGAAGAAGAGAAAGAAAGATAGAAAGAAAGAAAGAAAGAAAGAAAGAAAAAAATGGAATAAACTTATTAAAATAAAAAATACAAAATAATTATTAAAAATTAAAAAAAAATTAAGTAATTTTTAAAAAAAGAAAGAAGAGAGCAACCAAACCAAAAAACAAATCCACCAATGATAATAAGTGCTAAAAACTATACAAAAAAAAAAAAAAAAGGACAGACAGAACCCTAGAACAAATGGTAAAAGCAAAGCTATACA
>NC_041229.1:33962874-33988338 GCF_002837175.3 Physeter macrocephalus
TTTCAGGTAGACTGCCTATTTCCTCTTCATTTGTTTGGTCTGGTGGGTTTTTACCTTGCTCTTTCATCTGCTGTGTGTTTCTCTGTCTTCTCATTTTGCTTAACTTACTGTGTTTGGGGTCTCCCTTTCGCAGGCTGCAGGTTCGTAGTTCCCTTTGTTTTTGGTCTCTGCTTCCAGTGAGGAAAGTTGGTTCAGTGGGTTGTGTAGGTTTCCTGCTGGAGGGGACTAGTGCCTGTGTTCTGGTGGATGAGGCTGGATCTTGTCTTTCCGGTGGGCAGGTCCATGTCCAATGGTGTTTTTTGGGGTGTGTGACTTTATTATGATTTTAGACAGCCTTTCTCCTAGTGGGTGGGGTTGTGTTCCTGTCTTGCTAGTTGTTTGGCATGGGGTGTCAATTAAAAAAAAATTAAGTAATTTTTAAAAAAAGAAAGAAGAGAGCAACCTATACACAAAAAAATCACACACAGAAGCATACACATACATACTCACAAAAAGAGAAAAGGAAAAATATATATATATTGTTACTCCCAAAGTCAACTGCCTCAATTTGGGATGACTCGTTGTCTCTTCAGGTATTCCCTAGATGCAGGGTACATCAAATTGATTGTGGACATTTAATCTGCTGCTCCTGAGGTTGCTGGGAGAAGTTTCTCTTTCTCTGCTTTGTCCGCACAGCTCCTGGGCTTCAGCTTTGGATTTGGACCCGCCTCTGCGTGTAGGTCACGTGAGGGCATCTGTTCTTTGTTCAAACAGGACAGGGTTAAAGGAGCAGCTGATTAGGGGTCTCTGGCTCATTCAGGATGGGAGGAGGGAGGGGTACAGATGCAGGGTGAGCCTTTGGTGGCAGTGGCTGGCCTGATGTTGCAACAGCCTGAGCCACGCCTTGTGTTCTCCTGGGGAAGTTGTCCCTGGATCACGGGACCCTGGCAGTGGGGGGCTGCACAGGCTCCTGGGTGGGGAGGTGTGGATAGTGACCTGTGCTTGCACACAGGATTCTTGGTGGCTGCAGCAGTAGCCTTAGTGTCTCATGCCTGTCTATGTGGTCCGCGCTGATAGCCACGGCTCATGCCCATCTTTGGAACTCGTTTAGGCAGCACTCTTAATCCCCTCTCCTTGCACACCACAAAACAAAGAAGCAAGAAAAAGTCTCTTGCCTGTTTGGCAGTTCCAGACCTCTCCCTGGACATATTCCTGGCTCGCTGTGGCACACTAGCCCCCTTCAGGCTGTGTTCACGCAGGCAACCCCAGTCCTCTCCCTGGGATCTGACCTCTGAAGCTGAAGCCTCAGCTCCCAGCCCCCACCCGCCCCGGCGGGTCAGCAGAGAAGCCTCTCGGGCTGGTGAGTGCTGGTCAGCTCTGATCCTCTGTGCCGGAATCTCTCTGCTTTGCCCTCCACACCCCTGTTACTGTGCTCTCCTCTGTGGCTCCAAAGTTTCCCTCACTCCTATCCCCTGTCTCTGCCAGTGAAGGGGCTTCCTAGTGTTTGGAAACCTTTCCTCCTTCACAGCTCCCTCCCACTGGTTCAGGTCCCATCCCTGTTCTTTTGCCTCTCTTTTTTCGTTTTTCTTTTGCCCTACCCAGGTATGTGGGGAGTTTCTTGCCTTTTGGGAGTTCTGAGTTCTTCTGCCAGCATTCAGTAGGTGTCTGTAGGAGTTGTTTCACATGTAGATGTATTTCTGATGCATTTGTGGGGAGGAATTTGATCTCCATGTCTTACTCTTCCACCATCTTGAAGGTCTCCCTACTTACTTCTTTTTTTTTTGCCGTACACGGGCCTCTCACTGTTGTGGCCTCTCCCATTGCGGAGCATAGGCTCCAGACGTGCAGGCTCAGTGGCCATGGCTCATGGACCTATCTGCTCCATGGCATGTGGGATCTTCTCGGACCAGGGCACAAACCCGTGTCCCCTGCATCGGCAGGCGGACTCTCAACAACTGCGCCACCAGTTCTTCTGCCAGCATTCAGTAGGTGTCTGTAGGAGTTGTTTCACATGTAGATGTATTTCTGATGCATTTGTGGGGAGGAAGTTGATCTCCATGTCTTACTCTTCCACCATCTTGAAGGTCTCCCTACTTACTTCTTTTTTTTTTGCCGTACACGGGCCTCTCACTGTTGTGGCCTCTCCCATTGCGGAGCATAGGCTCCAGACGTGCAGGCTCAGTGGCCATGGCTCATGGACCTATCTGCTCCATGGCATGTGGGATCTTCTCGGACCAGGGCACAAACCCGTGTCCCCTGCATCGGCAGGCGGACTCTCAACAACTGCGCCACCAGGGAAGCCCCCCTACTTACTTCATTTTAAATAAAATATCTGCCAAGCATGCAAGCTTGAATAACAGTTCATAACTTCTGCACATTAATCCAGTAAAAACATCTATTTGTTCTTAATTCCATGCTTTCTCTAAACATTAAGATTAACCACTTGTAGATACGCAAGTCATACACTCTCAATTTATTTTCCTAACTGTGAAGAGTCCATTTAGAGCATATGGCTGTGGAATATGAGTGTTTGGGGGGAATGGAGGCAGATTGTGTATTGAAGGATAAAAGCAGGGAGAGCTAGGGCTCTCTGTGCAAAATGCTAGTACCTTTCTCTCTGCTTTAATATACTTTTCCTTCCACTCATTCAAATACACTCAACACCTCACCGTCCACTTAAGCCCTGTCTTTTCCTGAAGTTTTTTGGTGTGAATTAATAAATGTGCCAGGAGAGGGTCTCCAGAAGATCTCTAATGCAATTATGATTAATATTAGGACTGCTTTATACCATAGAGCCTCCTGGACATTTTTCCTCCCTCAGTGTAGTTCCTGATTTGTTCATCAGTCCAAATGTCTATAACCTTAGTGAACAAAGAATGTGTAGGATGTGTTTTCCTCTGGTTTATCCACAGCATCCAGGACATTGCCTGACTCAGAGTAGCATTTAATGCTTTTTTACTGGAAGAATAATACCAACGAAAGGCTACTAGCAGGTTTGTATGTCAATAAGGAGAGAATATCCAGTGATACAAAATGAGTTCATGATTGAAACTGAAAAGTTTTATTTTTCTCCAATCACTGACAGATTTTCCTTCTGCTGCCCTAGATGACATTCTCAATGAGTCATCAGCTTTCCATATATTTTAAGGTATTAAAACAAGGTATGCTTTGGTAATTGTGACTAATTTTTGGTATACTAATATACCCATCCTTGCCAAACCCAAACTTCAATCTGTCATCCCTCTTCTCCCCAGATTAGGTTTGCCCCGTGAAAAGGAGACCTGAGGTAGGGCCAAAGTGGAGTTTTTTTTTCCTGTTATCCTTTCTCCTGACGAATCTTTCAGATGTTGTTGGAAAGATCAAGGCCAAAAATGTTAGTTGACTGGCACTGTTGTGATACTGTCACCAAGGCTATCTGCATGTCAGATGACAAAATGCTGATTCTCTGTTGGCTTACACATGATGGTTCTTTATAACCCATCATGCTGCCCAGTTCCTGGATGTGACAATATACCCTCTGACTGATGTCCTGTGCTGATGCCTCCCTCCCATTTCTAGCCTCTAGGAGGCTACCTCTTTTTCTTTTTCTTAGTTCATCTCCTGTTACATGGCATTGACTAGAATCCATTGAGATGGGTCAAGCCCAGCCACCTCATCAGGATCAACTTCTGTCCCCCAGGAAGTTCACGACTTTTGCCCTTCCAAATACTAGTACTTAGTGCATCCTCTGTGAGCTTTGCATCTCATTCAGCCTTCAAGGGTAACTCTTATCAGCTTCATGACTTTAAGTAACAGGAGTTATTTTCTATACTCTGACTACCATATCACCCACCTTCAAAGTCTAGGGAAAACACCTCAGGCTTTCCAAAGATTTTTCTAGCATGTTCTGCTCCATCCCTCTCTTTGTAAGGGACATCTGAGTTTCTGTAGCTTAACAAGTATTTAGTGGTGGAGTGAGAGACAGGTCTCTTCTATTGCAGACACTCCCATTGCCACAAAGAGTTGCCCTGGAGCCTTCTCTCTTGGCTTGAGGAAAATACTTTCTTTCTTTCCCCTTCGTGATGGGAAGAGAAAACTCACTCCACTTCTGTCAGCTTTATATAGTCTGATGATTTTTTAACTTCTTTTAACTTTCCTTAAATTTCTTATTGTCTGATTATTTAGGCAGAACTGTATTTGGCATCTTCTAGTAAATAACACACCCATGTGTCTAGCAACATTTCTTTCAAATATTGGGACACAATGTCTATTCTCAACTTTGAGGCTGTAGTAAAAGTTCTGAGATGATTGGAAAACAATATTAGAATATAGAAGGAGATTTAAAATAATATAGCCTAAGACGCTGTGTCACAAAGAAAGAAATGAGGAAATTCACAATGTGTGGCAAAGTTTAAATTAGTACACGGCCCTCCTAATTCTAGTCTATTTCCCCCCAAATGCGTTATTTTGCATTCTGGAGGGAATCATTCTGAAAACTTATAGGAAACTTTATTTAAAACAAGGTTCTGACCAAACAGAATAGCTTCATAGAATGGAATCATCTGAGTTCATGAAAAGACCATTTTTATAATCAGACCTATTTTATTGCTCTAAAAAAATAAATCTCCTGGGATGGAATCTGAAACAGATTAGGTTCTTGCCAATTGATGCTACATAATGAGATTCTAGTGCATTATTTTTCCCGAAATCATTGCATTTATTTGACAATAACAACTGTTTGTTTCTTAAATTCAATATTCCATCATAGTTTGCCATCTTTAATTTCAAACTAATCTCTTTTTTGGTCTTTATTTCTATTGTTGGCTCCACTCTTCTCCCACATGCTGGCTCAAAATAGCACACTGGAGGATCTTTTATTTTCTCCTCTTTTGTCCCTTATGTCCAGTAAATGTCAACTACACTGGATGTATCCATATATTGTTTCTAACCTCCAACCTATTCTTTCCATTCCCAATTCTTCTACCTATAACTATTCACCATTCTCTCATTTGGTATTCCTCTATTATTAAACATCCTCTGTTATTAAAAACATGATAAAATAAAATTTAAAACTTGTAACTATTCCTTAAAGTCCAGCTTTCAAAATCATAGATTTAAGGATTAGAGGAAAAATTGATATCATCTGATCGAGCAAGCCCTTTGATGCTAAAATTATCTTTATATAATAATCATTCAGCTCATGCCTGCGAACTGACAGACTCTCTTGAGATACAGTCGATTCTACCACAGACAGACACTGGTTGCTTAGAGTGATCTTCTTTATAGACAAATTAATTGTACATCTCATTTTACTATACTTTGACTGGTTTGTCCCTTTGGATTTCTTTAGAATAAGTGTAAGCTGCTTATATATAACAAATTTTTATCTACTTAAAGATAACAGTTGTTAGCTAGACCTTTAAAAAAATCTGTCTTTTGAGCTGAGATTCTGGCTTATTTGCCATATGACAATTCTTTCTTGCTACATGAAATAATAAGCTGATGCATCTCACCAAGATATCAGGATACTGAAAATGATATTTATATATGATACATCAAGGGGAAAAAAAGGTTATTTTTTTCAGTCTTTGCATCTTGTTTTATGCCATGAGCAATTATACTTGTTTGCTAGACAATATACAAAGGTCAACTCTCAACATCCCAAATACAGAAGATAATCTGCAATTGAAAGCCATTACTGTTAATCTAGATATAACAGAGGCAGGTCAAATCATTCTGTAAATCATGACCAGATTCTGTAAATCATTCTGTAATATAGACCAGGGTCTATACCCAGAGTTAACTACAAAAAATCTTTTGCCTACCTCTCCTAAGACATTTGTATATTGGAGTTCTGAATATTTTACTCATTAGCTTACAAAAGTATCCATTAATTAATTCAGGGAAGATCTTGCAAAAAGAAGGAAGTTTCCCCTGAATCTGGTCAAAAATTACCTTAAACATTAGCTGAATCTTTAATTTAGCTCTCATTCCTTTAATTTATTTTATCTTTTCTATTATAATATGATTTCAAATTTTTCCTCATCACTTGTTTTCCCTCCACTGAACACATTCTTATTTACCGATGTTTCCATAATATGATCTAGCCTAGAACTGAACATAATACTACAGTCATTGTTAGCAAATAGATGCAAAGTAGATCTAACCTCTCCCTTATTCTAGACATTGTTAATACAGCTGAAGATCATGCTAACTCCTTTTTGGTAAGCACATACCACTGCTGACTTCTAATGAAATCAATAAATAGCCATTGAATACTTGCAGGTCTAAATCCTCATTGCTGTCTTCTTTCTTCCAGACTTTTGCAGTGGTAACTTACCTATTCTCTTTGCCTACATTCTTTCCCAAGCTCTAAAATATATTTTTTTGTAAAGAACCTAGTACAATCTTTTAACATGTTATCAAGTTACATCTCTCCTCTGCTTAAAGTATGATCTGGTCATTGCCTCTCTATTTTCCCTTATCACTTTTCTTGTCATATACTCTCTTCATCCATATTGGTTTCCTCTCTTCTTCTGTATTGATTCTTTTTCAAACACAGTAAGTCTGTTTCCTCTTGATGACTTGACACTGTGGCTGAAACACTTTCTCCCAGATATTCACCTGGTTTCCTTTTCCACTTTTATTAGGTCTTTCCTTGGAGACCTACTCAGAGTGACCTTTCTTGATCATCCTGCATCAAGTAAAATCTTGCTACCCCATCTCCATACACATCACTTACTATCCCTTTACTCCACTTAATTTCTTTATAAGAATTATCCTTTTTAGGTCTTGTGTTATTTCATTTCTTGCTAAGTTGTCTCTCTTCTCTCCTAGAAAGTGAGTTCCTTAAGGACACAAATTTTGTCTGTCTTGTTCACTGCTATATACTTGATGAACAGAGCAATATATAGTAGACACTGACTTAGTATTTGTTAAATTAACAAACAAATAAATTGGACTGAAAGATATTTGGAATTTATTAGGCCACTGGAACTGAGAATGAGATTATTTTTTAAAATTCCTTTTATCTCTGTAATCTCTATCCCCAATACACAACATCTTTGACACATTATATATGCCATGCCCACTTGGAGCTTTTTATACACAGCTATGATATTTTTTATAAGACAGACCAAACCATAAATAAAACAATGCTGCACCAAAAGTTCTACTGAATCCTATTTTAAAAAAACAGTTACTATCTTCAGAGTTATACTGAAACAAATATGGATCCAGGCCCCAATTTGAAATAGCTCTTCATCAATTTAGACATTAAATAAAGACAGCTCTATGTCAGCAAAGATATTATCAGCTAGTACATCTCTCTGAATCACTAGAAAAGGGCAAGTAAAGAGTATATAAGCCAAGTGTCCTCTTGGGGAACTCTAGAACCTCTTGAAGCAAAATCTGCCAGAATATGTGCTGAGTAGAAATGGGTGACATGAGGCCAGAGAAGCCTGATAAAATGCATGGATAATTTAAAAATTTTACCTAATTTATTTTTCTCTGCTTTATTTTTTCATTTCTTTTTTTTTCCTCTTTATTTCTTCCAAATTTTTACTGGCTGTTTTCACAGTCCCCTAAACTAACCTAAGATAATTGCTACTTCTTTAACTCAAGACTTCAGAATGTCCAGACAAGGCTCAGCATAGTTCTTGGTATTGAAAAAAATATCAGAACTTTTGTTTGAAGGAAGGTTTTTTGTTTTGTTTTGTTTTGTTTTGTTTTAATTACAAATTCAATTTCACTAATAATGATTAGTCTGTTAAGAATGTCTATTTCTTCCTGATTCAGTCTTGGCAGGTTGCATGTTTCTAGAACTTTGTCCATTTTTTCTAGGTTTTCCAATTTGTTGACGTATAACTGTTCATAGTGTTCTCTTCTGATTTTTTTGTATCTCTGCGGTATCAGTTGTTATTTCTCCTCTTTCATTTCTTATTTTGTTTACTTGGGTCCTTTGTCTTTTATTCTTGATGAACCTGGCTAAACATTTATCAATTATGTTTATCTTTTCAAAAAACCAGTACTTGGTTTCATTAATCTTTTCTGTTGTTTTTTGGTCTCTATTTATTTCCTTTCTTATCTTTATTATTTCCTTCCTTCTGCTGACTTTGGGCTTTGAGCTTTTTTTTTCTAATTCCTTTAGATAATGTGTTAGGTTGTTTATTTGGGATATTTCTTGTTCCTTGATGTAGGCCTATACTGCTATAAACTTCCTTATTAGAAGTTCCCATACATTTCTGTTGCATCCCAAAGACTTTGTAAAGTTGTGTTGCCGTTTTCATTGTCTCCAGGTATTTTCTGATTTCTTCTTTGATTTCTTCATTGACCCATTGATTTTTTAATAACATGTTGCTTAGTCCCCACATGTACTACAAAGCTACAATAATCAAAACAGCATGGTACTGTCGCAAATATAGACACATTGATCAATAGAATAGTATAGAGAGCCCTGAAATAAACCCACACAGTTATGGTCAAATAATTTATGACAAAGGAGGCAAGAATATGCAATGGAGAAAAGATAGGCTCTTAAATAAATGATGCTGGGAAAACTGGAGAGCTTCATGTTAAATAATGAGATTAAAACATTTCCTCACATCATATACAAAAATAAACTCAAAATGGGTTAAAGACCTAACTGTAAGACCTGAAACCATAGAACTCTTAGAAGAGAAAATAGGCAGAACATCCTTTGACATAAATAATAGTGATTTTTTTTGGATCTGTCTCCTAAGGCAAAAGAAATAAAAGCAAAAATAAACAAGTGGGACCTAATTAAACTTAAAAGATTTTGCACAGCAAAGGAAACCATCAAAAAAAAAAAAAAAGACAACCTATTGAATGAGAGAAAATATTTGCAAATGATAAGAAAAATAAGGAGTTAATATTCAAAATATATAAACAGCTTATACAACTCAATATTGAAAAAATAAACAACATGATTAAAAATGGGCATAAAATTTGAATAGATATTTTTCAAATGAAGACACACAGATGGCTAACAGGCATATGAAAAGATGCTCAACCATGCTAATCATCAGAGAAATACAAATCAAAACTACAATGAGGGCTTCCCTGGTGGCACAGTGGTTGAGAGTCCACCTGCCGATGCAGGGGACATGGGTTCATGCCCCGGTCTGGGAAGATCCCACATGCCTTGGAGCGGCTAGGTTTGTGATCCATGGCTGCTAAGGCTGCGCGTCTGGAGCCTGCACTCTGCAACGGGAGAGGCCACAACAGTGAGAGGTCTGTGTACCGCAAACAAAACAAAACAAAACAAAACCTGCTTGGAATGAAATTCAGTCATGTCAGATGTGAAAGTTGTCCCAACTTGTGTGGGTGTGTTTGAGGATGTGTCTGTGTGTTTCCTTTTGCTCTGCCTTTACTTCAGTTCTAACCTTTGAATTGAAAGAGGGAACGGGCCTCTTTCTAGACTGTAAACAAAACAAAACTACAATGAGACATTACCTCACATTTACCAGAATGGCAAACATCAATAGCAAATGTTGGTGAGGGTGTGGAAAAAAGGGACACTGCTGGTTGGAATGTAAATTGTTGCAGCCACTGTGGAAAACACTATGGGAAGTTCCTCAAAATACTAAAAGTAAAACAACTACCATATGATCCAGAAGTTCTACTCCTGGGTATATATCTGAAGAAAACAAAAACACTAATTCAAAAAGATATATGCAAAAAAAATATATATATATGTACCTCAATGTTCATAGAAACATTATTTATAGTAACCAAGACATTGAAACAACCTAAGTGCCCGTCAATAGATGAATGGATAAAGAAGATGTGGTATATATATAAAATGGAATATTACTCAGACATAAAAACTGAATGGCATTCTGCCATTTGCAGTAACATGGATGGACCTAGAGGGTATTATGCTTAGTGAAATAGGTCAGACAGAGAAAAACAAATACTGTATGTTATCACTTATATGTGGAATCTAAAAAATAAAACAAATGAGTATATATAAAAGAACAGAAACAGATGCACAGATATAGAGAATGAACTAATAGTTACCAGTAGGGAGAGGGAAAGGAGGATGGGCGAGATAGGGGTATGAGATTAAGAAACACAAACTACTATGTATAAAATTGATAAGCAACAAGGATATATCATACAGCACAGTAGAATATAGCCATTATTTGGTAATAACTGTAAATGGAGTATAATCTATAAAAATATGGATTCACTGTATTGTACAACTGAAACTAATATAATGTTTTAAATCAACTATACTTCAATTAAAAAACACACACATCAGAACGATCAGGTTAGAGAATACAAAATCATTCATCCCTTTTGGATGTTTTCTAACCAGAAAGTGCTATAACCAGAAGCATAGCTTATGCACCTCTTAACAGAAGAAACCAATCAAACAATGAATTGTTTCCTTTAATTCACTTAAAAATAGGTACCTGTACTTACAGAAAATATTATGCTAGAACTTGTGTATGAAACATCAAATAAAATAGGTATCACCTCTGTTTTTATAGAGCAGATGGCCTTATAATTTTTTATTTAAACATGTAAAAATAATAATTGCAAAATATGCAAGTGCTAAAATGGAAAAATCATCACTTAAAACCAAATTTATCCCTGATTGTCACCATTTGGATGGTTCCACCATACTCTAAATCCACAGTCAGTTAAGGTCATGCTGCAATCATAGCCAGCATCATAAACAGATCATTAGGAATAATTAAGTTATCTGACAAATTTCAGTGTTAAAGCAACACTGAGAATTAGAATGGAAAGCATTTTTTCAAATGCTAGAAAGAAAAATTTATTGTGTTGACATCTATATCGAATAAATATTACCAAATATAGAAGTTGATGACTAAATTTCAAGCAATCTATAGTTATATTGATTAATGGTTAGAAAAATAAGATGTTCCCAAAGAGCTAAAATAAACATAAAATTATACAGCACTTAACCCTTTTCCATTCTCACAACTAATTATATAGGGTTTATTTTACACATGGTATATTTACAGAATTTGTGTCCTGATAAACCTATACAGTTTATTTAAAGTCAAGGAGAGGAGAAATTTTTCCTTGCATTTGTTCTGCATCTCAACTGTGTCCAGCTTTCCTTGGTGCTCAGTGTATGTAACTGTCTCTCCATTTTACAGACAGAATTGACTTGTATTTGAACCAGTGAGTTACAAAAAAGTAGCTGTTTTCTTGATGACAATGGCTCAAGCTAATGCATGGGGGCAGCTCCCCAGAAGCTCATACTAAGCAGTAAGACAATCTCTGCCATAAATAAACATATTTCACAGTAGTACTACTGTGGTAGAAATTTATCTCTGTTTAAAGAATGATACTGTGGACATTCATTTACATTTTCTTGTGGGCACTTGATACAATACAAATTCTTTGAACATTATTTTAAAATAACAGAGAGAACCAATGTAGTACATGATTAATTTTTTATCAACAAATATTAGTCATCATTGAAAATAATAATGCCAGTCCAGAGTAAAAAGTATGGGATAACTTTCATGGCACTTTTTAGATTACAACATACTTTGATGTATAGTGCTTACTCCTTAACCAAACTCAAGGGGAAATATATTTTTAATAATATTTTATGTAAGATAAATAACATTTAGATGACAATAAATTAGTTAATTCTCTCTTTAATCTTCAAAACACTGAGAACACATATTTATCCTCAATTCTCTAGGATGCTTTCTTTAGTTGATGGTTTAATTTTATATCACTCCAGGAAGTGCTGACAATTTCAGATAATTTTTAACATTTCCTTTGCCTTTAAGATAAAAATAACAAAACTCTCTAAATTCAGATGACGCACTCCCCCTCCCCCTGCTGCCCTCCACCTTACTCACAAGGAGAAATTAAATTGTATTCTGATTAATTACATGTCTAATACCACCAGTGCACAGCTGATAAGAGTCAACTTGGTTTCCTGCACTGAGGTAGGCTCCATTATCATCAGGACTTCCTGGGGGACCAATACAATGTGCACATACATAATTTCAAAATGATCACAGAGGAGCCATAATCCATTTCTCTTTCTCATCTGCAGTAGCCAAGTCAGACTTAATATTATCAGGCACCTGTTTTCAGTAACACTTTTGTTTTCATTTCCTTTTAAAGTTATTAGGCAGCACTAGCTGACAGTGACAAAGTTCTTTGCTATTTACCACACTGCCAGTAAGAAGAAGGATAGTATTTGTATAAGCTTATCAATGACAGACATTCTCTGTTTAATAGTATATCATCCTCTTGGCAGAAGGAACAGGCTGTCACCTTTCCAATAAAATGGATTTAACCCAGTGGAGGAGAGTGGGGTCAAAATAGAGAAAAAATGCCTTATTTGCAGGCTTGTTTTTGAAGCAATACAGCTTATATTGAAAGCATCTGAAAGTAACCCAAGGAAAGTAATTAGATGTACTTATGGAGGAAGGAGGTCAGTGTAGCTCTGAGCAACTGGATTTCCTCTTTTGCCTCCCCTTCATGTCACCTGCTATGTTGAAAGAATTGCTGTAGGAGGCAGCGTTCTCATTATTCTTCCACTAGTCACCCTCTATATGATGTTGGGCATATGACAGAACCTCCCTGAGCCTCATCCCTATTGAGAACAAACAGTATTTTACTTGCCCAAGTACAAGGAACTGGACCTCACAATCTCCAAGTTATTTTTAATTCTAAGATTTATAAATGCAGTTAGAGAAATATATTTTTTTCATTTTAGAAGAGATATAAATACATCTAGCTTTAATAAATCTAATTAAATATTATTTTAAGTTATAACTTTGATAGAAATATATAAATAGAATTGTGATGTTGACAAATATAAGCTGGTACTGGGGAGTGCAAAAAGAACACTTTCAAAACTTTTCAAACAAAAGGGTGTGTGTTAATGAGTCTAATAATAGCTGCTGTCTACCTATTCTAATAATACATATTAAAATTAATATTTGTATATGACAGTGTTCTATAAGGCTATTCTATTACATTTCACAGAAAGAAATCTATTTGTAATAAATATCATTGTAATAGATTTCACCCATTGTTAAACATTTCAAAAAAAACTAGCCATATTTCAAAAGGAGTATAATGAGTAAGAAATCCATTGAATAGGGTATTCTGTATAACACAGCAGAAAAATTTAAACCCTTTAGCTTTTGTTGCTGTTATTATTTATTTATTTCAACATGGACACTGAATGAAAAGCAATTCACAAAGAACCTTGAAATGCCAGTCAAGTTGCTTATAAATCCTGAACCTTATTTTCTCCTTCTAATCATTATCTCTTCACATATTTGGAGGATAATATATCCTTGAAGAATCACGTTTAAAGAATATAATAACATGGATTTTGGCACAGTAGAAGTTGAAATGTTGATGCTTCTTGTCACATATATGTTCATAACTAGGCTTTAGTAATTATGATTCCTTCCCCAAATGATTTCACACATTCTATCATGAAAAACTTAAATTTTATTGAACTTAATTAATTTCATATTGATAAATATAGTTTGACTGATTTTTAAAGCTTTTTAAAGCTCAGCTAATGAGGTTATTAGATCACAGTGCTCTCACTGTCACTGTTTCTGAAATAAAGAAATTCCATTTTCTTTATTGTTAACTAAAAGAGGATTGTTATTATTTGCATGTAAAACATTTATAAATATCAATAAAGATGTGGTAGAACTCAAAATTGAGCATGGCTATTTTTATTGCTTTATGCACACCTTTAAACCACTTTACTGAGGTATGATTATAATAAGCTGTACATATTTAGTGTATACAACTTGATGAGTTTGCAATAAGTATATACCCATGAAACCATCACCACAACCTATGCCATAAACATATCCAACTCCTCCGAAAGTTATCATCTGCCTTCTTGACATTATATTATTTTTATTGTTATTATTGTTATTAGTATTATTATTATTATTTAGTGGTAAGAGTATTTAAAATAAATAATATTTACCCTCTTAGCAAATTTCTAAGGGATACCATTTATATGAGGAAGCTAAAATAATCAAACTCATAGAAGCAGAGTAGAATGGTGGTTGCCAGGGGCTGGAGAGAGGGGGGAAAGAGGGAGTATTAGTCAAAGGTACACAGTTTCAATTATGCAAGATGCATACTTCCTACAGATCTACTATAGAGCATAGTGCCTATAGTTTGTAATACTGTATTGCATATTCTTTACACTATGCTTCTCCAGCTATTCTCTTTCCAAGTTCAAATATACTTTTCTAATCCTTGAATCCGCTCTTGGCCTATGTGGTTTGCTTTTGTCAATGAGACATTAGTAAACATGACAGAGAGGCTTGAACCATGCTTGCAAATTGGCACCTACCCTTTCTATTGCTGTACCTAGGAACCCGCAACCACAGCCAAGAGCCTGGGCTGGACTACTGGATGATCAGAGACATAACCAGGTCATTCCCACTGCCTTTACTAGCAGGAGACAGTAACCAGCAGCATGGGTGAGACCACATGACACCATCCAATCCTATTCTTTCAACCCTCATGGGAAGTTTTAGAGATCAGCTGAACCTGCCCAAATCAGAAGAACCACCAAACTGACTTTCAGAATTGTAAGAAATAATATTTTTGAATTTTTTGTTTAAGTTAAAATATTTGAGGATGATTTGTTATGGAGTTAAAGCTAATTAACACAATATACAATTGACATGTATTTAATCTATTATGTGGATTATATTTCTACAAACAGTAGTTTCTCTAACCTTAAAACACACACCCAGAAATGTACAGATTAAATTCACTCCTTCCTGAATTTCTCTTTTCCAAGTTATTTGTCATTTTTTTCTCTTTCTCTTCCTCAGCTCAACTTCTCAGAAAACAAAATTTATAGTAATTGTATTATTTTCCTCCTCTGCTAATCATTTCACAGCTCATTAGCATAAGACAGATATTCCCACTACTTCGTTAAAGGCAATTATCATTAGCATTAAAAGGAAATGTTTTTAATACTAATCTCATGTAACCTTCCTACAGCATTGCCACTGCTGACCACTCCTTCTCAGAACCTGTTCTGTTATCACTCTTTCCTAGAATTTCCCCCAACTCACCATCCATGCTTTTCAAGCTATATTTTCTCTTGCCCCTAATTCATGCTTCTCAGAATTTCTTCCTTGCCTTATGACTCATCATTACCTACATAATCCTTGGGTGATTATTTTCCTCCCAGAGTTTCAAATTCATCTATACAATAATGAACCCCATAATGAACCCCAAATTTACTTTTTTTTTTTTTTTTGCTGTATGCGGGCCTCTCACTGTTGTGGCCTCTCCCGTTGTGGAGCACAGGCTCCGGACGCGCAGGCTCAGCGGCCATGGATCACGGGCCCAGCCGCTCCGCGGCATATGGGATCTTCCCGGACCGGGGCACGAACCCGTGTCCCCTGCATCGGCAGGCAGATTCTCAACCACTGCGCCACCAGGGAAGCCCCCAAATTTACTTTTAACTCAGTCATCTTTCTTACACTTTAAACATCTCCATCTGAGTGTGTCACAGATATCTGAAGCTCAACATGTGCGTTATTGAGTTCAGTATTTCCCCACTCTGAATTGCACCCCTTACTTTATTCAGTATCCAAGCAAATGGCAATATCATCTACTCCATAAGCAAATTGAGACCCTTGTTATTTCCTCTAAAACAAAATATTTATCATTTACCAACTTCTATATATTTTATTGCCAAAAAACGTTTGAATCTGTCAGCTCTTGATGCCCTTCTCTACTGTTATGCTTAATCCATTTTGTTTCCATAAACCCAAACCAGTTTCCACTTTTATTAATATCTTATATTAATATGGAACATTTGTCACCAATAATGGATGAATACTGACATATTATTTTTAACTGAAGTACATACTTTATTCAGATTTCCTTAGTTTTTAAATATATTTTTTTTCTGTTGCAGGATCCTATCCAGGGTAATGCATTATATTCATTTATTATGTCTCCTTAGTCTCCTCTTTCTGTGACAGTTTCTCCAATATTCCTGGTTTTTGATGACCTTGAAAATGTTGAGGATTACTGGCCAGGTGTTTCATAGAATGCTCCTCAGTTGGGATTTTTCTGATATAGGGACACAGACTTTAGGAAGGAAAACTACAGAGGTGAGGTGCCATTCTCATCACATTATATCCTGGGTAAATGCTATTACTGTTAGTGTTGACCTTGTTCATCACTAGGTTGATGTAGTCCTTATCACTTTCCTCCACTGTAAAGCTACTTTCTTTATTCCGCTTTTTTATTCTGTACTTTTTGGAGACACGTCACTATGTGCAGTCCACACTTAAGGAAGGGGGAGTTACATTCCACCTCCTTGAAAACAAAGCATCTAAATAAATTATTTGAAATTCATCTACATGGGAAATTTGTCTATTGTTTTCATTATTCAATCACTTATTTATATCAATATAGACTTTTAAATTTTATTTTTGGTGTTGTAACTCAATACTTCTTTATTTTCTTGCTCAAATTTTTCCAGTTTGGGCCATTGGGAACTCTTTTTTTTTTTAACATCTTTATTGCAGTACAATTGCTTTACAATGGTGTGTTAGTTTCTGCTTTATAACAAAGTGAATCAGTTATACATATACATATGTTCCCATATCTCTTCCCTCTTGTGTCTCCCTCCCTCCCATCCTCCCTATCCCACCCCTCTAGGTGGTCACAAAACACAGAGCTGATCTCCCTGTGCTATGAGGCTGCTGCCCACTAGCTATCTATTTTACGTTTGGTAACGTATATATGACCATGCCACTCTCTCACTTTGTCACAGCTTACCCTTCCCCCTCCCCATATCCTCAAGTCCATTCTCTAGTAGGTCTGTGTCTTTATTCCTGTCTTGCCCCTAGGTTCTTCATGACTTTTTTTTTTCTTAGATTCCATATATATGTGTTAGCATACGGTATTTGTTTTTCTCTTTCAGTTGGTTCCTTTGTCCCTTTGACATTGGTTCCTCGTATGTTTGTTTTTTGTTTACTGGTTTGTTTGTTTTAGCACCTCCTCACTTTCTGGTGCAAGATATTCTAGGCTGATCAAGTATATTTCCTGCCCCAGTCCTAGAATCAGCCATTTCTCTGAATAGCCCTGATTGTTTTAATTGGAGAATTATATTAGAAACCAAGATCTTGGCACTTTGTGTGCTGGTTTCTACTGCAATACATTGCTTCTAGTCCTTCTCAGATGACAGAGAAAAATAAATATATGTGTGTACACCTAGCCATGTATATATACATATCTATGAATACTTTTCATATGCAACTATATGTATCTACATTAAGCTAAACATGATTCATATTGAAGTCTCCAACTCTAATCCATTACCACATGGATCATTCTAGCCTTCTTCTCTTGCTTATCTGTAACCTCCCACTCCATCAGTGAGACAATTGGCTCCCACCATCCACCATGCATTGACTTAATTGTTCAATCCCATGCATAGGGGTTTTAGAGTTGCTAACACAGAGAAATAAAGTTCTTAACTAGAGTACAGTGTCAAAGTACAGTTTTTTGTTTGTTTGTTTGTTTTTGCCTTTAGGTTTACAGATTCATTTCCAAAGTTACTAAAGTCGGTACCATTTTTCCCACACTCCCCTAAAGTGGAAGTTGTTTCATACATTTGTAATACTGTTAGATTCTTTGTCACATTCTGTGTTTCATCCAGGGAGCCTCTAACCTGCTAGATTATTATTTTTTTAAATTTATGTACATTAAGGTTTACTCTGTGCTGTAAAGTTCTATTGGTTTTGATAAATGCATAATGTTATTCTTCCACCACTACAGTATTATACAGAATAGTTTCACCAAGCTGAAAAATGCCTATGCTTCCTTCACTCATTTAGTCATCCCCTGACCCCAACCCCTGGCAATCACTGATCTGTGCACTCTCTATAGTTTTTCCCTTTGCAAAAGGTCATATATATATACAATCATACAGTATGTAACCTACTCAGACTGGTTTCTTTCACTTAGCAATATGCATATAGTATTCATCCTGTGTTTGCATGACTTGATAGTTCATTTATTTTTATCACTGAGTAGTATTGCATTATATGGAATTTCTATGGTTTATTAACTTATTGAAGGGTATCTTGGTTATTTCTAGCTTTTGGTGATTATTATTAAAGCTCTTATAAACTTTTTTCTGTAGGTATTTTGTGTGCCATAAATTTTAAAATCAGTTAGGTAGATACCTAGGAGCCAAATGCTTGATTAGATGGTAAGACCAGTTAGCTTTGTAAACACTGCCAAACCATCTTCCAAGGTTGGCTGTACCATTTTGCCTCCTTACCAGCAATTAATGAACTTCCTTGTTTTCTGCATCCTCAAGAGTAACTGGTATTGCTTTTACTTCCTTTTTTATTTTTCTGGATCTTAGCCATTCTGATATGTATAATGGTATCTCATTGTTGTTTTAATTTTGAGTGCATTTTAAATATAAGGCTGTATATTCCTGTGAACGGTGTCAAAGTTTCATTGCTCTGAATAGCCAGTTTTTAAACATAAGGTTGGGTAAGAGTTCTATATTTTCTAGTTAAACACACCCAAGATAATCCTCCCATTAAAAAATGAATAAATAAAACAGAGAAGAAATACAGTCTGGGTCTTCTCTTATTTCTTCAATCGGTTTTGGTTCAAATAGCATCAACAATATAAAATGTGCTTATGACCTATGGCTTAATTACCCACATTTTCTATAATAATAATCAAGTTAGTGTACAAAATAGGTCCTGTTATGTAATACTCGTAGTCAAATAACAAGGAAAAAAATAATAATAAAATAAAATAGTAAATATTGAATGTAAGTATTACCAAGTAACAAGAGCATAATAAAAGCCATACTTCTAGAATAATTCGTTAAATAAGGAGGTAAAAGTGGAGAAAGGTTTTGAAAATAACTATCTTTGATAAGTGGTCCTTTCAGTATCTAATCAATTTTATTTAAACAGCTATCTACAGCAAATAAATTCATGTTTTAAAAATCACTAATATGTGTATATATGCTTCATATTAAATGCAGATGATTAAAAATCAGATTCCATGTAAAAATTAGAAACGTCCTTTGTTTTTGACTTTTTTTGTCTTTTTCTATAGTATTTGAATAACAACTTACCTCCAGACTCAGCACCTTGTTTCATTGGAAAAAGCAGCACCTAAATTCCCTTATGAGCTGCAAATCTAGGCATCACAGATACCAACTCAAGCTGAGTATTTTTGTCTTTCCACACCATTATATAATACCTCCTTTGAAGTGACTGTTTATTTTGGGGAGATAAGTTGGGCCAGCAGATGAAAATAAAACTTTGGTGCAATATTACAATCTATCACTCTTCCTCCACCTAGCATTGTCAGATTAATATATAAAAACACTGGACGCCAGTTAAATTTAAATATTAGATAAAATAGAATAACATATTGCATGGAACATACTAGAAATAAAGTAATTATATGTTGTTTATTTGAAATTCAATCTTAACTGAGCATCTTTCATTTCATCTTGCAAACCTACCTCCATTCCCCTCAGTTACTTTATGAGTTCAAGAGGAGAATGACATTGAGAAGATAAAAGAGAGACCAGATCATCATGGAAGATGGTAATACTGCACAGAAAGAATGTAAGATAGGATAAAATATTCAAAGACTCTTTATTTCTTTTATAAGTAACCATAATCATGATAAACCAGGATGTTCATTTAACTTTCACTGTCTCTGAAACTATTCACTTATTTTTCATGTTTTCACAAATGTCTCTACCCATATTTTATAGAGGTATATATATATATATATATATATATATATATATATATATATATATCGATGGTTTAGATTGTGAATGAAAGTCAATGAGATGGGATGGACACTTATTTTGTTAACATTTATATGGTATTTTTATAAGTACCTTATTATACGTGACTTTTTGTGGTGCTAACAGAGGTTTAAGGGTTGTTTTCTCTTTTTTGTTGTTGTTGAAAGGATGAATCCTTATATAAATTTAAATGAACATCTGAGGATATAGTTAATGAAGACCTTTATATATTTTTGTTATTTGATACGTAAGACGGGTTTTTTACCTGAAAGACACCCAGTGACTGACAGAAACAGAATAAGTTTCCAAAAGGAGGCCATCCTTGGTGACTAGGATCACCTGAGTCTCAGTGTATTTAGCAGCTCTGACGTTTCTTCATTAAAGAATGCCCTGTTGAGACAGATAACAATTTTCAAAAACAGAGAAAAGAAAATAAACAAACAAAAAGGCAAACAAACAAAAACCAAATCAAAAATCTCATAATAAAATGATAAATAACTTTCATTGCAAACGTCAGATTAATATATACTTGGACATTGACAACCATAATAAAGTTTCCATTAGAATTAATTTAATGCACAACAAAAAACTTCGGAAAAGTGATAAACTTTCTCTATCACATTTACTTATATTGAATACTCCCTTACAGATAATAAAAACATCAGGCTCTAATGGGATGATTTTTCCTCACAGGGAATGTATAACAGTTATATTTATTACGTTAGACAAATTATTGGACTAGAAAAATAGGGTAGAAGAACCAGTTACATCAATATATACTCCTCTGGTCTAGAACATAAGTAATTATCAGTTAAGCAAGTGATTTTACACATTGTGTCTGTAGCTCATTTAAATCTCCACAAGGAATTTTTCTCATTTAATTATTAATGTCAACTGCCTTTGTTTATAACTTCTGTGATTATCTGTACTGTGTTATAGTTCCCTCCTTCTGTGAGTTATTTTCTCAGCATCCTTTGCTAGCCACAACCTAAGGGAAATAAGGATTTTCATGAATATTTAACATTTTTTGTCTAATGCCATTTTTATAACAATAACCAGTATAACACATTAATGTCCTTTGATTCCTTTATCTGTCCTGAAAGATACAATAAGCATAAAAATACTAAATTCTAGCATGAAACTTAACATGGAAAAACTTGACAAATGTGTACTAGAAATTCCTATAATAGACAAGTAACTTCTGAGTTTTCAGGTGTCAGTTACTGGTGTCCTTCTTGGCCAAAAGCCACTAAATTGAGAAATAATTGTACAGTGTGTTGATGATTTAAAATAACAATTGTTTCTTTTCAACTTGTTCCTCCCAATAGACTTAGAGGTTCAGGTTATTTCTATCTTTTAGGAAATATCTTAAAAATATAGACAAGCATTTTTCCCCTAGTAAGGTCATAATTCAATATAGATGTACCCAATGAGGGAAAGCTAGTTCCATTTTATTTATATTTTAAAATCTAAGCCTTGAAAACTTACTTTAATTACAAAGTTAGGGATTACTAATGAAAAAGAAAGTTAATGTGTTAATAATGGTTGATTCACAGACACCCCCTTCAAAAAAGATATTTTTCATCATCTTTTTTCTTCCAAGTAAATATCAGAAATAAATACAATTTGAAGCACAAAAAAGAACTTATCACTACTTTTCACAGTTTAAAACATTATTATTTATACACTGCCTTTTACCAGAAAGGAAAAGAAGAAAATCAGCATTTCACACATAACAATTAGAGACTTAAAGTTGCTAGAAAAACAATTATGATTCATGAAAACTGCATATTTAAATTAGTGAATTCTCAATCCATTGATGAAATTGGCCTTTCACAGACTGTGAGTTCTAAGACATTAATGCAGTTTTGCTGAACTTTTTTTGATGAGCTTCTGCTCAGTCCACGTCCTGAAAACTGGTACTTTCCCTATTTACAATCTCTTATGTTGTCTTAAATATTCTTCATCAACAAATGAAAATATTTTCAGAGCACTTAAATGTTATACACTGGGAATGTCAAAGAGAAAACACACATGTGCGTGACCGTGCTCATACACATACACACATACACAGAAGTTAACCATAGGCTACAAGCCAAATAAGCAGGACAAAGTAAGTGTAGCATAGATACAGAGCTATCAATAGGGGAATATATTCGTAAGGATGACAAGAGTTGGGAATAGTACAGAAGCATCTTTAGCAAAAATTCAAGAAGATATTGAGCTTAGACAGATATCTTACTTTTGGAAGGAACAGCCGTGAGCACATGGATAAATAAGTCCCTATCAGAGAGTGATCCACACCGAATAAATCAACACAGAGTAAAGGACAGCCAGCAGCCAAGATAGACAAGGCTATTTTAGTAAGGGTTCATGGAAGACATTTCTGGTAAGATGACATTTGGGCTCAGTATTCATGTTTTCAACATGCCATTGTAGAATAAGCCTTATATTCCAGGCACATTTTTTTCAATTCTCAAATAAAAATAGTACATGAATTTTATAACTAAAATAATCCACTTTACATTAAAGCTTTTTCAAAGAGAAAAAAGCCTGCATGTGTGTGATTGTGTGTGTGTGTGTGTGTGTGTGTGTGTGTGTGTTCATTTTCAAACATCAGTGCTTGGTCCTTAGGGCCTAAATGCAAAAAATAATACTTCTTCCAAAGCCATTCTTTTTAAGATGCCTAACTGAGATTCTTTCTTTTTACTGGCTTATTTTCTTCTCATTCTCTCTCTCTCTCTCACGATCACTCTCTCAAGTAAAGAAAGAAGTAAATAAAATAATCTTTAGGTTCTGAAATATGTAAATTTGTATATGCTTCTCTTGAAAAGAAAATTATTCCATGACTTTAATAAAATCCTTGTATCAAAGTAAAAATATAATATAATTAATCAGACATACATTAAGGTCCTACTGCATGCCAAGTTAAATTATAATCAGTTAATAAATGTTACCAAAGCATATTAAGATGTATATTTTAGAAATACCTTAATGGAAACTGACAGTTGTACATTAAACTGTTATTTATCAAGAGACGGAAAAGTCAGAACTACTAACTTGCATACTACTAATTGGATATATTATTATTATTATTTTTTTTTTGCGGTATGCCGGCCTCTCACCGTTGTGGCCTCTCCTGTTGTGGAGTACAGGCTCCGGACGCGCAGACTCAGCAGCCATGGCTCACGGGCCCAGCCGCTCCGCGGCATGTGGGATCTTCCCGGACTGGGGCACCAACCCATGTCTCCTGCATCGGCAGGCGGACTCCCAACCACTGCGCCACCAGGGAAGCCCGATATATTATTTTTTAAAAAACAATTTTTAAAAGAGCTTATTTCAATGTTTAGAATATATACCAATCATCATCTGTGATAATCAAATTAGCTGTATGAAAGGACATATTACTTTGCATTTTTTCCTGAATTATTGCAAATATTTGCAAGTAAAGTAAAATAAATAGAGCATCGTATTAGTACTAAGTCATAAATTATAAACAATACATGGGGGAGACAGAGAAGATGGTGGAAGAGTAAGACGTGGAGATCACCTTCCTCCCCACAGATACATCAGAAATACATCTACACGTGGAACTGCTCCTATAGAACACCCACTGAAAGCTGGCAGAAGACCTCAGACCTTCCAAAAGGCAAGAAACTCCCCATGTACCTGGGTAGGGCAAAAGAAAAAAGAATAAACAGAGACAAAAGAATAGGGACGGGGGCTTCCCTGGTGGCGCAGTTGTTGAGAGTCCACTTGCCAATGCAGGTGACACGGGTTCATGTCCCTGTCTGGGAAGATCTCACTAGCCGTGGAGCAGATAGGCCCGTGATCCACGGCCGCTGAGCCTGCACGTCTGGAGCCTGTGCTCTGCAACGGGAGAGGCCACAACAGTGAGAGGCCCGCATACCACAAAAAAAAAGAAAAGAAAAAAAAAAAAAAAGAATAGGAACGGATGGGACCTGCACCAGTGAGAGGGAGCTGTGAAGGAGGAAAGGTTTTCACACACTAGAAGCCCCTTCACGGGCGGATACTGCAGGTGGCAGAGGGGGAAGCTTTGGAGCCATGGAGGACAGCTCAGTAACAGGGTGTGGAGGGCAAAGCAGAGAGATTCCCTCACAGAGGATTGGTGCCGACCAGCACTCACCAGCCCGAGAGGCTTGTCTGCTCACCCACTGGGACGGGCGGGAGCTGGGAGCTGAGGCTCCAGCTTCGGTCGGATCACAGGGAGAGGTCTGGCGTGCGAACACAGCCTGAAGTGGTTAGTGCACCACGGCTAGCCGGGAGGGAGTCAGGGAGAAGTCTGGATCTGCCGGAGACAAGAGAAATTTTCTTCCCTCTTTGCTTCCTGGTGTGCCAGGAGAGGGGATTAAGTGCGCCGCTTAAAGGAGATCCAGAGATGGGCGCGGAGCTGCCGAAGAGACAACAGACTTTTTCTTCCATCTTTGTTTCCTGGTGCACGAGGGGAGGGGATTAAATGCACTGCTTAAAGGAGCTCCAGAAACGGGTGCAAGCCATGGCTATCAGTGCAGACCCCAGAGATGGGCATGAGATGCTAAGGCTGCTGCTGCCACCACCAAGAAGCCTGTGTGCGAGCACAGGTCACTCTCCACACCTCCCCTCCCGGGATCCTGTGCAGCCCACCACTGCCAAGGTCCCGGGATCCAGGGACAATTTCCCCAGGAGAACGCATGACGTGCCTCAGGCTAGTGCAACGTTCTGCCGGCCTCTGCTGCTGCAGGCTCGCCCTGCATTCCGGGCCCCTCCCTCCCTCCAGCCTGAATGAGCCAGAGCCCCCGAATCAGCTGCTCCTTTAACCCCATCTTGTCTGAGCGAAGAGCAGACGCCCTCGGGTGACCTACATGCAGAGGCGGGGCCAAATCCAAAGCTGAACCCTTGGAGCTGTGCAAACAAAGAAGAATAAGGGAAATATCTCCAAGCATCCTCAGAAGCAGTGGGTTAAATCTCCACAATCAATCTGATGTACCCTGCATCTGTGGAATAGCTGAATAGACAATGAATCATCTCAAATTGAGGAGGTGGACTTTGGGAGCAAGATATATTATTTTTTTCCCCTTTTTCTCTTTTTGTGAGTGTGTATGTGTATGCTTCTGTGTGAGATTTTGTCTGTATAGCTTTGCTTTCACAGCACTATGAGACTAGATATCAATTACAGGACAAGATCTGTAAAAAATTCAAACACATGGAGGCTAAACAATACACTACTGAATAACGAAGTGATTACTGAAGAAATCAAAGAGGGAATCAAAAAATACGTAGAAACAAATGACAATGGAGACACGACAACCCAAAAACTATGAGATGCAGCAAAAGCAGTTCTAAGAGGGAAGTTTATAGCAATACAATCCTACCTTAAGTAACAGGAAATATCTCAAATAAACAACCTAAACTTGCACCTAAAGCAATTAGAGAAAGAAGAACAAAAAAACCCCCAAATTTAGCAGAAGGAAAGAAATCATAAACATCAGATCAGATATAAATGAAAAAGAAATGAAGGAAACAAGAGCAAAGATCAATAAAACTAAACTGGTTCTTTGAGAAGATAAGCAAAATTGATAAACAATTAGCCAGACTCATCAAGAAAAAAAAAGACTCAAATCAATAGAATTAGAAATGAAAAAGGAGAAGTA
>NC_041229.1:33988624-33995914 GCF_002837175.3 Physeter macrocephalus
AAATCTGAAAAGAAGAAGTAAAGCTGTCACTGTTTGCAGATGACATGATACTATACATAGAGAATCCTAAGGAGGCTACCAGAAAACTACTAGAGCTAATCAATGAATTTGGTAAAGTAGCAGGATACAAAATTAATGCACAGAAATCTCTGGCATTCTTATACACTAATGATGAAAAATCTGAGAGTGAAATTTAGAAAACACTCCCATTTACCATTGCAACAAAAAGAATAAAATATCTAGGAATAAACCTACCTAAGGAGACAAAAGACATGTATGCAGAAAATTATAAAACACCTATGAAAGAAATTAAAGATGGTACAAATAAATGGAAAGATATACTATGTTCTTGGATTGGAAGAATCAACATTGAGGAAATGACTCTACTACCCAAAGCAATCTACAGATTCAATGCAACCCCTATCAAACTACCCCAGGCATTTTTTACAGAAGTAGAACAAAAAATTTCACAATTTGTATGGAAACACAAAAGACCCTGAATAGCCAAAGCAATCTGGAGAACAAAAAATGGAACTGGAGGATCAGGCTCCCTGACTTCAACTATATTACAAAGCTACAGTAATCAAGACAGTATGGTATTGGCAGAAGAACAGAAATATAGATCAATGGAACAGGATAGAAAGCGCAGAGATAAACCCACACACATATGGTCACCTTATCTGCAAGAATATACAGTGGAGAAAAGACAGCCTCTTCAATAAGTGGTGTTGGGAAAACTGGACAGGTACATGTAAAAGTATGAAATTAGAACACTCCCTAACACCATACAAGAAAATAATCTCAAAATGGATTAAAGACCTAAATGTAAGGCCAGACACTATCAAACTCTTAGAGGAAAACATAGGCAGAACACTTTATGGCATAAATCAAAGCAAGATCCTTCTTTTGACCCACCTCCTAGAGAAATGGAAATAAAAACAAAAATAAACAAATGAGACCTAATGAAACTTAAAAGCTTTTGCACAGCAAAGGAAACCCTAGACAAGATGAAAAGACAACCCTCAAAATGGGAGAAAATATTTGCAAACAAATCAATGGACAAAGGATTAATCTCCAAAATATATAAACAGCTCATGCAGCGAGAGGGTGTGGAGAAAAGGGAACACTCTTGCACTGTTGGTGGGAATGTAAATTGATACAGCCACTGTGGAGAAAAGTATGGAGTTTCCTCAAAAAACTACAAATAGAACTACCATACGACCCCACAATCCCACTACTGTGCTTATACCTTGAGAAAACCATAATTCAAAAAGAGTCATGCAGCAAAATGTTCATTGCAGCTCTATTTACAATAGCCAGGACATGGAAGCAACCTAAGTGTCCATCAACAGATGAATGGATAAAGAAGATGTGGCACATATATACAATGGAATATTACTCAGCCATAAAAAGAAATGAAACTGAGTTATTTGTAATGAGGTGGATAGACCTGGAGTCTGTCATACAGAGTGAAGTAAGTCAGAAGGAGAAAAACAAATACCGTATGCTAACACATATATGTGGAATCTAAGAAAAAAAAATGTCATGAAGAGCCTAAGGGTAGGATGGGAATAACACACAGACCTACTAGAGCATGGCCTTGAGGATATGGGGAGGGGGAAGGGTAACTTGTGACGAAGTTAGAGAGTGGCATGGACGTATATACACTACCGAGCGTGGGGTGGATAGCTAGTGGGGGGCAGCCTCATGGCACAGGCAGATCAGCTAGGTGGTTTGTGACCACCTAGAGGGGTGGGATGGGGAGGGTGGGAAGGAGGGAGATGCAAGAGGGAAGAGATATGGGAACATATGTTTATGTATAACTGATTCACCTTGTTGTAAAGCAGAAACTAACACACCATTGTGGGGCAATTATACTCCAATAAAGATGTTAAAAAAGTAAAATAAAATAAAAATAAACAGTACATGCATTGTGCAGTTGAATGCATAGGCAAGTACTTAAAAACATCACTCCTTAATTGGAGTCTAAAATAGAATTGCTAAACATATGTTAAAATAAATCAAGTGATAGTATGCTGCCACCTGAATGCAAATTACCTTTTCTTCTTAAAGATACATATAGGAAACCGCCTTGTTTATGACATGTGTATGTGAGTGTGCATAAAGAGAGGGAAATGTCTAGAGAGAGAGATTTCTATTAATGCCTACCAATCTCTCTCTCCTGTTTTATAGCTACGGTTTCCTTCAGTTTGGCCTCTTACTGGCTATTCACACAACAGTCAGAATTACATTTTAAAATATAAATCAGGCTTCATCATTTCCCTGTTTCAGTGGTGTATTCTTAAAATAAAATCTAAATTCCTTATATAGTATTCAAGATCATATCTAATCTGGCCCCTGCCTAACTTTTTGATTTCATCTCTGGCATTCTAGACTCCATTCCCACCACATTGACTTTCTTGCTGCTCCTCAAATATAATTTTTTTTTTTTTTCTGTACGCGGGCGTCTCACTGCTGTGGCCCCTCCCATTGTGGAGCACAGGCTCCGGACCCGCAGGCTCAGCGGCCATGGCTCACGGGCCTAGCTGCTCTGCAGCATGTGGGATCTTCCCAGACCAGGGCACGAACCCGTGTCCCCTGCATCGGCCGGCGGACTCCCAACCACTGCACCACCAGGGAAGCCCCTTCAAATATACTTTGTACTCATTGTTTCCTTTGCCTGGACCCCTCCACCATCAGTTCTTTCCAGACTGTATACTTTAAGTCATTGAAGACACTGGTCCTCAGGCCCTTCTTGATCATTCCCTTTAAAATAGCCACTCCTTGCTTCCTGTCAGCCCTGTCACTGTTTTTCCTTACACTGTCTCTACTGTATTTTTCTTCTTAGCAATTATCAGTGCTTGAAGTTATGCTATTTATTTGTTTACTTTATAATTCTCTTTTTCTCCTACTAGAGTGTGATATCCATGAAAGCAAGAATTTTTGTCTTGTTCATCTTTGTATACCCAGCATCTAGAAGAGAATCTGCTTGGTTTTAGTAGGTATTCAATAACTATTTTGAATAATAATTATTGAATAAACTGGAGCCTCTAGTAAGTAGATTATTTGGTGCAAGATAATACAAGAAGAAAATTTATTATCCCTTAAATTTCCATAATATTAACAACAGCTAACATTTATGAAATTCTTTGTGCCTGGCATTGTGTCATGCACTTTACTTACACAACCTCTATTAAATAACTTGACATCTCTTATTGATGAAGATAACTTTCCCAAAAACACACAACTAGTAAAAGAACTGGGGTAAGCATAAGGCTGACTTTTAAATTACATCATTTCTTACAGAACTCCACAGCTATTTCTACAAAAGTCTCCAGAAACCCTCTTATCTGACACAATTGGAACTGGTACTGAGTTAGTAAAAAAATCATTTAAAAAATCTTACACATATACTTGAAAGGTTGTCATTTAACTAATATGATTTAACTCTATATTCTTTGCCCTATCATATTATATAGGAATGAGATTTTTTTTTTTTGGTCATCAGTACTCTGGTGAAAAATTATTTTATCTCAACATCATGAGTCTTTTTCAATGAAAGTCTTGTCTAATGCATAATATACAATTTTTAATTTCTTTAGAGTGATATAAGAACATGTGAAGTTGTCTAATGACAGCATCCTTGAGGTTTTTTATTATTTTTATACAGCTATCTCACACACATTAATTTTATAACATATCCTAAGTCACTCATTTTATTGTTTGTCTAAGACTATTACCTTTTGTTTTATTTTGTGTTTCATCCTTTTCTTTTCTTAGAACCAAATGCTCTCACTCTTGGTACACTCATATGCATTGATCTGCATGATGTGTATTTGAATTACCTAATTACATCAACCTGTACAACCTCCACAGACGGATGACACTACACACCTGAATCTTGGTAAGTATACAACTTAAGCAGTGACAGTGAGTAAACTAGAGGTGAGCCTACTTAACCATCAACATCTAAATAGTTGTGCATTATTTTCATTTATGGAGACAATAAAGGTTTCTAGTTACTTGGCAAATTAGAACAATAGAGGTTGAGTAAAAGTGTTCTGCTCCAGTTAGCATGTGACAGAGCTGCAATATGAAGGACTTGGATGTAAATTTTAGTGAAAGGAGTAAGATGATCAAATATCTCTTTTTCTGTGTACCTTATTCTCCACCTCAACAATGACTCTTGCTAAGACTGAAGCTAGTGACACTTTTGTTTGGAAGATACCCTTTAAAGGTTGAGCAACGCCAGGATGGGACTCACAGAAAAGAATCATTTTTAAAAAACCCAAAACTTGGGCTTCCCTGGTGGCGCAGTGGTTGCGCGTCCGCCTGCTGATGCAGGGGAACCGGGTTCGCGCCCCGGTCTGGGAGGATCCCACATGCCGTGGAGCGGCTGGGCCCGTGAGCCATGGCCGCTGAGCCTGCGCGTCCGGAGCCTGTGCTCCGCAACGGGAGAGGCCACAACAGAGGGAGGCCCGCATACCACAAAAAAAAACAAAAACAAAAACCCAAAACTTTATGGGAAGTTGTATTCCAGATGCTCTTGAAGTTTTTTAGCACAATGCACCTGAACAAAACAATAGATAATAAAATGCTGCCGAAGATCTAGCAAGAACAAATAAAAAGAATGTGTTTTGGTCTTGTTATGTTTGCTATCATATATCTTTTGAGGATCCAGCAGCAGTGTCAGGAGGTGGATACACAGAATTCTCGCTTTCAAACATAACCAGGTAAATCATGATATTTTGAATCACAAGAAAATAAATTATATTTTGTGTCTTAGACAAAGTGGTATGTGTTGTAGATGGAAGACTGAGCTCATAGTGTTTACATATCATGAAGATATTCTTTAACTCAGTTTTCTACAGTGTGTTCTATTTCTCTCATCTTTTTTTAATCTAAGAACTCTTGATGTCAACAGACCCACCCTGTGGAAAAGGGTACAGTAAAGTTTTAAAAAGGGTCAACACTAGTCTTCTGACACTTCAAGGCAACTTTGTAATTTTATTTAAAATACAAAGGTAGAGAAAAGATATGACTCAAGAGTATTTAATAGTACATAGTGTACTTAATCGAGACAGGGACTAAAAAAAAAAAAAAAGACAGTGACTCTAGGAATCTGGTGTCAGAAATATTCCATGATTCCTGTTCCTGGTGATAGACATAAGGAAAGGGTGAAGACAAAACTGTGGCTCATTTGGCCTGACACCAGCCTCCCTGTAAATTCTGACAAGACTTGTGTTAGGATTCTGAGTACGATTCCCTTTCTGGTAATTGGGAACTAGACACAATGACAAATAATACATGACTTTTTAAAAATAATACAAACTATAAAATATTTCTAAATGCCTCAATGAACTAGTTTAGAAGGAAAAACTTATTGGAGGGCGAGAAGATGGCGGAAGAGTAAGACGCGGAGATCACCTTCCTCCTCACAGGTACATCAGAAATACATCTACACGTGGAACTTCTCCTATAGAACACCCACCGAACGCTGGCAGAAGAACTCAGACCTCCCAAAAGGCAAGAAACTCCCCACGTACCTGGGTAGGGCAAAAGAAAAAAGAATAAACAGAGACAAAGAATAGGGACGGGACCTGCACCAGTGTGAGTGAACCGTGAAGGAGGAAAGGTTCCCACACACTAGGAAGTCCCTTCGCGGGCGGAGACTGCGGGTGGTCGAGGGGGAAGCTCCGAAGCCGCAGAGGAGAGTACAGTAACTGGGTGCGGAGGGCAAAGTGGAGAGATTCCCGCACAGAGGATCGGTGCCGCCCAGCACTCACCAGCCCGAGAGGCTTGTGTGCTCACCCGCCGGGGTGGGCGGGGGCTGGGAGCTCAGGCTCGGGCATCGGTTGGATCACAGGGAGAGCACTGGGGTTGGCGGCGTGAAAACAGCCTGAAGGGGTTAGTGCACCATGGCTAGCCGGGAGGGAGTCTGGTTGAAGTCTGGAGCTGCCGAAGAGGCAAGAGACCTTTTCTTCCCTCTTTTGTTTCCTGGTGTGCGAGGAGAGGGGTTTAAGGGCGCCGTTTAAAGGAGCTCCAGAAACGGGAGTGAGCCGCGGCTGTCGGCACGGACAGCAGAGACAGGTGTGGGACACTAGGGTTGCTGCTGCCGCCACCAAGAGGCCTGTGTGCGACCACAGGTCACTCTCCACACCGCCCCTCCCAGGAGCTCGTGCAGCCCGCCACTACCGGGGTCCCGGGATCCAGGGACAGCTTCCCCGGGAGAACGCCCAGCATGCCTCGGGCCGGTGCAGCATCACGCCGGCCTCTGCCGCCGCAAGCTCGCCCCGCATCTGTGCCCCTCCCTCCCCCCGGCCTGTGCCAGAGGAGAGGGGGAGGTCTCTCCCAGCAGCCTCAGAAGCAGCGGATTAAAACTCCACAATCAACTTGGAGTGCCCTGCATCTGTGGAAAACCTGAATAGACAGTGAAATATCCCAAGTTGAGGAGGTGCACTTTGGGAGCAAGATACATTATTATTTTCCCCATTTTTTCTTTTTGTGAGTGAGTATGTGTGTGCTGCTGTGTGAGATCTTGTCTGTATAGCTTTGCTTTCACCATTTGTCCTAGGGTTAGACCGACCCGTTTTTTTAATAGAAATTTTTCTTCTTAATAATTATTTTTTATTTTAATAACTATATTTTATCCTACTTTATTTTGTCTTTTTCCTTTCTTTCTTCCTTTCTTCCCTCCTTCCTTCCTTTCTTCCTTCCATCCTTCCTCCCTTCCTTCCTCCCTTCCTTCCTTCCTCTCATCCTTCCTTACTTCCTTCCTTTCTTGCTTTCTTCTTTCCTTGCTTCCTTCCCTCCCTCCCACCTTCCTTCCTTCCTCCCTTCCTTCCCTCCATCCCTCCCTCCTTATCCAGGCTCATCCACCAGAACACAGGCACTAGTCCCCCCAAACAGGAAACCTACTCAACCAACTGGACCAACCTTAGCCACTGGGGACAGCCACCAAAAACAACGGGAACTACCAACATGCAGCCTGCAAAAAGGAGACCCCAAACACAGTAAGATAAGCAAAATGAGAAGACAGAAAAAACACACAGCAGTTGAAGGAGCAAGATAAAAACACACCAGACCTAACAAATGAAGAGGAAATAGGCAGTCTACCTGAAAAAGAATTCAGAATAATGATAGTACCCCAAACAGGAAACGTACTCAACCAACTGGACCAACCTTAGCCACTGGGGACAGCTACCAAAAACAACGGGAACTACCAACATGCAGCCTGCAAAAAGGAGACCCCAAACACAGTAAGATAAGCAAAATGAGAAGACAGAAAAA
>NC_041229.1:33997004-33999866 GCF_002837175.3 Physeter macrocephalus
AAGCAATTAGAGAAAGAAGAACAAAAAACCCCCAAATTTAGCAGAAGGAAAGAAATCATAAAGATCAGATCAAAATAAATGAAAAAGAAATGAAGGAAACAATAACAAAGATCAATAAAAGCAAAAGCTAGTTCTTTGAGAAGATAAATAAAATTGATAAACCATTAGCCAGACTCATCAAGAAAAAAAGGGAGAAGACTCAAATCAATAGAATTAGAAATGAAAAAGGAGAGAAACACAAGCTTTAAATGATACATTACACAAGATGGACTTAATTGATATTTATAGGACATCCCATCCAAAAACAACAGAATACACATTTTTCTCAAGTACCCATGGAACATTCTCCAGGATAGATCATATATTGTGTCACAAATCTAGCCTTGGAAAATTTAAGAAAATTGAAATCGTATCAAGTATCTTTTCCGACCACAATGCTATGAGACTAGATATCAATTACAGGAAAAGATCTGTAAAAAATTCAAACACATGGAGGCTAAAACACACACTACTTAATAACCAAGAGATCACTGAAGAAATTAAAGAGGAAATCAAAAAATACCTAGAAACAAATGACAATGAAAACACGACCACCCAAAATCTATGGGATGCAGCAAAAGCATTTTTAAGAGGGAAGTTTATAGCAACACAATCCTACCTCAAAAAACAAGAAATATCTCAAATAAACAACCTAACTTTACACTTAAGCAATTAGACAAAGAAGAACCAAAAAAACCCCAAAGTTAGCAGAAAGAAAGAAATCATAAAGATCAGACCAGAAATTAATGAAAAAGGAATGAAGAAAAGATCAATAAAAATAAAAGCTGGTTCTCTGAGAAGATAAACAAAATTGATAAACCATTAGCCAGACTCATCAAGAAAAAAAAGGGAGAAGACTGAAATCAGCAGAATTACAGATGAAAACGGACAAGTAACAACTGACACTGCAGATATACAAAGCATCCTAAGAGACTACTACAAGCAACTTTATGCCAATAAAATGGACAACCTGGAAGAAATGGACAAATTCTTAGAAAAGCACAACCTTCGGAGACTGAACCAGGAAGAAATAGAAAATATAAACAGGCCAATCACAAGCACTGAAATTGAAACTGTGATTAAAAATCTTCCAACAACCAAAAGCCTGGGACCAGATGGCTTCAGAGGCGAATTCTATCAAACATTTAGAGAAGAGCTAACACCTATCCTTCACAAACTCTCCTAAAATATAACAGAGGGAGGAATACTTCCAAACTCATTCTATGAGGCCACCACCACCCTGATACCAAAACCAGGCAGGATGTCACACAAAAAAAGAAAACTACAGGCCAATATCACTGATGAACATAGATGCAAAACTCCTCAACCATATCCTAGCAAACAGAATCCAACAGCACATTGAAAGGATGATACACAATGATCAAATGGCATTTATCACAGGGATGCAAGGATTCTTCAATATACACAAATCAATCAATGTGATACACCATATTAACAAACTGAAGAAGAAAAACCATATGATCATCCCAATAAATAAGGTGACCATATGTGTGTGGGTTTATCTCTGGGCTTTCTATCCTGTTCCATTGATCTATATTTCTGTTTTTGTGCCAGTACCATACTGTCTTGATTACTGATAGTATACATAGAGAATCCTAAGGATGCTACCAGGAAACTACTAGAGCTAATCAATGAATTTGGTAAAGTAGCAGGATACAAAATTAATGCACAGAAATCTCTGGCATTCTTATACACTAATGATGAAAAATCTGAGAGTGAAATTAAGAAAACACTCCCATTTACCATTGCAACAAAAAGAATAAAATATCTAGGAATAAACCTACCTAAGGAGACAAAAGACTTGTATGCAGAAAACTATAAGACGCTGATGAAAGAAATTAAAGATGATACAAATAGGTGGAGAGATATACCATGTTCTTGGATTGGAAGAATCAACATTGTGAAAATGACTCTACTACCCAAAGCAATCTACAGATTCAATGCAATCCCTATCAAACTACCACTGGCATTTTTTACAGAACTAGAAAAAAAAATTTCACAATTTGTATGGAAACACAAAAGACCCCGAATAGCCAAAGCAATCTTGAGAACGAAAAATGGAGCTGGAGGAATCAGGCTCCCTGATTTCAGATTATACTACAAGGCTACAGTAATCAAGACAGTATGGTACTGGCACAAAAACAGAAATATAGATCAATGGAACAGGATAGAAAGCCCAGAGATAAACCCACACACATATGGCCACCTTATCTTTGATAAAGGAGGGAAGGATATACAGTGGAGAAAAGACAGCCTCTTCAATAAGTGGTGCTGAGAAAACTGGACAGCTACATGTAAAAGAATGATATTAGAACACTCCCTAACACCACACACAAAAATAAACTCAAAATGTATTAAAGACCTAAATGTAAGCCCAGACACTATCAAACTGTTAAAGGAAAACATAGGAAGACACTATGACATAAATCACAGCAAGATTCTTTTTGACCCATCTCTTAGAGAAATGGAAATAAAAACAAAAATAAACAAATGGGACCTAATGAAACTTAAAATCTTTTGCACAGCAAAGGATACCATAAACAAGATCAAAAGACAACCCACAGAACGGGAGAAAATAGTTGCAAAGAAGCAACTGACAAAGGATTAATCTCCAAAATTTATAAGCAACTCATGCAGCTGAATAACAAATAAACAAACAACCCAATCCAAAAATGGGCAGAAGAATTAAATAGACATTTCTCCAAAGAAGATATACAGGTTGCCAACAAACACATGAAAGAATGCTCAACATCATTAATCATTAGAGAAATGCAAATCAAAACTACAATGAGATATCATCTC
>NC_041229.1:33999896-34058294 GCF_002837175.3 Physeter macrocephalus
GCAATCCCACTACTGGGCATATACCCTGAGAAAACCATAATTCTAAAAGAGTCATGTACCAAAATGTTCATTGCAGCTCTATTTACGATAGCCAGGACATGGAAGCAACCGAAGTGTCCATCAACAGATGAATGGATAAAGAAGATGTGGCACATATATACAATGGAATATTACTCAGCCATAAAAAGAAATGAAACTGAATTATGAGGTGGATGGACCTGGAGTCTGTCATACAGAGTGAAGTAAGTCAGAAGGAGAAAAACAAATACCCTATGCTAACACATATATCTGGAATCTAAGATTAAAAAAATGTCATGAAGAGATTAGTGGTAGGACGGGAATAAAACATAGACCTACTAGAGCATGGACTTGAGGATATGGGGAGGGGGAAGTTTAAGCTGTGATGTAGTGAGAAAGTGGCATGGACATATATACACTACCAAATGTAAATTAGATAGCTAGTGGGAAGCTGCTGCATAGCACAGGGAGATCACCTCTGTGCTTTGTGACCACCTAGAGGGGTGGGATAGGGAGGGTGGGAGGGAGGGAGACGCAAGAGGGAAGAGATATGGGAACATATGTATATGTATAACTGATTCACTTTGTTGTAAAGCAGAAACTAACACACCATTGTAAAACAGTTATACTCCAATAAAGATGTTAAAAAAAAAAGAAGGAAAACTTATTAAAGATCAAAACTAGATAAAAATAGCAAGTTGAACAATGAATCTAACTTTCACCGTGAGGCTATTCAACAAACCCCAGTGAACTTCAGGTTGATGTTCATGGCTTCTCTGAGAGAGTGGGACCAAAATCAAAACTTAGGGTCCACAAAAGATGGATCTTCAAATAGGAAACTCCTTATATCTAGGAGTCCAAAAACTGCAAGATTATAGTCAGGGTGAATTAGAAATATGTCTCCAGAGAGATACTCTACCCAGAGAAGAGTAAAAGAAAAATTTAAGTCTTAAACCATGAGACTGAATGGAAAGAAAAAAAAAAAGTCTCATAGTGAAAACTTCATAATCAATATTCACAAAACATACAGGCAAACAAATCAGTATAAATGAGAAGGAAATGAAGCAACAAAGGTCAGAATCTGACTTGCAAAGAATTCAGATATTTGACTTTTTCAACACAAATCATCAAACAAATGTATACGATCTGTTTTTAAACATAAAGGAATTAGCATTGTGCAAAAGAAGAAATAGAGATGAAGAAATTATTTAGAATGCAGCCCAGAAAGGCAAACGGATGGAAAATATGAAAAGAAGGTAAAGAGAATGAAGCATATGGTAAGAATATCTTATATGTCTAATCAAATTTCCAGAAAGAGAAAAAGAATGCAATATATGAAGAGATAGATATTGCTAAAAATTTCCGGAACTGATAAAATTTATCAATTTTAAGATTTATGAACACCAGAAAAAAACAAGAAGAATGAAGTCCTAGATAAATCATAGTGAAAACTGTGAACACCAAAGACAAAAAAAAGAGCAAGAGATAAAAATAGCATTAATTATAAAAGTGGAAATTCATACTCTCAGTTGATTTAATGATAGTAGTAATGGAATCCAAAAAAAATTTGAATAACATGTCAGGAAGAAGGAACAGTCAATCTGGATGTCTTCTTTGGAAAAATGTATATTTGGGTCATCTGCCCATTTTTTTTTTTTTTTTTTTTTTTTTGGTGGGGTATGCGGGCCTCCCTCTGCTGCGGCCTCTCCCGTTGCGGAGCACAGGCTCCGGACGCGCAGGCTCAGCGGCCATGGCTCACGGGCCCAGCCGCTCCGCGGCATGTGGGATCCTCCCAGACCATGGCGCGAACCCAGTTGCCCTGCATCGGCAGGCGGACGCGCAACCACCGCGCCACCAGGGAAGCCCTGCCCATTTTTTTAATTGTTTTTTTTTTTCATTTTTATGGTGTTGAGTTGATTAGTTATTTGTATATTTTGTATATTAACTCTTTATTAGATATATTGTTTGCAAATATCTTCCCCCTTTCAGTAGGTGACTTTTTCATTTTGTTGATAGTTTCCCTCACTGTGCAAAAGCTTTTTAGTTTGATGCAGTTCCACTTGTTTATTTTTGCATTGTTGTCCTTGCCTTAGGAGATAGATCAAAAAAATATTGCTGAAATCAACGTCAAAGATCATACTGCTTATGTTTTCAGGTGCTACATTTAAGTCTTTAATCCATTTTGAGTTAGACATTTTTCCAAAGAAGACATACAGATAGCCAACAGGCACATGAGAAGGTACTCAACATTGCTAATCATCAGGAAACTTTAAATCAAAACCAAAATGAGATATCACTTCACACCTGTCAGAATGGTGACCATCAAAAAGACAACAGGGCTTCCCTGGTGGCGCAGTGGTTGCGTGTCTGCCTGCCAATGCAGGGGAACCAGGTTTGCGCCCTGGTCTGGGAGGATCCCACATGCCGCGGAGCGGCTGGGCCCGTGAGCCATGGCCGCTGAGCCTGTGCGTCCGGAGCCTGTGCTCCGCAACGAGAGAGGCCACAACAGAGGGGGGCCCGCATACCAAAAAAAAAAAAAAAAAAGACAACAAATAACAAATGGTGAGGATATGAAAAAAAGGGAACGCTTATGCACTGTTCATGGGATTGTAAATTGGTGTAACCACTATGGAAAACATTATGGAGATTCCTCAAAAAATTGAAAACAGAACTACCATAATACCCAGAAATTCCACTTCTGGGTATTTATCTGAAGAAAACAAAAACACTAATTTGAAAAGATATATGTACCCCAATGTTTATTGAAGCATTATTAACAACAGTAAAGATATGAAAGCAACCTAAGAGCCTACAAGTAGATGAATAGATAAAGAAGATGTGGTGTGTATATATATATATATAACTCAGCCATTAAAAATGAAATCTTATCATTTGCAACAGCATGGATGGATTTAGAGGGTATCATGCTAAGTGAAACAAGTCAGACAGAGAAAAAAATGCCATATAACCTCACTTATATGTGGAATCTGAAAAGAAAAACAACCAAACAAACAAAACAAAACAGACTCATGGGTACAGAAAACAAAAGGGTGGTTGCCAGAGGTGGGGGTGGGTGAGTGAAATAGGTGAAGGGGATTGAGAGGTACAAACTTCCAGTTATAAAGTAAATAAACCATTGGGATACAATATACATTACAAGAGATACTGCCAATATTACATAACTTTGTATGGGGACATTGTTGCAAGACATTGTAGCATCATTTTGTAATGTATGTAAATGTCAGATCACTTTGCAGTATACCTGAAACTAACATGATATTGTATGTTGACTGTATTTCACTAAAAAAGAAATAATTGTCAATGTATAATTCTGAACAGTGAAAATGTCTTAAAGGACATGAGTTAAATAAAGTTATTTCTACTCAATCAATAACCAAGAGGTCAATTATATCTTAATAAAACTGGGGAAATACCTGAATTTGTCAAAAATAAACCTTTATTGAGGAAAATAATAAATGATATTCATCAAATAGAAGGACAAAAAGTAATTGCAGAGGGAATCTCTGAAATGTATAAAAGGAACATAACAGAAGCTAACTCACATAATATAATATTTACAATATGCCAGGTATTGTTCTAAGTACCTTACCTTGGGAATTCATTTAATACATAGAGCTCTATGAGATAAATCTAATATTCTCATTTTAAAGATGAGATATGTGAGGTAAAAAGAGGTTAGGTAAATTTTCTAAAATTACACTGCTATAGAGTACACTTGAGATTTATATCTAGATAGTCTGGGTACAGAGCCTATGACTTTAAACAACACACTATATGGCCTGAAAAAATAGTCAGGAAAAAAATATGGTATGAGAGAAAATTTAAGAAAAGATTGGCTTACATGTGCCTTGGTAATGATTTTTTGGATATGACACGTAAAACACAAGCAACAAAATAAAAAATAAACAAGTGGAACTACATTAAACTAAAGAGCTCTGTAGAGCAAAAGAAGCTTTAAATAAAGTGAAAATATTTTCTGATTCTTCCTTATAGAATGGGAAAAAATATTTACAAACCATATATTTGTTGAGGGCTTAATATCCATAATATATTTTAAAACTCATGCAACTCAATAGGAAAAAAAGAAGCAATTAAAAAATGGGCCAAGGGTCTGAATAGATATTTTTCCAGAGAGGATATATGAAAGGCTAACATGTACACAAGAAGCAGCTCAACATTACTAGTCATTAGAGAAATGCAAATTAAAACCACAGTGAGATATCACCCCATACCTGTAAGAAAGACCATCATGAAATACAAATAACAAATGCTGGCGTGGGTGTGGAGAAAAGGAAATCCTTGTGCACTGCTGGTAGAATTGTAAATTGGCACAGCCATTATGGAAAATAGTATGGAGGATCCTAAAAAAATTATAAATAGAACTACCACATGATTCAGTAATTCTGCTTCTGAGATATAGCCAAAGGAAACAAAAGCACTAATTCAAAAAGGTGTCTGCACCACCATGTTCACTGCAGCATTATTTACAATAGCCAAGACATAGAAACTACCTAAATGTCCACTGATAGGTGAATGGATAAAGAAGTTGTCATATTATCTTATATTTATATATATTGCTATATACATTATATATATAAATATGTATATGTTATATATTTATATATGATATATATGTTATATATTTATATATGATATATGTAAATATATATGTTATATATAAATATAGGATATATATCACAACATACATATAATCACAACTTATGTCTCATATATATGAATATCATTCAGCCATAAAGAATGATGAAATCCTGTTATTTGTGACAACACAGATGGACCTTGAAGGCACTATGCTAAGTGAAATAAGTCTGACAGAAAAAAACAAGTACTGTATGATCTCACTTATATGTGAACTCTAAAACAAACAAAAACAAACTCACAGAAAAAGAGATCAGATATGTGATTACCAGAGGCAGAGGGTGGAGATAGCGGGAATTAGAGGAAGATGGTCAAAAGGTAAAAGCTTCTGGCTTAAGATAAGTAAGTACTACCAGGACTGTAATGTACAACATGATGACTATGGTTAACCCTGTTGTAGGATGTATAGTAAAGTTGTTAGGAGAGTTAATCCTAAAAGTACTCATCACAGGGAGAATTTTCTTTTGTTTCTTCTTTCTTTTCTTTTTATTGTATCTAGATGAGATGGTGGATATTAGCTGAACCTGTTGTGGTAATCACTTCACAATATATGTAAATCAAACCATCATATTGTCATGACTTAAAGTTATACAGTGATATATGTCAATTATATTTCAATAAAATTGGAAGGAAAAAAGAATAAATGGAAAACAAAGATTGTTTTAATCAAGCAACAATAATCATGTCTTGTGGGTTAAAATGTAAGGCAAATAAAATTAAAATACATGAAGTAGCATAAAAATCTGGAGAGAAGTTACTGAAGTTAAATAGTTCAACAGTTTATGTATATTCAGAAGGAAAGTAAGATATTAATTTAAATTTTTTAAAAAATGTTTGTTAAATTTTCTAGTTTAACTTCTAATAAAATAGAAATTTGTCAGAAAATGAATTTATTTATATTCAGTATAAATATTTACCATCTCCTACTGTTTAGTAATGAAGAAAACTTTTATATTTAAAACTCTTACACAGAATTTAGCACATACACAACTTTCTGCATGCCCTATAAAGCAGAAACCTTAATTGTTTAATCTAACATTAGAGGCTCTCCACAGTTTCACTCAAAGTACACATCTTGTCATATCTTCTACTACTCCACATCAAACATTTTGGAGCCCAGCTAATGGAAATAATTTTCCTTTGCAAATCCAACTCGTGTTGTATATCTTCCAGGAAAACTTGCCCACACATTCCTCAGGATAAAATTCCTTATTTCAAAATATCTAGGAAGGCATAAAATAAATTATTAAGTTGCTTAATTAAGGGCATGCAAAAGTCATTAATTTGAGTGTATTTGGGGTATCAGGCTGCAGTAATTAGTCCAGAATGGCTGCACACTAATGCCCAGGAAGGAGAAACAGGGAATCAAATCTGTGCGTTACATAAGACCAGATCTCAAAGTATTCATAGGTTTGAGAAAGGGGTTTGAATTTTATTATAAACATCATCTTGATAAATATAAACTATTCCTATCACATAATTCAATTTCTAAAGTTCTCAGATACTTTCCAATAATATCTAATTTTGCCATACAGAGTACACAGGAACACATGACACTGTTTTTACAGATTGGATGACAGGTATGAAAAAGTGATGGCACTTGCCTAACCTCTCCATAATTCAATGTCAGCATCAGGACTAGCACTCTTGTCTTCTGATTCCTGGTCTAGAGAGCTACATATTATCGGCAAGTTACTTTTTCCATTTTCTACTGATGAGAAAATGTATTTTAAATTCACAGTTGTTGTAGAATTTAAGAGAATACATTTTCATATATTTTAGGAGAGGTTCTTCTTGAAAAAATGAGTGGAATGACTTGTGACTTGAAACCTGGTTTCTTGCAATGATAGGGTCTCAGTGAAGGGCAAAATGTGTGAATGATGGAAAAGGGGACCAGAGTTATAGCATGCTGTCCTGGAAAACAAACCGTGAAAGCAGCTTATGTTCAGGGATCCACATGGACAGGTAAGTCAACTAAATTCTGTGTAAAAGAGTTATAATTTCAGGTGTATGTATTCTTTACCACCAAACCATGAGAGGTGGCAAAGAATTAAGGTGAGTATAAATCTGTTTTCTGATTAATTAAAGTTAGCCTCTGAGAGGGAGCTCGAAAAGCTGGACAGGTAGGACAGTGTAAGAAGACACTGAGGAAGCCCAAAGGATCTTGAGTACTGAAGGTTTTCTTTATATAACAACATGGTATGAATACGATTTTAGCGTTATTGTCTCTAGCAAGATAGATGGAACCATTATTCATCCTGGTATTTAATTTTCTTTTAATTTATTCAAGTATGAAAACAAGGATCTTTTCAAGACATTTAAAATGTCATTGTGCTCACTTGGTCTTGGCTAAATTGAGTTTTTAATGATTTACTTAAAATTTAACCTGTATCTCCTCAGAAAATTGGCACTTTGAATCATTATTGTCAGCTGGCAGTTGATACCACCAGGCTAAACTGCATTTAAAGAATGTCTTGTTATAGGCACATGGTTAAAAGGGAATAGTAGATAGTTCCAAGGCAATGTTTGAAACAGCTAATAACAATCTCCTCAGGAATCATATACATCTTTTTCTTCATTTCCATATTAAGCTCTTTTGCCTGAAATATTCAAATTCTCTAAAGACAAGGGAAATATGGCTGATAAAAGACCAAAAAAACAAAAAACAAAACAAAACAAACAAACAAAAGAATCTAAACCAAAGAAAGATACAAACAAAAACTTGGAAATATGTCCCATATAAATGTATAGTGTTGTTATAAAACATTAGGTAGCTCCCTGGTGGAATTTTACTTGCCATATGACAAGAATGCGTAAGTGTGGTTTTCTATGTTGTTGACTGACTGGGGACTTATAAAGAAACAAAAAATGAAAAAGAGACTACAGGGAAGTGCAGTGGATGTTTTTATATCTCAAAACTTTAATCTGAATGACTATTACTGACTTTTTTTTCTACACAGTAACTACTGAGAAGCAGCACGATCAAGTCAAAAGGGACTAGTAAGGAAAGTGAAGAAACCTAAATTCTGGGCAAAGCCAAGTCCCTGCCTCCCTCTGCCTTAGCTTCTTCAATCATGGCAGCACCAGCTTTTCTGGACTCTCAGCATCTAGTTACCTGATTTTGTTAAGGCCTTGGAAGACTCAGAAATAAAAAGTCTAAAAACCCAAAATGGACTTCAATGTTTTCCCCACATTGTTACCCTCAATCAGTGAAATGGCTTTGAAAATTCTTAATTTTCAGTTTATTTCAGCATCAAGCATTTATTACAGTTCACAGAGTTGCAAATATAAGTAAGTTATCAAAGACAAGATGCACTTCAATTAATTCTACTCCTCATCAACAGATAACTTGGGGAGAATTTATACAAGTGTCCAGAACTTGCCAGGACTAAGAGATTCAGAGTCCATGTAACACAGTACTAGCTGATAGGGGTCCCAAGGGACCTGCTTCAGTTTCAGTCAAATGAGTAAAAATGGATTATCATAGTCTAGTAACTGAAAGAATTGGAAAGTGTAAGATCAGGTCATGTAATGGAAACTTTTTTGTAGAGTTAAGTTGCTAGGCTTAGTTTGTATTTAAGATATTTATAGCTATTCTAGGCTATTCCAAATAGCCTTAATTGTATTAAATCAAGATACTTTTCACATTCAAGTATAATAAGAATTCATATCTTTTGATATTTTACCAAGCCAACAAGAGAGTACTTTATTTTTGGGGGGAAGACGTCCTTAAATTGAGTTTTCACATAAGTGAAGTGAAGAAATTAGGGAAAGTTAAGCAGATTGATTAATTTCATAATCTAAGTAGCATATCATATATTACAATTGATTTTTTTTTTTTTTGGTCGCACCACGCACCTTGCAGGATTTTAGTTCCCTGACCAGGGATTGAATCCAGGCCAATGTAGTGAAAGTGCTGAGTCCTAACCACTGGACTGCCAGGGAATTCCCTACAATTGATTTTTATACACTACTTGTTTTGAAATAATTATAGGTTCACGGGTAGTTGAAAAAAAAAAAAGTACAGGAAGGTCCTGAGTTCTGTGCAACTTTTACTTCTCCTCCCCCAATGTTAGTTAGCATCTTACATAGTTATAGAACAGTATAAAAACCATGAACTTGGTATTGGTACAATCTACAGAGCTTATTCAAATCTCAACATATTACATGCTCTCATTTGTGTGTGTGTGTGCATGTGTGTGTTTGTGTATTTCTATGTGATTTTATCACATACCTAGAATCACATAACTACCACCCCAATCAAGATGCAGAACTGTTCCATCACCACAAGGCTTCCTCGTGCTTCATCGCCTCCTCCACTATCTCCCTGTCTTTGAAGCCTAATCCCCAGAAACCACTAATCTATTTTCCATCTCTATAATTACATTATTTCAGAGTGTTATATAAATAGAATCATGCAGCAGGAAACCATTTGAGATTGGCTTATTGCTCAGCATACTTCCCTTGAGATTCATCTAAATTGTTACATGTATTCTGTGGCATTGCTGAGTTGTATTTATGGTGTGGATTTATCATAATTTGTTTATTCAACCATTGAAAAACATTTGGATCACTCCCAGTTTTGGATATTGTAAATAAAACTACTATCAATATTTTTGTAAAGTTTTTTAAGTGAGCATAGCTTTTAAATTTCTGTGGGATAAATGAGAAAGGTTGCAACTGCTGGGTTATCTGTTAAATCCATTTTCAGTTTTTTTGTTTAAACACCAAACTAATTTTTCAGAATGGTCATACATTTTAAAGTCTCACCAGAAATGCTGAGTGATCCATTTCTTTTCATTCTTACCATGCTTTGGTGTTATTATTTTTTTTAACCATTCCAATTAATGTATAGTAATAACTCATAGTATCTTTAATTTGTATTTTTTTAATGGGTAATGATGTTGAACAACTTTTTTATATTCTTACTTTCCATCTATATATCCTCTTCAGTGAAATGTCTGTATCTCTTACTAATTTTCTAACTAGGTTGTTTATATTTTTACTATTGAACTTTAAAAGTTCTTTATACATGCTATATACAGGTCTTTTGTCAGATATGTGGTTTACAAATATTTCTCCCAGCCTGTAGCTTGTCTTTCCATCCTCTTAACAGGGTCTTTTATTGACCAAAACCATGTTAATGAGTTTCAATTTATCGATTGTTCCTTTTATGGATTGTGATTTTGGTGTCAAGTCTAAAGACTCTTCAGCTAGTCCTAACTCCCAAAAGATATCCAACTGCTCTGACACCATTTGTTGAAAAGGTTACCCTTCCCCATTAATTTCTTTTGCATTGTTTTAGAAATTCAGCTTGGCATATTGTTGTGGGTCTATTTCTATATTCTGTTTCTGTTCCGCTGACCCATGTATCTAACACTTTGTCACACTCCCCAGATTGGTGTATCTTTATATTAAGTCTTAACATAAGGAAGAGTGATTATTCTCACCTTATTCTTTTTCAGAGTTGTTTTAGCTCTTCTACCTCCTGTGACTTTCCATATAAATTTTGAGGTAAACTTTCTATGGCTACAAGAAAATCGTGCACGGCTTGTGATAGGAATTATGTTACACTCATAGATAGATTTGGGGACATTTGACATTTTTACTATGTTGATTCTTCCTGTCAATGAACAAGTTATACCTCTCCTGTTATTATATCCTCTTTGATGTCTTTCACCACATTTTGTAACTTTCAACATACAAATCATAACATGTTTTGTTAGATTTATAACTATCTCATTTTCTTTAGCTACTAATGATTAGCTTCCATAATCAAGTGAGTCAGTTCTTTATAATGTCTCTCTCTCTCTCCATACAGTTAAAGGTTTCCTTATATTCTTAGCACAATACTTACATAATCTGCTGCAAGAATTCTACATTGTATAAATAGCATATTTAATTAATATATGTTTAAATATACATCTTTTAATAACTGATGATCTCAGAATATGCTGATTCAGAATATCTTGGAAAACTTAAAAACTCTGAATTGTATCCATTTCATTTATTTTATATTGTACCTAGTAAAGCAACATTGAATAAATATATACTGTTTATATAGAGCTATTGTGCACTGATATTTTTAGACTGCTGTGATTGGCTCATGCAATTTTTGAAATGCTCCCAGTCTCTGAGAAATGCTTACATTTCCAGATGAAGATTGTAAATCCAGCAAAGTTAGAGTACAATTGAATTTGATATTAGAAGTGCAAATAGATGTAATGGTCAACATGACCACCCATTAGGAAGACCCACTTGACAGATATCTTGAATATTTCCCAGAAGCATATTTTCAGAATAGAAGGTACAAGAAATATGTGACCACTGTAAATTAGGCAGTGACCTAAATATAAGATACACTGTATAAAACTAATGCAGAATACATTTTTGCTGTTCTTTTGGTATTGCTCAAATGTAGGATTTACTTTATTTCCAAAATCTAAGAACTACATACTTCAACTTTTAAATGCTGAGAAACATGATTCTGTAGAGTCAAGATGAGGTTGTAATTGGACAGGAAAGACAACTAGTTAAAGTTGCAGGGGAAATCCCATATTGAAAGAATTCTATTCCTGGAATTTATAACAGAACAGAGATTTCAAGTCCTGGAAAAGTTTAAATAGAAGTGACCAAATAAGGCATATCAGACATGTCAAACATGAAGCCATCAGTTGCAAAGGGGGATCTAGTGTTCTTTATGTGGCAACCATGGATATGCTGCTCTGAACTCCATTCAAGGAAGAATTTTCTGTTCAACTTCAAGGAGAACAGTTAGCTGACAGCCTCTAGATATTAACACTTTCAGAATCTTCCTCAGTGTTTGAGCTCCTTCCCAGGACTAAACTTCCTTTAGATCTCCTTAGTCTGATGACTCTTTCTTTATACTTCAAGTCTTGTATCTTTCAAAAAAAAAAAAATGTTTCCTTGACCTGCACATTAATCTAGCACTTTCATTATGTTTTGTTGCCCTTTGTTTGTATCCCAGTTCTCACCTATGTTATAATAGTCTAGCAATTGTGAGTTTGTGGACACCTTGTGATATAAACTTGTGGACACCTTGAAGGTATAAAACATATCTTATCTGTACTAGTTTCCCCGGCACCCAGAAAAGGGCTTGGCATAGTTAAGCACTCAATAAATGATCACATTTGATATATTTATCATCAAATTGTCAACAAAGCAAACAATAACAAAAATCCAAATGGAAAACATGCATTATGTAAACTTTTTTCTTTCTTTCTTTGGCGTCTTGGCAACTCAACACGTATTTAAGCATCATTAGTTCTAGGGCATTTCTCTGTACTATGCTTACTCCTTCATTTGCTCAATACAGAAGCTTCTTACTCTACAGATATCTTGTCTATGTAATTTGTTTTTCCTAATATCCATCAAGGCAGGTATTTCAGTCAAGGACAAAGCACACTGAGGAGAAGAGTACTCATCAGATGGGCTCAATTTTCCTCAGATAAGTTGGGAGAATGAAGAATCTGTAACCAAGGCAAATTCTCCAGCTCTGAATATACTGTGTGTAATTACTTCAACACTTTTACAAAAGGAAGAGCATCTAAGAGTTAAGATATATTACAAAAATGGAAATCCTGGATCAAACTAGAGCCATCCCTCAGTATCGAGACCCCTGCAGATATCAAATCCATGAATGCTCAAGGTCCGTAGTCTGCCATCCATATCCATGGTTCTGCCTCTGCGGATTCAACCAGCTCCAGATTGTGTAGTGCTGTAGCATTTATTGAAAAATAATCTACATATAAGTGAACAGCTCAAACCCGTGTGGTTCACACATCAACAGTACTAAATTTATAAGCCTATTTAATGATTAGAACAGTGAGGCTATAGGTCACAAAAAAGTGATAGAAATGTATGGTGCAAAAAAACTATTTTATATTGAACACATTTCTTACAAGATATTAGAATCTTCTAATACATTCCCTGAAGTGACTATAGCATGGGAGGCATTTGTAATATTATGGAAAAAAACATGAGATTTTGAGAGAACAGACATGAGTTTTAAACCTCAGCTAGATGCCTAGTTAGTTGTGTGACATTTTCAAAACTTTTAATCACTCTGAAATTTAGCTGCTATAAACTAAAGATAACTGGTAATAGACATTGCAAATATACTAAGGATATATAAATGAAATAAATGAAAGAAGCTAGCAATATAATAAGTGTTAATTGATAATAATCTAGCTCTTTTGCAACTTAAGCTTTAGATGTAAACAGTAGTATTTAAAGAAGATTTAGGCTAACAGCTCAAAAACAATATCAGATACAACCATAATTTTAGCAAAAAGGGAGTAAATAAAAAGCCTTCTTGTCTATTTCAAATGTAATGTTTCAGTTAAATACAAATTTATAGCCTTAGAATATTGTCCTTTTAATTTTACCAAATGGTGTTTAACTGAACATTATACCATAATAAACAGTCTCATAATAACACTTACATCTTAACCAGCAACATAAAATTGTTTCACTTTACAATGAACTATAACATTGTGAAAAAACTTAATTTCAAACTTATGAATTCAAAATTTATGATCATTTAGACTAGACCAGGTACAAAGTTCAAGTTATCTGTGAATAAATCTAGCATGTATCTTAATCCTCTTTCATTGTAGGTACTGTGATGCTGGAAAAGTCATGAGACATTGTCACCTCTAAAATGGCATTATAATACTCTAATATAAGGTTGTTGACATGATTCAATAAAACTACATATGTGACAATGTTTTGGAAGTAAAGTACATTTGAAAGTTTGTCTTTATTATATTCAGAAAGTTGGGATTAAAGGGAAGAGAGGAGAACAATTCCTGACTGAGGTTCAAGTGTTCAAGAGGTGAGTGATTGCTGGCTGAGGTTCAAGGGAAAGAGAAAAATGATTCCAGGCTGTACATCTCATCCTGACATACCTAGCATACCAGTTAGGTTTGCTGCCTGGTGCCTGTGCCCTAGTGTATGTGCCCTTTCCCGTGGCCCACAGGACATCCCAAAAGGATTCATTTGGGTTAACCTGGGTTTACCTGCTCCAGGAAAATACTTTTCAAACAGTATATTTCTGCAAGTAAAACAAATCACTCCCTTGGCAACAGGAAAATTTAGATACATTAATATTTCCTTTACAAATTATGTTTGCAACTATAAATTTCTGAAGTTACATTAATTTTATTCTGAAGCTGTATACTTCTAGAACAAGATTAATTGTTCTTAGGAAAAAGGGGTGCAATGAGATAGGCAAACAGTTAACTTTACAATGTGACTGCAAAGCAAAACAGCTATTGCTGCAAACCTGAAAGCATCACTCACTTTCTAAAACAGTAATGGTGGTTTAAATGGTGATAATTTTGTTCATAGCCATTTTCCACTTGAATTACTCCAATACATTTTAAAAACTGTCACACTGAATGATATTAATGGTGCAACAAATTGACTAGTATTATAGGAATGTATCTATTATTTTTATGGGCATATTTAATTGTACATGTTTCTTTAGGTTTCTAATTAAAATCGGCAATAAAAATGATGTCTTCATGTTTAAGCCTGCACTTTTAGACTTAAACTACCTTATAATTAGCATTAATATAGATAGTTCAGAAAGACATAATGCTAACACATTAAAGTGGATTGGAAATCCTATTATTAGTCCTATTATTAACATAGACCCTTGTCAGCAGGGGGAAGAAAAAAAAAAACTACTATATGTGGAATATGTGCTGCTCCAGTTTCTTTCACAAATTTCCTGATGTTATCTGCTAAATGTCAGAAAGATCAGGACATAAATGGTGGCATGGTCCCAAAGGGAAGAGTTTACCAGTTCCACTGTATTTAATACTACATTGAACACTGCACATTTTAAATACTGCCTCAAGAATTTACAAACTTTCAAAGTAAAAATACACACATTTCTGCAGACTGGTGTGACGATTCACTAAATAATGATCTCTAACTATTTTTATTTAGTATTAGGCAGACACCAATTAGAAGACAGAGTTCTCAGTGTCTCTATGGACAGTTCCACACTTCACATTTTCAGTGGCAAATTGTATTTGACATTTAATTTAAAACCCAAGACACCATAACATGAAATCTTCTAGGCCATTAATGACAAAGCATGAAGGTATTCTCCCACTTCCTCGTTGCCTGAGGCTACATCTGCTATTTCCCAGAAGGCTGTGTCATTACTGCAGCATTATGTCCATGGGGTAGTGTATTCCTAACACACGTGCATAATCTGAATACTGGGCATGGTTTTTAGATGCTTAGTTACACACATCTTATAGCTGCTTGTCAGCAAAAAACCTAGGACAACATGAGCCCTGTAGGCAATGAGCTATTATTTGAATTTTCTGTTGCTGTGCTGGTGGTAGTGATTATGTTTTATGTTTAAAGAGAATGAAAAGGCATAGACAGCTAAAAAATAAGAGCAGAGTGCTTGATCATAAAAACACCCTGCTTTGTTTGTGATTATCTTCTATTATATCTATTGGGAGCTTGATTTTTCTATGAATTCTTTCTCAGTGAATCTAATTACTTATGGTTGTGATATAGTTGAAATATGGAATTTGAAACTAGATAGATGTAAATTCAATACCTGTAGTATTTTCTAGTAATTGTGAGTCCTTCAGGATTTTTTTTAACCTCTCTAAGACCATTTCTTTTCTTAGGTGAATAAGGATACATATAATTATTTGGATGTTTTTGAAAATCCTGTACTAATAAGAACATCTCAAGTTAAATTTATGAATGTAGGATCATACCTTCCTATGTAGCACAGGATAGTATTTAAGAGTCCATGCTGTGGAGTTAGAATACACAGACTTGAATTTCAGCTCTGTTCTTTTCTAGTAACTAAACCTTGGACAACTTATTTAAAATGTCTGAGCTAGGCTAGCCACTAGTCAATTTGGCTATTGAGCACTTGAAATGTGGTTAGTAAATACTGAGATATTCTATAAGTGTAAAATATACACTGGATTTCAAAAACAGTATGAAAAAAATGTAAAACATTGCAGTAATGTATTTTTATATTTATTGTATGTTGAAATAATTATATTTTGGATTTCAGGTATTGGATTTCACTATATGTTTTATTATAATTAATTTCACTTGTTTCTTTTTACTTTTCAAAAATGTGACTACTAGAAAATTTAAAATTACATATATGGCTTGCTTTTGTGGCTCATTTTGTATTTCTATTGGACAGTGCTTCTCTAAGCCTTATTTTTCTCATCTGTAAAACATAATATATAATAATAATTTTTCTAAAGAGTTTCTATTGGTATTAACAATATCATGTATGAAAAAATAATTATCCCAATGCTTACAACAAGTAGCTATTAGTACTAGTTAGTAGAAGAACATATCCTGTAGTTCTTCTTTTCCTCCTCCATTATCCTTAGAATAGGAAGCACAAGGCTGTACTGGTTATCTGCAAGATTTTCATGTTACATGCCACTCTATAAATTTAATATTTTATTGAGTTTGTTTATTTGCCAGTCTGCCTTTTTTAATTGAAGAATAGTTGATTTACAACATTATATTAGTTTCAGGTGTACAGCATAGTCATTCAGTATTTTTACAGATTATACTGTATTAAAAGTTATTACAAGGTAATTCCCTGTACTATACAATATATCCTTGTTGCTTACCTATTTTACACATAGTAGTTTGTATCTCTTAATCCCATACACCTAACTTGCCTCTCCCCCTTCCTTCCTCCCTCTGATAACCACTAATTTTTTTTTCCTGTGTCTGTAATTCTGTTTCTATTTTGCTGTGTACATTTGTTTGTATTATTTTTTAGATTTCACATATAAGTGATATATGTTTTTACCTTCCTGACTTATTTCACTACATATAATATTCTTTATGTCCATCCACGTTGCTGCAAATTGCAGAATTTCATTATTTTTATTGCTGAGTAATACTCCTTTATAGATATACATATATATATATATATCACATCTTCTTTATCCATTTGTCTGTTGATGGACACTTGGGTTGCTTCCATATCTTGGCCATCGTAAATAGTGATTCTACCAAACATATAAAGAAGAAGTAATACCTATCTTTTGCAAACTATTCCAAAACATTGAAGAGCATGGAACACTCCCAAATTTATTCTATACAGTCACTATTACCATTACCCTGATACCAAAACCAGACAAAGACACTACAGAAAAAGAAAACTACAGAAAAGCCAATATCTTTGATGTATATAAAAACAAAAGTCTTCAATAAAATATTTACAAACTGAATCCAATAATATATAAAAAGGATCATACACCATGATCAACTTGGATTTATTCAAGGGCACAAGGATGGTTCAGCATTTGTGAATCAATCAATGTGATTCATCACATTAACAAAAGGAAGGATAAAAATCACACGATCATCTCAATAGATGCCGAAAAACTGTTTGACAAAATTCAACATTCATTCATGATAAAAACTATCATCAAAGTGGGTATAGAGGGAATGTACATCAGCATAATAAAGGCCATTTATGACAAACACACGGTTAAAATCATAGTCAACAGTGAAAATCTGAAATTCTTTAAATTCAGGAAGAAGACAAGGATGTCCATTCTCACCACTTCTAGTTAACATAGTATTAGAAGTCCTAGCTACTGCAATCAGATAAGAAAAAGAAATAAAAAGCATCCAAATTGGAAGAGAAGAAGAAGTAAAACTGTCACTATTTGCAGGTGACATGACTTATACAGTCTGTTTTTATTTTCAAGATTCCCTGAGAGTTAAGAATATGACTTATGCATCTTAACATCTTCAGGACAGGACTTTGTATTTTTAATTGTTTTGGAATAACTAACATTTACATGTTTATTGTTTCAGATTTTAGAATTACTAAATATTTGCTGAAAGAAACATCGGTGTTTAAAACTAACCATAACTGGTTACCAATTCCAGTATAAAGAGTTGATTTAAAGGTTGAGAGTCTACTTTGTTTATTCAAATTATGCCCCCCAAACATAGACAATAAATTGATAAATACAATCATTACCTGAATAATGCCACTTTTGAATAATTAGCTTCTGAAGTTAAAAGAAAGGCATTACAGAGTCATCCTAGTTAAATTCTTACCTATAAAATTATTCACCTAGATTCTATCAATCTCTCTCTCTCTGTCCTCCCGCCCCCACACACTGTCTTTCTCTCTCTCTCTCTCTCTCTCTCTCTCACTCTCCACTGCTCCCCACATACCATCTGATCTATAACTTATTTTGAATGTGACTGATAATACTATTTTTTAAATGTTCAGTAATTGACAAACTACCATCCAATAAACTGGCTTAATTAGGATTCATCTAATTGATTTTTTTCTCTTTTACACCCTAAAGAAAAAAAAAGGAGGAATCAAATAAGATGCACAATTTTAGTGAATTAAAAGCAATTCTAAAATGCTTGCTATGCTCAGTGGGTTTAATTCAGTCTATCACATCTAGAAGGGTTTTTATTCCAAAGGAAACTAAATATCATATAGAGAGGTGAACTCTAATCTGAGAGAGATAGTATTTTTACAAAGATGCTATAATATGTTTAGCCACCTGAAAAATATCTAATTTGCTGCCTATTCAATTTCTATTACAACTTCCTAGTTCAGTTCAACCACACTTCTCACTATATCAGTGGTTCTTAATCTAGCTGTACATTAGAATCCTCTGGGGAACTTTTAAGTCATTCCCATGTCCAAGCCCTACAACAGACCAATGGAAGTAGAATCTCTGAGAGAGGAGCTTTCTAGGTGATTCTAATAGGATTTGGAGTAGTTTTTGGCAATAATATTTTGAGGGTCCCATTTTTTTCTTCTATAGCATGCACAGAGGAGGGAATAGAATGAAAATGTGACTCAGTATTAGTAGCTCAAATTCAGAAAAGGTAAGGCTGAACTTAAATTTTCCTACCCTATCCTTTTCTCTCTCACACTCCACATCCAACATATTCACAAATTCTACAGTTTTCCTCGTGTTAGTTCATCATTCCATTGCTACCTAATAGCTTACTCTTAGCTTCATCCTCTTTTGCCTGAAACACTGCAAATTTCTAATACCTGGTCTTCCAACATTGCCAATTGTCTCCCTCGAGTTTGTTGTTCACATCATAGTCAGAGTCATATCTGCAAAATTTGAATATGTTTACATCACCAAACTCATAAATCCCTTTATTAGTTTTTGCACTAATGTAGAGACCATGTTCACCATCATGGCCTATGATGTTCTACATGGTATGGCCACTCACTACTTTCCAAGCCTCAACACATACCACTCTTCCTTTTATTCACTTCACTCCAGCAATCTAGACTTTTTCAGTTTTCTTGAACACAATTAGCTTCCTTTCAGTATACCACCTTTTTCATTCCTTGCTTAAACCTGGAATGCTCATATTTCTACTTGTCCTTATATTGCAGTTGACTTATCACTACTCAAGAAAGCCCTCACAGACAACTCCAGTATGGGAAAGATTACTTTATCATATGCTCATAAAAATTTACTCTCCCCCTCCTATAAAATGGTAATCCCAAACTGGTATTATACATTTATTAGTGTGATACTCCAGTTATGTAACAACTGGAACAGTAATATAAAATAATATGTAATTAACTTGTAAATAGAAAATTAAATATATTCCTTGTTCTCTAAATAAACTCATACACATATACGTGTATATGTGTGTGTTTATTTGTAAACTGCCATTTACTAAGTGATCATGTGTAGTACAAATTTTTCATCAAATTGTTCTAACAATGCCCAAATTATTTGCTGATTTTTAGAAAACATGTTTGTGATCTTTTGTTTAAACTAGCTGTTATGAGCTAAGTAAAGTTCCTTTCTAAGCCATGACTTGAACATAAGGAATCATATAAAACTTTTTGAACAATTCCATTAAAATGATAGTCATTAGGTGACAATATCAATAAGCAGAGAATTTCTTTCTCTTTATATCAACAATAGTATGCATTGCACTAAATCCTCTCAGCTACTTCTGAATTAACAGCAATTACATTTAATTTATTTTTAGCCCTTATAATAGTATATGACATTAAAAAATATATGCAATATCTATATTATTGACTAAGTTATAAAAGTCATTTATTGGAACATCTTATTTAATTAAGTTCAACCTAATCTTTCAGGCCAGGTATTGTTGCCTTTTCTACACAGGTAGAGCTATGTAGCACGCCCCCACACACTGTCTTTCTCTCTCTCTCTCTCTCTCTCTCTCTCTCACTCTCCACTGCTCTCCACATACCATCTGATCTATAACTTATTTTGAATGTGACTGATAATACTATTTTTTAAATGTTCAGTAATTGACAAACTACCATCCAATAAACTGGCTTAATTAGGATTCATCTAATTGATTTTTTTCTCTTTTACACCCTAAAGAAAAAAAAAGGAGGAATCAAATAAGATGCACAATTTTAGTGAATTAAAAGCAATTCTAAAATGCTTGCTATGCTCAGTGGGTTTAATTCAGTCTATCACATCTAGAAGGGTTTTTATTCCAAAGGAAACTAAATATCATATAGAGAGGTGAACTCTAATCTGAGAGAGATAGTATTTTTACAAAGATGCTATAATATGTTTAGCCACCTGAAAAATATCTAATTTGCTGCCTATTCAATTTCTATTACAACTTCCTAGTTCAGTTCAACCACACTTCTCACTATATCAGTGGTTCTTAATCTAGCTGTACATTAGAATCCTCTGGGGAACTTTTAAGTCATTCCCATGTCCAAGCCCTACAACAGACCAATGGAAGTAGAATCTCTGAGAGAGGAGCTTTCTAGGTGATTCTAATAGGATTTGGAGTAGTTTTTGGCAATAATATTTTGAGGGTCCCATTTTTTTCTTCTATAGCATGCACAGAGGAGGGAATAGAATGAAAATGTGACTCAGTATTAGTAGCTCAAATTCAGAAAAGGTAAGGCTGAACTTAAATTTTCCTACCCTATCCTTTTCTCTCTCACACTCCACATCCAACATATTCACAAATTCTACAGTTTTCCTCTTGTTAGTTCATCATTCCATTGCTACCTAATAGCTTACTCTTAGCTTCATCCTCTTTTGCCTGAAACACTGCAAATTTCTAATACCTGGTCTTCCAACATTGCCAATTGTCTCCCTCGAGTTTGTTGTTCACATCATAGTCAGAGTCATATCTGCAAAATTTGAATATGTTTACATCACCAAACTCATAAATCCCTTTATTAGTTTTTGCACTAATGTAGAGACCATGTTCACCATCATGGCCTATGATGTTCTACATGGTATGGCCACTCACTACTTTCCAAGCCTCAACACATACCACTCTTCCTTTTATTCACTTCACTCCAGCAATCTAGACTTTTTCAGTTTTCTTGAACACAATTAGCTTCCTTTCAGTATACCACCTTTTTCATTCCTTGCTTAAACCTGGAATGCTCATATTTCTACTTGTCCTTATATTGCAGTTGACTTATCACTACTCAAGAAAGCCCTCACAGACAACTCCAGTATGGGAAAGATTACTTTATCATATGCTCATAAAAATTTACTCTCCCCCTCCTATAAAATGGTAATCCCAAACTGGTATTATACATTTATTAGTGTGATACTCCAGTTATGTAACAACTGGAACAGTAATATAAAATAATATGTAATTAACTTGTAAATAGAAAATTAAATATATTCCTTGTTCTCTAAATAAACTCATACACATATACGTGTATATGTGTGTGTTTATTTGTAAACTGCCATTTACTAAGTGATCATGTGTAGTACAAATTTTTCATCAAATTGTTCTAACAATGCCCAAATTATTTGCTGATTTTTAGAAAACATGTTTGTGATCTTTTGTTTAAACTAGCTGTTATGAGCTAAGTAAAGTTCCTTTCTAAGCCATGACTTGAACATAAGGAATCATATAAAACTTTTTGAACAATTCCATTAAAATGATAGTCATTAGGTGACAATATCAATAAGCAGAGAATTTCTTTCTCTTTATATCAACAATAGTATGCATTGCACTAAATCCTCTCAGCTACTTCTGAATTAACAGCAATTACATTTAATTTATTTTTAGCCCTTATAATAGTATATGACATTAAAAAATATATGCAATATCTATATTATTGACTAAGTTATAAAAGTCATTTATTGGAACATCTTATTTAATTAAGTTCAACCTAATCTTTCAGGCCAGGTATTGTTGCCTTTTCTACACAGGTAGAGCTATGTAGCAGTTAGCTGTAAGTTATATTTACAAACTTATTTTTTTATTGGCCAAGAAGACAGGGATTTGATGGGTTTTAACAAACTTATTGAATTAAAAGGTGGAAATTAACAGAGATGATGAAAAGAGGGACTTCTCAGAATCCCAGTTGTAATTTCCTCTAAGACAAATCATAGGGAACTCTCTCAGTGTGCACAGAGCCTGAAGCGCTTCCCATCCCAGCTACTCCCATTGATCTAGACACCCAGTTCTCTTGGTCACTCTCAGGTCCTCTCAAAGCTAATATTCTAAGGAAACTATAGTTTCCCTGCAATAAAAGGAGGGGTGAGCATGCTGGCTAGCAAAGGCTACCCACAGACAGAGCTACATGAGCTCTGACTTTTGGCCATTGGTGTTCTAGTGTCCTCTGCAGTCACCAGGGGGTGTGTCTCTTGCTGTGTCCACCCTGCCTTCCTGCCAGGCACACCTTGGCTTTGGTATAAGTGTATGAGTGGACCAATGCTAGCTTTAGGCTGACAGGCACCAACCTGCCCCTGTGGTGACCCATCACCTTTCCTTGGAACAAAGCAGGAGATCAGGGAGTGGGATGTCTGTCTTCTTTTGCCTCTCTTGGATCTAAAAATAGAACCAAGGAGGTAGGATTTTGGGGGATACAGCTGTGTGGCATGTGCACTCACCAATCAAAACAGAGGTAGAAGAACTGGAGCTGGGTACTGGAGACCTGATTCTGTGCCTGGCGTTAATGCTATAGCTGCTGGATAGTGAAGGGGGAGGGGAGGAGGAGGCAATACTGCTGGGGCAGCAGCTAATTATCCACTTTACCAGCAGGTATGTAATAATCAACTTGTTTATTCTGATCAGTGTGTACCGCAGTGAAATATCAGAACTCTGTAATTATTACTTTGATTCTATCCTCCTACAAGGGTGTGCATTCCATGAGGTTCAGACACATAGCTAGTTTGGTTCCTTTTTTCTTGCACATTGCCTATTTTAAAGCTGCATCAGGTAGCAGGCCTTCAATAAATATTTGTTATTACATGAATCAATGAGAGAAAATCATGATCATTCACAAAAAATTTGGGCTTTCCTTCATGGTTTCACACTAAAGTGATAAAACCATTTTACTTCAGAAAATTAGCCTGTCACTAGCCTACAGATTTTCATTACAGACTGATTTCAAAAGGATGATGAGAAGTGATGAAAAATATGCCTCTAGTATTTATACTCTTTTAAGAGAGGGCAGTAAAACTTTAAAGGGGCAGGTCAAGGAGTTGGTGGAGCTGAATCTTCTATAATTTCAAGACCTTCTTTAGAAAAATAATATATCAATACAATTATGACTACATAGGTAGAAAATAAATGTTTATATGGTCAGATAAAAATACCACAACATATTGCAAGTATATAAAGAATGACAAATACCAAATATACAAAATCCAGAAAAATAACATAATGCTTTTATTAAATGTCTATACTCCTCTAATAATTTGTAAAGTATTTTCTTTTTGTTCTTATAGGAAATTCCAATTATGTAATATTGAATCTCTTTGCTTATTGTTTATGTGTATAACATTTTCTAATCTTATTTCACTTTTTTCTTTTCATATTTATTTTCCTTTCTATTTCTGTGCTCCATGGTAATTATGGTATTTTCCACATTGTCTATTCTACCTTGTTCTTTTTTACTCTTTTGACCTTTTTCTTCTATACTAACTCTTACAAGTTCATTTTAATAAACTTTACCATCTTTTTCCTGAGTTCTTGAATTTCAAATTTTTTGGTATTCTTTCATTGAAACGACCATTTAGTTATCTTTTCTAGGCCGTGGTAAAATGTTTTGAATTCTCTGTTTCATGACATCATTATTTTAACAAAGTTTTCTTTTAGTATTTTTATATTGATTCTTTTTCAACTTCTCCTACATTGCTCATCAAAGAATTAGTTGGATTTCCTGACAGAGATATTTGTAAGAGTTTCCTCTGAGGAGAGCATATTTTGTTGCCTTTTCTGCGATCTGCACCTCTGTGCTGTTTGGTCATTTTCTGTGGATCTTTCTTGTACCTTCTTCCTATGCAGACTCTGCTTGATCTCTACCTACTTCCTTTAGATCCTGCAGATCTTTTCTGATGCAAATTATGAGATATTCTACTTCTGGGTGTGCATTATGCCTTCCTGGAAGTGTATTTTTACTGGCATTTCCAGGGTAGTTTTATGGTCAGTCTGCTCACTTCCCCTTGCTAGGCTCCTACATTCCACATAGCATTTGTGAGAGTCATACCTGCTATAAGCAGGCCAGTCTGTGAATGATATATGCCTTTGGATCTCAGTGAATACGGAATTTTTTGTCTTTTCCTATTTACCTTGCTGCTTTTGTATCATATATAGAAAAAGAGGGAACTTACTATATCTCTCCTGCCATGTTCAGACTGGAAGTCTTGGAATTAAGTTTTACTCTACATTTGTTTGTATTGTTAAATGTGTTACAACTTATCAAAATTTATTTCAATAATTTTAAAGAAACTATATTTTAAACATATGATGTCATTTATTTATACAGCAGTTGCATAAAGGAATTGACAGGATATTTAAACTAAGGATAGCCTTCATATCCCTTGTGCATATACTCTGTGCATATAGTTTCTTGAAAGAACACAATGGCATTCAGAAGCCACTCAGGAAACCCAAAGGGTTAGTGGCAACAGCTCTGCTGAATAAATGTTAAATAGATTATAATCCTTGGGGGAAATCTCAGAGAAAAACAGTCATAAACTAAAGCACAATCAATAGATAAGCCAGCGAGCAGGAGAAGCATGTAGCCCAAAAGCAAACAATTAGCTATTTCAGACATACTAGCCTTCCCAGGGGAGACAAGTGGCTTTACTCTTAGTTAAAAGGGCAATGGATCTAAGGAGACATTTGAGATGTTAACAAACTTACAATGAGCACATAGGTAATTGGGTACTTTGTGTTTTCTGTGTGCATAATTAATTACAAATGCACAGCCTGCCTGTTTAATCAGACCCAATTGTGGAAATGCTGTGTTTCTCTCTGCGACTAAAACATCAGAGCAGTTTTGTGATCTTAGAAACAGAAATTGCATCAACAGTGGTTTTCTCTGTATGCTGGCCTGAACTTTACAGGCTGTGGATTCATACTGCATCAAGTTCACTTTGGAACGGGAATAATGCAACCATGATGAATATGTCGGTATCCATTGTGAAGAAACAGTAAACACAGATTTACACGTAACATTCCGTGCTTTGTATATAGTGGATTCTAAATAAATGTTCATTGAGTTGCCTTAATGAAGTATTATTATATCTCAGAGAATCAATGACTGTGACTTGGGACAATTTGCTGAAGTTTCTCACTTGTTTATCAGCTCTAATATAGGGAGATATAAACCCAAACTATCCATGTACTACTGTCTCTGAAGCCACAAGCAATCCAAAAACCTCTGCATTCCTTTTGAGCTATTCTTGCATAAGCCATTTCATCTCTTTGTAAAGCCAGTTCCGGATTTCTTTGCTTTCAGATTTCAGTAAAAACCATGATTTCTGAAATGAAGTCATCTAATGAAATGAATAAGGTATTTTGGACAGGTCTAAGTATCAAAGGAGACCACACAGCGGCTGGCAGGGTTTGGTTCCCACAGTCTGATATACGACAGTGGGAAGAGCTCTATTTTGAAGCATTTGAAGACAACCACATTATCTATTTCTTTTCTTCGTTTACCACATTTCTCTTTTTTCTATATATTTTTGTTTCTTATTATTAAATCAAGTTATTGGCATAGCACAAACAGAAACGCTGAGTATTAACAGACCAACAAACTCTAATGTAGCCTTACAATTAAAGGCTTAAAGAGAATCTAAAAGTAACTTTTTTTTTAACTTTCAAAGCCAATGAGATGAATTCAAAGGAGAGATGTTTCTTACATAAAAAATTAAAAATACAAGGCTTTTAAAAGTAGTCTTCCTTTAATGTAATTAAGGAAGATTAATTCTTTTTGTTTTTCTCATCCCAGTGTTTTATGTGTTATGTGTGTGCCCTTTAGAGTAATCAGATTAGTAATCACCCTCTTTCTACCCTAGTTAAGGGATATGTTTTGGGGGGGAAAAAAAAAGGAAAAAGAGAAGAGGACTGTCACTGTGTTTCTATTCAGAAATTATACCCAGGTCTCCATTGACTTCATTTGTCTTTTCCTGCCTACTAAAACATTCTTCCTTTTGCTCTCTTAAATTGGACCCACTACTCCACACTAGCAGGCTTTTACATTCCCTCAGATGTATTTATCTTGTAGGTCCTACCTTAATTTGCCTTATGCCAGTTCAGGAGTACCCTCTGGCACCTCATTTATGTCACCTCACACAAATCTGTTCATCCTTTGAACAGTCCCAGATCATCCTAGTTCAAAGTGAATTCTACTTCTCAAAATTCCTATCCTATATATCTGGACCATGTATTTGGCACATCAATTGCAGCCTTGTATATTTAATTATCTTTTCATGTGTGCATTAAAAGATCGTTGGAAATAGTGACTATTGTACTTAGTAGATACTTCAACAATAATCAACAATTCTAAAGATATAGCAGCATTTGGAAGTCTCCCTAAACAAACTGTAGATTGTGTGTGTATGTGTGTGTGTGTGTGTGTGTGTGTGTGTAACTTTCTATTTTTTTTTAATTGAAGTATAGTTGATTTACAATATTTTGTCTGTTTCAGGTGTACAGCAAAGTCAAAGTGGTTTACTTATTTTTTTCTCAGACTATAGGTTATTACAAGATATTTAATATACTTCCCTGTGCTATACAGTAAATCCTTGTTGCTTATCTATTTTATGTTTAGTGGTTTGTATTTGTTAATCCCACAATCCTAATTTGTCCCTCCCTCCCTCCCACTGCATGGATTTTCTTTTTGTAATAACAAGTTGATCCACTAAGTCACATTTGGCCTTCATTTATTAATTCATCAAATAAGGTTCTCTCATTTTTGCCTTGCTATAATTTTAATAATGTTTTGCTATAGATATACAAGATCTTTCTGATGCAGAAAAGCATAGCCTCCTTTATAAATCAACTTTTTATGATAAATGATGACAATAACATAGGAGAATATGACACAATGCACTGAATCTGTTATATGTAATTTCTATAAGGACTGAGATATACCAGCTAATATTCATTTCATGTTTGCCCTATTCTCAAACACACTCATTTAGACTAAAATGAGACTATTTCTTTGGAAGTTTTCACCTGTCTTTAAGGAGGCCTAATGAATATGTTCTGAAAGCTATCTGACTGTACAAATTTTAATTTATCCTAAAATTAGGATAAGAAGATAGAGACATTTTAGTATTTTTACAGTTTAGTATATATATATATATATATATATATATATATATACATATTTTTTTTTGAATGAGAAACACATTTATTGACCAGATTAGAGCATTTGTGTAGTTTTTTTTTTTCCCTCTGGCCTTACATTATCCAGTGAGGACAGTGTTTTCCATGGTTACTTTTATTTATTTATATTTTATATTAACAGTGTTGTGATAGTTTCAGGTGTACAGCAGAGTAATTCAGTTATACATATACATGTATCTATTCTTTTTCAAATTCTTTTCTCATTTAGATTGTTACATAATATTGAGCAGGGTTCCCTGTGCTATACAGTAGGTCCTTGTTGCTTATCCATTTTAAATATAGCAGTGTGAACATGTCAATCCCCAAATCCCTAACTATCATTTCCTCCCACACTTCCTCCCTGGTAACCGTAAGTTAGTTCTCTAAGTCTTTATGTTTCTGTTTTTTAAATAAGTTCATTTGCATCATTTCTTTTTAGATTCCACATATAAAGGATATCATGATATTTCCCTTTCTCTGTCTGAGTTACTTCACTCAGTATGACAATCTCTAGGTCTGTCCATGTTGCTGCAAAGGGCATTATTTCATTCTTTTTAATGGCTGAGTAATATTCTATTATACATGTGTACCACATCTTCTTTATCCATTCCTCTGTTGATGGACACATTTTAGTATATTTTTATCAGAAGTCTCTATTGGTGTAAATATAGTTAACTGTTGTGGATTTTATCTCATGATTTATTTGCACAAATACACAAAAGGCTTTGGTAGTCTCTCAGCAATCAGTAGTTTTTGAGATTTAATTTTAATTTGACAAACCAGAAGAAAGCAAGGATGAAAAATACATCTACACAAAGATATAATACCGAACTTGAATAAGAAATAAGGACTTCATTATACATTTAATTTAAAATGGTCACCTTACAGATATAAAACACACTTGCATAATCAGAAGTGTTAAAAGCCTAGTCAGGGAACCTTCCCCAAAGACCCACCTGACACACCAGGTCAAAGCACAGTCAAGAGTGATGCAGACCAAAGAATATGGCTCACCATTTTCTACCCATTGCTATGGCATGTAGGATCATAAACTGTCTGTTATCAAAGGAGATTTTGTAGAATTATTTTTATTCAATATTTTTAATATTGAAATTATTGAGAAAGGACACTGATTGCTTTATTTTCTTTAATTTTTTCCTAAATTTCTTGTCATCTCTTTCATTTCTAACCAAACAAACTCTTCATCTTTGGCACAGCAGGGCTCTGGAGAAAAGGGGTTATGGTAGAGGAAGTCTGGGCTATTCAGAGAATAAGTTAAATTTAAATTTAATTTGCCTTTCACAAATTAATGACTGCCTCTACTTGTCTAACTTCCAAACTAAACTCTGGCAAACAACAGCATACATCCAACAAAACACATACAACATTTCCTGAGTCTATCTTACTCCACATCTATTCTGCTTTTCCTAAACTATACTTCCTAGGTATATGCTAAGAAGCATGTTAAACTGGCCTTAAGGGTGCAAAAATAAACAAGTGTTTTGTCTTCAAATACTCATAATGTAGACAGTAATTTACCAATATGTTTGAATATTGTATAAGAACAATAATTTGAGTAAGCCCAATGTACATGAGTAGTAATGCAGAAAGGAGGAGTGTCAAATGACCTAATGTTGGAGGCTGTGAAGATTGAAAAAGACCTTACAAAGCATGGAGGAAAAATCATTTCAGGCATTGAAAAGAGAAAAAAAAATGAAAGTATAAAAGAATGTAGGTAATTGCATATGGTTTGGTATTTCCAAAACATAATGTAAAAGAATAAAGGAGAGAAGTTTTGATTACAACCAGATCATGAATGAGTGTCTTAGACTTCATTAGAATTTATTGTGTAAGCAGGGAGAGGTCATTGAATGGTCTTAAACAAGATCGCGACTTAATCAGATTCAGGTAGAGGGGTGATTCTTATAGCACATAAATGATGATGTGGAAGGGGCAGAGATTAGCAACGAGGAGAGGAGTTAAAAGGCTATTACACTAGTACTCAAGTATTTTAAAGAATATCAATAAAGAAACATACATGCCAGTCTTTAAAATATGAATGTCCTTAAAAAACTAGCAGGTGGAAATTATAACTTTAAAAAATCTTCTTTTCATTGTTACTACATTAATCATATGATCCTTTGATTTTAATAAAAGCAGAAAACACAAACAATTTGAAAGGGGGTGATAGCATTATAAAATGTTAAATAATTCGCTTACATTTTTCAAATTATGTAGATTTTTTAGCGAATTTCTCTTTCTTACAAGAAGTCTCATTTTTTTTTCCTTCTTCAAACCTTCTTCAAGTAAATGGGAATAAAATTTTCCTAGAATATCATTAGTTGCCCCAGTGGTATACTAGAATAGCCCTTAGCATATTTGAAAACAATGTTAATATTTTATTCTCCAGTCTTGTTATTAAAATAACCACTTAGTTTCTGATATTCCAAATCAGACTGGTAGCCTCAATTAATGGAGAAAATTCAGTAATTCGGTAAAAATTATCCACTTCTCTGCTAATTTCATGATTATAATAGTTATAATTTAGCAGGAGATGATGCTTTGAGTATACCCTTGCTCTACTCAAAAAGTTCCTATTGGGCTTCCCTGGTGGCGCAGTGGTTGAGAGTCCGCCTGCCGATGCAGGGGACACGGGTTCATGCCCCGGTCCGGGAAGATCCCACATGCAGCGGAGCAGCTAGGCCCGTGAGCCATGGCCGCTGAGCCTGCGCGTCCGGAGCCTGTGTTCCGCAACGGGAGAGGCCACAGCAGTGAGAGGCCCGCGTACCGCAAAAAAAAAAAAAAAAAAAAAAAAAAAAAAGTTCCTATTAGATTTAATTCAAAAAATTCTTTGTATAATTTCATGAAAGTTTATATGAGTTAGGCTGAACACCCTAACCAATGACTAAAGTCTTATAACAACAGAGTTGCTCTATTTAAGATAAGACAATGACCACCTACATAGATGTTTTCTGTGTACATATGTCTATAGACACACATGTCTACAACCAGTGACTAAAGTCTTATAACAACAGTTGCTCTATTTAAGATAAGACAATGACCACCTACATAGATGTTTTCTGTGTACATATGTCTATAGACACACATGTCTACTTCAATGAACAAGTCATTCTTTGTTTAAGCAAGTAAAATTATTTCTCTATGCAGTGTTCATAACCTCTCCCTCTGCTGCCTCCAATTCTTAAGATAAAACAAGAAACAAACTCCTCCATTATGTGTTTCCCCAAGGGTGATTTATCATGATGTGACCTGGGCCACTAAGGCCCCATACTTGACAGTCTCATTAAAGAGTATTTTCTATTCTTTCTCTTCATTATACAAGTTCTAATTCTCATAGGCTAAGTATCATGAGGCTACTCAAAGCAGAAACATACTGCAAAGGTGAAGAGAGAGCAAATGTTTCTACATGTCAAGCACATTGCTTATTCTTCTTCCTAGTGACAGAAACTCTTCCCGAGCTAATTAATAGGGAAATATATTTGAATAAATTTTGTTCTAAATAACTATTAAGTCCCAGGAAAGAAAGGGAAAATGCGAGGAGAAAATTGATTACTGACTGTCACTGGAGCTCTTGTTGCATAATGTAGGAAAGATTGTTGACACCCATAGCCATCTATAGCAATAAGAGCAACAGATACACTCTGGCTGGACTCAGTGCTTAAAGAGCAAGAAGGAGGACTACAGTGATGGTGGGAAATAGCAAGCTAAGTTAAAGCAAACTTTATTCATGAAAGTTGCTCTTTTTTTTACTTGTTAGCTTGAACACTTCTTCTCTAAAGAAACAATGACTCACCTTTTTATTCATCATTTGAAATTTTTACATATTGCATGGAATTAGCATTACACTGATTTTTTTTGAAAATCATAAATAAAATTTAAATAAATAACTTGAAATTTGTGTAATTTGGGGGGGCTTACAAAGTGGGTTCACATATTTTGTATCAAACTTAAAATGAAGCTTGTGTGAAGGTGTGAGAACATTTAGAAAGTTAATCTCATAAAAGTTAGAGATACCGATTAGCAGGTTAAGTGGAAAGCCCAATGTCTGGAAGCTGAGTGGGCAGTGAAGAAATCATGTAATCCACCCTCAACCACATCCTTTCCACAGCTTCATTCATGCTATCATATCTAAATATAAATGATGTGGTTTTCAGAAGGAGGAGGAGGAGAAGAGGAGAAGGAGGAGGAGGGGGAAAGATTCAGCATTCCACAGCAGAAAGCTTATTGAACTTAGATTTAAAGACTTACGTTCTGTTTCTGGCTCTTCTAAATTTTAGTCATATAATCTTGAGTTGTGATAAGATTTAAAAGATATAACAAATTTGAAAGAGCTATATAAATTGTATGTAACTATGCAATTGAAAGTTATTATTCTGATAATGTCATCAGTCATTTACCTCCTTAATGCATCCTGCCTTAGTTGATACTTATTTGATGATGATTTAGAGGTGTACAAGCAACATCCCCAGTTGGCGTGTTTGAACTACTCAAGCTATCTCCATATCTCTATATTGTTGCCCTACATTCTTTATTTTGGCCAAGGTGAATATTTTTCTTCTCTCTTTGGATTTCAAAATATGTACTGAAAAAGGGAAAAAGCATGTGGGTGTATATATCCATACCTCTGCCTTCCCTCATATCCCTTCCCCATGCTATCATTTTATCAGTGAGATCCCTCATTCTTTTATTTTTTTACCAAGCAAGACTTGCTGCTGTAGAGCCATTGGTTTCTCAGCACCAGATACTTGAATGACCCGGAAGGAGCTGGGAAACTTCAAATCCTGCTTCAATACTCCATTGATGGTTGGGGAAAAGCTAGAGGTAGACTCAGAGAATTTAGTTGCCTTTAAAAATAAAAAAAAAAAATTAACCAACATCTTCCCCACATTAGTTTTCTCCATCACTCTAGTAAGGAGTTGCTTATCTCTTTTGTGTAAGCATTTCAGTTGTACATAGAGCATGTGAGTTCAACTTAGCATCACTGATAGGCATTGAGGGGGTAGGAAAGGGAATGAAGATGAGATATAACAGTTTATTAAAATCAGTTTTGTAGAAGAGATCAAATACATTTAGTTTTATTAATTTATTCTGCTGTATTTATATCTTCTAAGTTACTTGAAAGTTTAGCATTCTCTCTTTACTTTTATGTTATTTTAATGTCTGTATATAAATCCAAATGTAAATATCCTGCAAGAGAATCTAACACAAATGCTTTAATTTTCAATTCACCAAATACTTCTCTGGTTGTACTGAATTCTCATACACTGTAAAAGCCAGGGCAAGCATAAAATAAATGCTATATGGAAACATTTAAATATTCTGGTTCAGTGAACTGGCACAAAATGTTGCTGCAGAAATGGCAGATTAGTAATCTAAAGCAGCCAAGGGAGCATGAATGTGGAAAGAAAAATAGAATAAATTATTTATTGACTACGTACTTAGAGTCTGGAATTCTTCTGGTTCTTTGGCGGGGGGTAAAACATGTTAAATGCATGGTCTCTGACAGAAAAACTTGCAGTCTAGTTAGGGTGAGAATTAGGGCACATCAACACTATTGACAGTAAAAAGTGACATTTTTTTTTTCATGTAAACTATAGGACTGTGTTCCTATACTAGTTTGAATAACAATTGAATGGGACATCTTTATTTTTATTTGGTTAAACAAGCAGAAGTTTATCTATTTATGAATGAAGTTTACATTAAACCTTAGCATTATCAATCAATAACTGTCTTTAATAGATATAAAAAGTAGGAGTATTACTGTGAACATATATTACACACAAGAACATAAGAAAAAAGGAAAATGATACATTCAAATCATCTTCAAAAACAGCTTTTTATTTGTTTTTGTTTATTTTAAAATTTTGGATAATAAAATATATAAAATATACACAGACCATAAAAAATAATGTAAAATCCTCTTATTCAGAGATCTGTAACATTTTAGTGAATAGTCAATCATTTATGAATGCATTCAACAAATACTTATTGTTGCCACGTGGTAAACAACCTTAGAAATAAAAAAACACACATCTCTGCCTTCATAGACCTTAACTACCTGTAGTACTTTACCTGTAGTAAAGAGATATTAATCCAATCATTAAATTAAAAAAATAAAACTGGTTCTGTGACAATTCATGGGAAAGCAGCATAATGCTAAGGATGAGATTCGTGAGTAAGAATAAGTATAGTATCAGGATATGACCTAGCAGGAAGATCAAGAAAGTATTCTCTAAGGAAATTAGCTTGAGCTGAGAACATAAGGATGAGTAGAAATTCATTAAGTAAAACAGTAATGAAAGAGAATCCCAGGTGCAGAGGACAACCTCTACAATAAGGAGAGACTCCAGGTACAAAGGCAAGCTACAAGACCAGTTTGATCTGGCAGAGCCAGACATTAAGTGACGTTGGAGATAAGGTACTGGTGGACTGAGTTATGGGATTCTATTTTTTATTATAGGAGATATGCGACCCCACCGAAAGGTTTCAGATGGGATAGTGACATGCTTAGATTTGTGTTTTCAAAAGTTCCCTCTAGATGAAGTATGAAGAACAAATTGAAAAGGAGAATGGCAGAGTGGATGATTTAAATCAGTTAGTTATAAGTTAAGAGGCTAGTTTGCTACTGTAGATGAGAAGTAATGGTAATTTGAAGTAGAGTGTTGCAGTGGAAGGGCAAAGCTGAAATTTTTAGAGTTTTTTTTGCCGTAATTATTATAATTGGGTGAGAAATTAAACCATGTAATGGAGGAAGAGAGAACAAGATACCAAGAATGACTTCATATTTTCTCAATTATAAGCAAAGTGGAAGGCAATGCCATTCACTTTAATAAAAAAATAATGGAAAAAGACCATAAGCCTATGGTATGCTTGGCTAAATACTTAATGTATCCATTATTGCCACATTGCCCTGGAGAAAGATTATAATTTCAATGAAAAATATTTACCTATTGTTACTACTTTACTTTGGAATCAAACATTTTCCATAACCGTAGTCACTGCAGTTATATGCATAATTTAGGGTCAAGGAGTTTTGAAGATCCGGTTGACGGTTTGTCTCGTTGTTTTGGCTCTTAAAGTCTCAGATGCTTTAAGTGGTTTTATACTTCTAGATTTACCATTTTCCTGCACGTAAACAGTTTGTATATAGGCCTGCTCTTCCTGTTAACCACTACCTAGTTGGCTAAAATACATTGAATTCTCGAGTAGAGAGCTCATAAGGTGGTGGTCTGGCTTTCGATAACATTCCTTCCCTGTGAATGGCACCTTTGGATCACATTAATTACATGAACCCTAGTAATTGTTATTAATTCAGTTGTACATGCTTGACTTAATTTAAGCAAACCAGATTTATTGTTCTGGAAATTTGAAACCTATAACATAACACACGTACACACACAGATATGGAATAATTAGAGCTGAGTCACATTAATTACAAAACTCTAAAAAACGGTTCATAATTGATAACTCTTGGGATACCGTGAATTGACTCCAAATTCATTCCCTTCTAGGTTGTTGGTGACTATTCAACCTTTCCTTTGATCTAATGTACTACTCTCCCTTTCCTCCAAAACTATTCCTTTACGACAAAAATATTATTGTCTGCTATGTCACAAGAACTGTGCTGTTTATCACAGTTGCACACAAAATCTAACATGGTCCTTGCCCTCAAGGAAATCACAGTTTAATAATCAGAGAAAATCATGTAAGTTGAAACTTACACAAAATTAGCTGGCCTCGACAGAAATACGTGTGTGGTAGGAGTTGTCAGTTGACGGATAAGAGAAATCAGGGACTGGGGATAACAAGTGACAAAACACTTCATGTAGAAAGTGATGTTATCACTAGCTTACAGAAGACAATTAGGTGGAAATTGGGACCCAGGAGGTGGAGAGCTTAAGTCAGAGGGAGACAGGTGAGAAAATACTTAGACGTAAAGCAGCAGAAAATAGATTCGAAACTGCAATTATCTTGGGAAGGCTGAGAACTCTGGGAGAGAACTAAAATGAGAGTGCTGTGAAAATAAACCTTGAGTGATGAGCAGGGACCAGATTGCAGAGAATCTTGTAGAGCTTGCCAAGCGTTTCAGACTACATCCTATGAAAAATGGAGATGCACTAAAGGGTATTAAGTAAAAGATTCACGCAATTAATTTTACTTTATAGGAAAAGAGAGGCAGTAGAAGATCTACTGCAATATCTGGCGACTATTGCAGGGATGCAGCCAGAGGTGATGAAGGTCAAAGGCAATAATAGAGGAGATATAGAAAGAGGAAAAATGCTAAGAAGAAACATTTGATAGAGCTCAGTGACTGATTATATTTGCATTAAAGAGAAGAGTGTGGGACACCTCTCATATTTCTGACTTTATACTTAACCTCCTTGCATTTGATTACTTTATCTTTAAAATGGAGATTAAAAACTGCCTCTAAGATGTTACAACATCTTAGAATAGGAATACATTTAGATAGCATTTGCAGAGAATCTATCACTGTGTACAGCATATAGGAGAATTTCAAACATATTTTGCTTCCTCCCTTCTTTCCTTCTACTTATCAGATTATTTAAAATAATCAAAGAAACACTCTTAATGTTGATCACAATTAGTGCCAATTTATTTTTCATTGTATAAAATGCTAATTATTTCACTTGTTGGGATTAAAACAAATCCCTTACAAAATGTCATCTCACGTAAGTATCTCACAAACTAATACTTTGTGCATCCCAAATGAAATGGAAAAAAAGCAGGTTCTTACATCTTTTAATGTCACAATTTTTGAAAATGGGATTTAATTTTATTAAAAAGTAAAATCACCTGCAGAAAATTTTTTAAAATCCAGGTTTGAGTTAAAACTTGAACTGTTTAAAGTAATTCTATTTTAAAAACAAGCATATTTAAAAACTTCTGCTATCAACTACCTCAACAGCAAAGAAAGAAATTAGCATTTTCAAGTCACTCTCATTGTTGTCATTGATCTGATGTTATCAGTTTGGATGAAGGTGTGTGTGTGTGTGTGTGTGTGTGTGTGTGAGACATTCTTTTTTTTTTTAATTTAATTTTATTTATTTTTTTATACAGCAGGTTCTTATTAACCATACATTTTATACATATTAGTGTGTACATGTCAATCCCAATCTCCCAACTCATCACACCACAACCACCCCCTTGCCACTTTCCCCCCTTGGTGTCTATATGTTTGTTCTCTACATCTGTGTCTCAATTTCTGTCCTGCAAACCAGTTCATCTGTACCATTTTTCTAGGTTCCACATGTATGCATTAATATACAATATTTGTTTTTCTCTTTCTGACTTACTTCACTCTGTATGACAGTCTGTAGATTCATCCACATCTCTACAAATGACCCAATTTTGTTCCTTTTTATGGCTGAGTAATATTCCATTGTATACATGTACCACATCTTCTTTACCCATTCATCTGTCGATGGGCATTTAGGTTGCTTCCATGTTATTATGTTTTTGTCCATTCAACTTTTCAAAAAGAGACAAAACTGAAAAGACTAGAATGTATTATTTACCACAGAGACTAGAGTATCTATATGGAGTTGGCCTTCTCTTACTGTAAAATTTGAGTTAAATATTGATTTTAATTGCCCAAGGTTATAAGGAAAATTTTCACTGATATAAAACAGGCTCTACTAATTTAAAAAAAATTCAATAGCTTAGAGTATCGATAAGAACATAGACCATTAGAATGGTAAAAATAATTTTTCATTGTTATGTCTTACAGTTTATACCTCACTTTAACTTAAGAATACAAGTTGGACTTATAATTTATGCATTGCTAAATCAACCATTTTCTTAACAATTAATACTTTCTTTTTATTCTGTCACTTATGATACCACATATTGCATAGGAATTGCTCAGTTCACACTACAAGCAATAAAATGTGAGCCACTTTCTTCTATAGAGAAAGTGACCAGAAAATCCTAGCTGACCAGAAAATGTTCAGTTTGGCAAGGGATATAGATATGATCTTGTTTTTCTGTTTTATAAAAACATATAGGGCTTCCCTGGTGGCGCAGTGGTTGAGAGTCTGCCTGCCGATTCAGGGAACACGGGTTCGTGCCCCGGTCCGGGAAGATCCCACATGCCGCGGAGTGGCTGGGCCCGTGAGCCATGGCTGCTGAGCCTGCACGTCCGGAGCCTGTGCTCTACAACGGGAGAGGCCACAACAGTGAGAGGCCCGCATACCGCAAAAAAAAAAAATAAATAAATATATATATATAGATACAACTCTTGTAGCCTTAAGTATATGACTCTCCACAAGATATTAATAGTTTAAAAATATATACTTTTTAAACTAGCTAGCAATTATCCATCTTAAATAAGGATAATAGCAATTGATATGAAAAACTTTTACTATATAACTAGCTACTTTTAAGATTCCATATTTTGTTTATAGACCTTTTAATAAAGCATCATTAGATATAGAAAATGCATGCACTTATGGCTAAATTTCTAGCCCCAATATGCAAAACACAATTTTAATATAGTGATTACAGGAGGGAAAGATTAAGGGTAAGCTTTCATAGTTTTGAAAATGTTCCCAATTTGAATTTTATAAAATGCATCAGTTTTCTCTAAGTAATTATCTGACCTGTTAATGATTTCCAGTTATAAATAAAATGTGAATGTCAGCATAGGCAAGAAATAAAATAGTGAGAAACACAGACAACATCTTGGTCAGTTAAGTGAGACTTTACCTAATATATACCACAAAAATGCATTTTTCCTCTGACTCCCAGAGCTCAAAAGGTTTCAGGAAAACAAGGTTTTTTTTTTCCCTAAGAATTTAACTAAATCTATTCAGCCTGTGAATATCAATTTTAATTTTGCATATATTTTATCAAAAATTATTGTAAACCACAAGATTTTTACTGCTGTTAAATTTTCATTTCAGCTGGGCTCATATTTAGCATGTTATCCTCTTCTGATTGCTTCTTTTATGAAAAATATATAAAATAATCTGCTCCACATATATGTATAAGCATAAGAATTGAACCAAAAGTTCTTTTAAGATAAGTAGAGCTTTCTAAGTGTCTTTTTGTTCAGTTACTTGATTTCTATTCTGCTTAGTCTGTGATGATAGTTGTGTTTGAAATGTTGTATTTTTCAAAATGTAAACATTTTACTATAAAAAATCTCACACGTTCATGATTTTTAAAAAGGTACAAAATGGAGATGTAGTCTTCCTTCTTATCACCACAACTGGTTCCACCCTCCACAGTCTCACTTATTGCAAGGAATCATTATCAAAAGTTTTTAGTTTATCTTGCCAGTAGGTTTCATCTCATATATAAACATTTATTCATACACATATATTATGCATGAATGTGTATATGCACTTTTTTGAAGCACATGCAATTCATACTATAACTACAATATTGCATCTGTTAGTTTTTCCATGAACAATATTGTAGACATATTTTAAATATCAGTAATCTTGGATGTGACATGTCTAGGTCAAAAGACATGTGCATTTTAGTTTAATGGTTGTTTCTAAATTGCCCTCAAAAGATTATACCAATTTTCATACTCACCAAGATTATGAGAGTCCCTTTTTTACCCCTGCTTATACTAATAGAGAAATCTTTAAATCCAATAAGTCAAAAGTGTATTTTATTGTTGCAGTTATTTGTTTATAAACATGGTTGGCTAGACTTCATGTATTTGTTGCCTATATATTCCTTTTTGTGAGTACTCTTTGCTCATATCTTTTGACTGTTTTTCCACAATAATTATAAAAGCTAAAATGTATTGAGTGTTTATTATGGGTCAAGCACTATTCTATGTAGTATGCAGGTATTAACTCATTTAAGTCTCACAACAAAAACAGGTATTATTTTAATCTCCATTTTTAAAAATATTGAGGCAAAGAGAAGGTAAGCAACATGGCATATAGGGTCATAGAACTAGTAACAGATGGAGTAAGGATTTGAAGCCAAACCCAGGGTTTCTGTGTTTACCTGCTGGGCAGTGTTGCCTCTCAGTATAAAGTTGTTTGAATTTTTCATATTACCTTAAGAATGCTTTTTCTATATGGAGAAAAATTAATTCATTAAATTAGTATACAAGAAAAATATACTAAGGAAATTAGCCCTATATTAAATGATATATAATAATTTTTCTATTTTTTTCCATTGATCTTTTGATTTTTTGTTTATATTTAGTTGTTTGCATGAGGGATATTATTCAAATGTAAGTCAAAATTTCTGGCACATTTTATTAATTTATGAGGTTTCAGAAATTTCAACCAAATATTTTGTATTGGAGTGTCAAAATTGTTTTGATCAGTTCTGCTTTAAAATGAATTCAACAGCACTTTCTTTTCTTTTTCTTTTTTGCTAATTTAACCAATATCCTTAACTCTTCTCAGTGAACAAGAGGCACAATTTGTCATTCCTCTTTTGGATGTGCATAGAGATCATATTTAGTTAATCTTAATTTATTATTCTATTAAATTTATCATTTAACATTTTTCTGCAAAATTTATTTTGGACATTTTTCATGTATTCTGGTGAAACAACTTCTTAGCAAACTAAGTTTCTTAGCAAACTCTGAAAAGGAACAAATGAACAAACAAAAAACAATAATAACAACAATCCTACTTCTTCAATGAGGATTGTAGGGAATGTAGGGCTGAGCTCACAGGCCACTTTCTATTCTTGTGACTCCAAACTTCAGAAATATATATGAGCATTCACTTTTCATAAGAGTAATTCTGTCTGATGATTTACATTCAACCTACTGCTTTTGGTTCTGAAATACTTTTTGCCCCATATCATATAACTGTAAATGTTTTCTACATGTTGTTCTAGTATATTGTGTTTTTCATGGGGTTTTTGGCCATTTTATTATTACACTATAATATGTATTTATATTTAAAACTTCACCCACCTTGTGTATTGCTGAATCTAAGTCACGGGTTAATATAAAAACCTAAATTTAAAAAACTTATGGTTTATATATTTTTAAATTGAATGTCAGATATTATATTTAAAAACATTATCCAAGTAGCTGGGGAAGAGGAAAAGATAGAACTTAATATATATAGAAGACATGAACCTAGTAGGTATTTTGTATGTATTAATTTCAATAATTATTCATAAAGGTTATGAGACAAATATTGTTCTCATTTTACAACAAAGGAAGCCAAAGCTCAATGAGATCAATAAACTCTCCAGTGACATACTGAGGCTGTCAGATAGCCAGAATTCACACTATCTTGCTTTGGCTCCAACATCTACGTTCTTTCTGCAACAGGATGGCATTTTCTACATTAGCTCAAAAACATAACTCTGTCTAAACAGCACATATTTGGGGCAGGAGTTTGTGTTGAACATAAAAATGTCAATATATTTGACTACACTAACTCCCATTTCAGTAGACTGTATGTTGCTCTGCATTAAAGTGAATAAAAGAAGAAAAACTAAATTTTACCTCATAAAAGTACATTTGGGTTAAGTTCTACAAGCCATTCATACACTTATCCACTCATTCATTTATGTAATAGTTACTTACCTTGAATTTACAATGTCCAAGAAAATACTATGGGATTTAAGACCTAGCCCCCACCCTACTGAAAACTAGAAGGAAGTTGGAAGGAAACACTTGATATGTAAAACACATTTACAATTGATGAAAAAAATATGGCAAGTGAAAAATGAGTCATGGTTGTAGTGTCAAAATATTTTATTGTCAATACTTTAAAAAAATTCAGAACAAAATAAGGAAAAAATAAAATATCCCAAATCCAAATGTTCAGATATAAAAATATTAGTATGGTGTTGCATTTCCTTCTAGACTAGTCTCAAAATATATTATTTACACAGTTTAGATCAGTGTTTGGTTAACTACATGTCACAACTCATTTGTTGGCCAAGAAATCACTTTAATGAGTCACAACTTAAATTCTTTAAAACATTAAAATAGAAGAAAATGTCAGTATGTATTATATGTAATAGGATGACATTGCTTTGAAACATTTTTTTAATTTGTATACTTATTTACTGTATATATGTACAATATATTTCTTACTTAAGGCGGATATCAAAACATTTGAATAACACTTATTTAGATTGTTTCATAAGTTGAATGTTATATTCTGCTTTTCCATATAAATAACATTTTTCTTTTCTTCAGATATTTTTAATAAACAACATTTCCTATGGCCATGGAATATTTCTTCAGATTGCTCCACCACTGTGTTATCAATTTCTCCATGCTTGGGCATTTTGTTCTTGTCATTTTTACTGTAATGAATAATCCAATGATTTTGCTAGATTTTTTGTTTATTTTTTTCAAATAGATTCCTAGAATTACTATTATGAAGTGAACAGATAGTAACTTTAAAATATCTTTTATAATTATTGTTTATTTAATTATATTTATATATTTCTTCACTACATGAAAATTCATATTTTTACAAATAAAATATATTACAGAAATTTAGATGAGAAAATACTTTTAATCTTCCTACACAAACACTATTACTGGTTTCACCATTTATGTATTTACTTAAATTTTCATTGACTATTATAAAACACAAATTATTTATCCAAAACGTATAGCAGCGCAGAACACCAAGAATAAATTGGAGGCAGTGGTACCCAGAAAGGGGGTCTCAAGAGAGGTGAATAAGCCAACCTTCACTTCAAAAAGATAAAAGTTTTATGTCTAAAAAATCTGCATAACATACACATTTTAAAGGGAGACAATATGATTACAAGATCTGAGAATAACTGCCTCGTGCCACTACAGCTAAAGAAGTATTTTTCCTTTTTAAGCACCATCAGAAACATTGAAATATTTATTCTGTGGAAACTTTGATTTTCTGCCCAGATCCTGAACAAGACTCCCAGACTGCTTTGCTGACCAAGGAATGATGATGATGAGGACAAGCCACGCCACTCATATTCATGGATCAAAAAATCCAAGATCAATCACCAGTAACAAACGTTAAAACTGTCAAAAATACTCAGAGCAACAAGCTGGAATGCATAATGCAGTAGCCTACGGTGAGGGATTACCTCCTGTTTAGTCAAGCAGCTCAAACATGAAAGCAGAAGCCACTGTACCTGATCCGTTGTGACTTTGAAAAGTTAAAAGAACACACACTAGTAAACACACAGAATTTGGACTTGGCTATTAGCTAGCCCTTGGCCTGGAGAGTGTCATTTATTTATGGGCGAATAACCAGACTCCTTGCTGATTAGGTTCAGAAAATTCTAAGTGGGGAGAAGAGGAAGATCCTTCAGCAGTGCAATGAGTCTTGTATTCTCACTTACTTGGAGAAATACAAAGGTTTTATATTTTTAAAAAAAATGGGAAGTCTGTATAATTTAGGAAGGAGGGGAGTGTATAATTGTGTTATCTTCTAGCCTCCAAGCCTTGCATTTATAAAGAAATGGATAGGCAGCTAGGAGGACCACAGACTCTCCCAAAGGCTGGATTTATCCTGTGTAGCAAACTGTCTGCCAGCTTTCTAACATCACTGTTTGGGCTTACTGATTAAATGACCAGAGTGAATTATTCGAAAGTTATGTTGAAAAAATCCCTTAAGCTGTCAAAAACTCTATCCTCTCTACATTATACTAGCTTCTAAAATTAGTCAGTATACTCTTTCTCCCTTCTGAAAATATTAATCAGAACCGGATAGTGAGAGGTATTGATAAGCAAAGCCCTTATATCACCAAATTGCCCAGCTAGTTTCTACAATCAGAGATTAGTATGCTCTGAACATTTGTGTCCCCCACACATTCATATGTTGAAATCCTAACTCTGATGAAGTACAAGGAGAAGCTGGTAATCTGCAACCCAGAAGAGGGTTCTCACCAGAAGGAGCTAGGCTGGCACTCTGATCTTGGACTTCCATCCTCCAGAACAGTGGGCAATAAATTTCTGCTGTTTATAAGCCACCCAGTCTATGATATTTTGTTACAGTAGTCTGTATGAACTAAGACAGAGATTCATGCTTTGTGTTAGCATGTCGTTTTTTAAAAATTACTAAGGCCTTAATGGATACCATATAAAAATAGCTAATAGTTACCCAATCCTTAATATGAATTAATTAAATGAAATGCTTCTTTACAAACAGCTAGTTCACAGAGCTGCTTCAGGGAAATGGTTGATACAATGGAAGAAAAAAAAGGAAAAATACTGGAATACAAATTAATCAGGATAGGGTCCTGGTAGACACAGAGCCAATCAGAAGTCAATAAAGGGAGAAATAGGATCTGAGATAACACTGTATTGAGTGGTTAAAAAATATTCAGAGACTATTTTATTCACCTCCTTCCCTTACTCCCTACATTCTCTCCTTCTTTCCTTTATTACTTATAATTTTGAGAGCAATAAAATATGCTCTCTGTACTCAAGGAGTTCATGGTTGATTAAGGAAAACAGCATCAAAGGCAAATAACTGTAATCCAATCTCAATGTCAAGGGTGCCCTTAGCAACAAGTGGTTAGGTTTATGGAATAAGCAAAGAAAGGTATCACAAAGCAGAGACTATTTCATCCGCAGCTTGAAGAATGCCCTCCTAACTATTTGCTCTCATAGTAACTTCCTGCTTAAAATTCAAAATGTAATTCAAAATATAGACTCCCATACAAAACAAAAAGTGTAGAAATATTGAAGCACGCTACTGAATTGTTAATGGGTCCCAAACTGCATAACCATCTTAGTTTCTTTAGGACCCCATGAGAGAAAAACACTTGTCTAAACCCATGAGTACTAAGATTATCATCAAAATATTGTTATGGCAATACTCTATTTTTTGATAAAAAAATATTACTTTAAACCTTTTCAGTCCCCGTTCATTACAGAGTTATCATTCAAGCTCGTTGACCTGAATGTGGGTGAAGAAAAACTTGTAAGCCAAACAGCCAATAGAGCAATTAACACATAAAGAATGAATACAGAAAAGAAACATATAAGTCACTCTATTAAACTAAAGTTTTTGTTACAAGCACACTAATTCCAACTGTATTTCTTAGTTAACTTAAATCAGTTCATATTTACTTAACACTTATTAGCTAAAATGGATCATGACAAGTAGAAAATTTTTAAAAGAACGAATAAAGCACAATTCCTTGCCATCATAAAACATAGTGTACATAAAGGATACACATTACATAAAAGATATATATATGTTATATGTCATATACAAATATATGTATATATAGTGATAGATATATCTGGATCTATTTATCAAGTATCTAATATATACCAGGTACAGTATTATTAGAGTCCGGGAATAACAAAATAAAATATAGAGTTTCTGCCCTTCAGTAGTTTGAAGTCTAGCAAGGTGAAAGACAAATCAACAGTCATGTGCTATAACTGATGTTGCCCTAGATGAGGCAAGAAAAGGTCTAATTTCAAATTCCCAGAATCCTGTAAGGCTTCCAGGAGGCAATTACACTATTTCTGAACTGAGCTTTGGAGGATGAATAGTAATTAGGTGTCTAAAAAAGGGATGAGCATTGGAAATTGGGGATCCTAACATAACTTTACAGAAAAATAGACCTCTTTTACTGAGTAAATCACTGTCTTTTCTGGGAACAAACTTACTCATGCATGTAGCAATGAATAAGAGTTAATCATCAAGTGTTTTTTATATTATTTTTTTCCTTTATTTTTTATATTGGAATATGTTTGATTTATAATGTTGTGTTAGTTTCAGGTGCGCAGCAAACTGATTTAGTTATACATATACATGTATCTATTCTTTATCAGATTCTTTTCCCATATAGGTTATTACAGAGTATTGAATATAGTTCCCTGTGCTATATGGTAGGTCCTTGTTGATTATCTATTTTATGTATAGTAGTGTGTATATGTTAATCCCAACCTCCTAATTTATCCCTCCCCCCCACCTTTCCCTTTTGGTAACCATATGTTTGTTTTCTAAGTCTGTGAGTCAGTTCCCGTTTTGTAAATAAGTTCATTTGTATCATATATTTTCAGATTTTACATATAAGTAATATCATATGATATTTGTCTTTCTCTGTCTGACTTACTTCACTTAGTATGATAATCTCTAGGCCCATCCACATTGCTGCAAATGGCATTATTTCATTCATTTTTATGGCTGAGTAATATTCCATTGTATATATATGTACCACGTAGCAATGAATAAGAGTTAATCATCAAGTGTTTTTTATATTATTTTTTTCCTTTATTTTTTATATTGGAATATGTTTGATTTATAATGTTGTGTTAGTTTCAGGTGCGCAGCAAACTGATTTAGTTATACATATACATGTATCTATTCTTTATCAGATTCTTTTCCCATATAGGTTATTACAGAGTATTGAATATAGTTCCCTGTGCTATATGGTAGGTCCTTGTTGATTATCTATTTTATGTATAGTAGTGTGTATATGTTAATCCCAACCTCCTAATTTATCCCTCCCCCCCACCTTTCCCTTTTGGTAACCATATGTTTGTTTTCTAAGTCTGTGAGTCAGTTCCCGTTTTGTAAATAAGTTCATTTGTATCATATATTTTCAGATTTTACATATAAGTAATATCATATGATATTTGTCTTTCTCTGTCTGACTTACTTCACTTAGTATGATAATCTCTAGGCCCATCCACATTGCTGCAAATGGCATTATTTCATTCATTTTTATGGCTGAGTAATATTCCATTGTATATATATGTACCACAACTTTTTAATCCATTCATCTGTTGATGGATATTTAGGTTGCTTTCATCCTGGCTATTAAAAATAGTGCTGCAATGAACACTGAGGTGCATGTATCTTTTCAAAGTATGGTTTTCTCTGGATATATGACCAGAAGTGGGATTGCTGGATCACATGGTAGCTCTATTTTTAGTTTTTTAAGGAACCTCTATACCGTTCTCCATATAGGCTGTACCAATTTACACTATCACGAACACTGTAGGAGAGTTTCCTTTCTCCACACCCTCTCCAGCATTTATTGTTTGTAGACTTTTTGATGATGGCCATTCTGACTGGTGTGAGGTGATACCTCATTGTAGTTTTGATTTGCATTTCTCTAAGAATCAGCAATGTTGAGCATCTTTTTCATGTGCTTTATGGTCATCTGTATGTCTTTTTAGGAGAAAGGGATAACAGGATTCAGGTTGTCCTCACTTTCTAGTACTTACCGTGTGCAAACATTGTACACATGGAACAGCAAAATATATTGAGGAAGTGAAGAGTATGATGGAAGAGGGATAGACAGTTACACAGGGAAAAGATTATGAAGGAATATGTACATCATAATCCTGACAAGAACCATATTTATTGAATGCCAGGTAAAAATTAAAGAGGACATGAATAAAAGTGCTAAAAGTAAAGACAGAGAGGATAGGATAGATAACAGATATTTAGGATGTGAAACTGACAGTGTTAAGTAATATTTCCATATAAAAGGTCAGGGAAAGGGCACCCAAAGGTGACTCCCAATTTCCCTTGCTTGCTGTCAGAGTTACTCCAGTGTCAGTCACTGAAATTTAGACTGAAGGTCAAGGAAATAATTTTGGGAAGGAGATGATGTGTTAAATAAAGGACAGATGAGTTTGAAGTGCCTTTAACAAATATATAGATGCAAAGTAGGACATATATATATATGTTTTTTGTTCACCTTTAGGAGGGTATATTGATTGAAAAGGTCAGGGACCTACAGTAGAACTATGTTTTGTTTAATAGAAATAACTGATAGGACATTAAAGGTACAAAAAAATGGCAATATTTGGAAAAGCAAGGTTCTAAAGAAAAAAATGAGGTAAAACTAAGAATGGTACAATATGTACTGTTTTTTACCTTCTACAACACAGACAACATGTTGTGCATTTCCATTTGTTGTGGAAATGCACAAAATATAATTGAATCATCTGTTGCATATATAGAAAATATAGAGGTAAGATTAAACAGTTGAGGGAGCATAGTGTACAAGATGGGAAGAATAGCTACATATGCAGTTTGTGTATTAAATGATTCATAAGCAATTTAAAAATAAACATCAGTGTTATACTTATGGACACTTTTAAACCAGGAATCCATTGCTGATGCCCAGATTATCGGTACAATCATTTACACTGATGAATGATGGAAAGGAAGAGAACAGAATAATTACTAAGTGCCTATTCATCAGGTCTTATACATACGTTCTTGTTAAATACTCAAAGTACTTCAAGGGTAGGGCTATTTGTCTCCATTTGTACATGAGTGTGTTATCTCTGATAACTTAAATTACATAGCCAAAGTCAAAGGAGCCAGAGATAAAATTAATTTTAAAACCAGGTGTGCCTTATTTCGAAGGAAGGATGATAGCATTCTCTTAGAAATAACACCCTAAAAGTGTTTGATGAGTGGGTGATTGAATGAATGATTGAATCACTGATGTCCTTGATAATCAACGTATCTTTTACCTGTCTATAAAATTCAGAACTTTTTGTTGATATAGGAATGGGCTCCCTTACTGTTGAAGATTCAAATCAGTTATTTTGCAACTGCAGCAACTTGCTGGATGCCAGGAAAGAGTATTGCTGTGTCAGTGGTTTCTTGAAGGCTGCATCTGCATTTCAGGTTTACTTAGTTGAAGAAAGGACTCATTGGCAAATTAAGATTTCAATTATTCTTTAAATTAAGTGTTACTTAAACAAATCTAGGGTTATTTAAAACTATTTTGAGTGATTTGCATTAATTTCATTGTTTCCTCCCTTTATAATTGACTTGACCTGGACCTCATTCATTTCACAAAGGAGCAGGACAACAATGGTTACTCGAAAAGCAAATTGCTGTGGAAAAGCTTGTCACTGAGTGCTCCAATTACAATCCAGCTGAATAATAGATTCAAGAGGGAAATTTTACTTTCAATTATATGAACACCTTAGGAAAACAGTGTATATCTATACGTATATAAGTGTATATATATATTCTGTATGTATATATTTATATACGTATGTGTGTATACACACAAACACAAATGCATGCACACACAAATGAAGAATATATGTATTCTCTATATGTAATATGTATGCATATTTAATACATACATATAAAATATTTTAATAGTGAAGAAAAATCTCTGAAGTCATTTTCTTCCAAAGGCATACAGATTAGCATGTAGAGAAAAGGCACTATAATATGGCTTTGTTAGAATTACAAATTTATGCAACATTTTGGTAGGAATTTATTAACATCTAAAACATTTAAATGAACATAATTTTAACAATTTTACTTCAGTAATCTGCACAAAAATAGACTAGCATAAGTGTAAAAGACACTTTGCAAATGGGAATATATTCATTGCTATTATGTTTGTATGAACGCAATTCTGGAAATTACAAAAATATGCCTTAAAAAATAATGAATAATTTGTGGTACTTACATACCATGGAATATTATGTTAAAATTAAAATTAATGATATGTACTGAACAACATAATATCCCAAATATATTTTTATATAAAACAGAAAGCAAGTTTCACACAAAATATATGTGAAAAATGGAAAGAAAAGAAAAAAATAAAGAAAAGAAAGAAAAAGAGAGGGAGAGAAAGAAAGGAGGGAGGATGGAAGGAAGGAAGAGAGGGAGGGAAGAAGAAAGATAGAAAGAAAGATTCAGTAAGAGAAAGAGAAAAATTATGAATGCCTTTTTTGTGTACATATAAATAATTCCTGAAAAAACAAAAAGTGAAAAGAGTTGTGGAAAAAGTTTTCTTTTTTCCATTTAAAATTCAAGTCTCTTCACTTATTTGTGTATCATTAATTACAATGAACCTGTGTTAGTTTTATTATATTTTTTAAAAGATACCATCAGTATTAATAGAGTGATTTAAAAGGGAGGTTAATGCGTATTTGTATATGCTTCAAGTTACTATCACTAAATATGAACAAACATACTCATAATTTTCATATAAGATCAAACAAGAACATCCTTGATTTTTATGATAGTTTGACCTGAAGAAACATTAATAAACTTAACCAGCAATGCTATTTTCACTTGCGTGGATTTGTCTTATGGCACACACACAAAAATAGTGTTCTTCAACTCATTGAGGACATTAAGTCACAAAGATTTTTGTTTGTTTATTTTGTTTTATTGTCACAAGAAGTTTTGGTTTTAGTGGCCTCTTGAGTAAAACAAACAAAACCCATGGCTTAATGCAATAGCTCTTGCTCCCTTGCCAAAATTAATTAAGCACATATGCATGGGTTTATTTCTGAGCTCTCAATTCTATTCAATTATTGGTGTATATGTCTGTTATATGCCAGTACAATACTGTTTTGATTACTATACCTTTTTAATAAAGTTTGAAATCAAGACGTGTGATGCCTCCAGTTTTCTTTCTCAAGATTATTTTGGTTATTTGGGGTATTTAGTGATTCCATGCAAATTATAAGATTTTTTTTTTCTATTTCTGTAAAAATGGACATTGGAATCTTGATAGGAATTACATTGAATCTATAGATGGCTTTGGGAGGTACGATATTTTAACAACATTAATTCTTGCAGCCATGATTATGGAATAATTTTCCATTTATTTGTATCTTCGTCAATGTTTTATAATTTTCAGTGTACAGATCTTTCACCTCCTTGGCTAAATTTATTCCTGAGAGGAGCTTAAGATGATGGAATAGAAGGACATGGGGCTCACATCCTCCCACAAACATATCAAAAATACATCTACATGTGGAACATTCTTCACAGGATACCCACTGAAAGCTGACAGAAGATATCTTATACAATCAAAGCTGTAAGAAAGATCCCTACTTATCCAGGTAGGAGGAAAGGAAAAAAAGAATCGGGATGGGACCTGCACCCCTGGGAGAGAACTGTGAAAGAGAAAAGGCTCCCTCACCCAGGTAACCTCCTTCGCCAGCTGAGAGGTCTGCTGGGACAGATAGGGAGCTGCAGTCAGTTATCTGGAATTTGCTCGAAAGGAGGGTATGGGAGTTGGCTTGCTGCCAGACAGGGTAGGGAGGGGTGGACACAGATGGTCCATGCCACATCACCACACTCTCCAGCCTGAGACTTGCTCCTGTTGGTGTGTGCTGCAGTTAGGTGCTGAAACTCCAGCTTCAGTAGGCAGACCTGGGGAGAGGATTCTGTTTGGCTGTGCAGAGATAGCCCAAAGGGCCTGGCATGTGGTCCAGGCTGCAATTGGGGGTGCACGCAGGATAGAGTGTGAGTCTGCCATAGGAAACCCATTATCAATGTGTGAAAGGCATGATGCCATGGGTCTGCCATCAGAGCCTCATTGTCAACATGCTCATGGCTAGGTGCAGCATGGCTTTGGTGGGTTTTGGGAGAACATGCTAGCCGGAAGGTGGGGCTGACATCTATGCTGACTGTCTGCACTCCCACAGAGGGGGTGACTTTGGCCGGCTTTGGGAGTTCATGCTTACTGGAGGCAGGTCCAAGACAATAACCAGCCCTCCCACAGTGAAGTTGGATCCAAGGGTAGTGCCAGCAACAGCAGTCTTTGTGGGCACACACACTGGGGTGGCCAGAGGCATCACAGAGTCACTAGTCCCCACAGATAGCTCCTGAGGGGGAATAAAAAGCCACTTTTTCCCAGTGGGAGTGCTTTCATCCCTCCTACCTCACACTACAGCTTAGAACCGGATCTGGGGGCCTCTACTCCAACTGCGTGCAGACCTTGCCCCCACAGGGCTTTTACAACCACAGAGCAAAGAGGAGGCCCCATCAAATAGCCAGTGCAGGCTCTGGTCAAACACACCTCCCGTCAAGGGGAAAACAGCCAGCATGCTCTGAGGAAAGATGAGGCAGGTGTCCACACCAAAAACCACCCTCACATCAAAAATATTAGACTCACACAGGCTGCGCAGGGACACTAACACATAAAAACAGTCCTTCAAGACGACAGTAGATAACTGTTTCTCCTAAATTCATAAAGTCATAGAAATATAAGTAAAAGAAAAGCAGAGGAACTGTGACAACTGAAGAAACACGAGAAATCCCCTGAAAGAACAGACAATGAAACAGACCTCTCCAGTCTACCAGAACTGCAAGTTTGAAAAGAAAGAAATAAAAATGCTAAAGGAATTAAGAAAGACTATAGATAGAAATGCAGATCACTGTAATAAGGAACTAGAAACTATAAAGAGGAGCCAATCAAAATTAGACAACTCAACTGCTGAGGTAAAAACTGAGCTAAAGACAATGAATAGCAGACTAAATAATGCAGAAGAAGGAATAAGTGATCTGGAAGACAGATTAATGGTAATCACCCAATCAGAACAGCAGAGAGAAAGAAAAAAAAATTTAATGAAAGAAACATACAAGATCTATGGGATAATATAAAGTGTGGCAACCTATGGGATTCCAGAAGGAGAAGGAAGAGAAAGGGGGATCTAAAATGTATTTGAAGAAATTATGGATGAAAACTTCCCAAACCTAAAGAAGGAAACAGATATTGAGGTACAGGAAGTACAGTGTCCCAAACAAGATGAAAACAAACAGACCCACACCAAAACATAGCATAATTAAAATGGCAAAATTTAAAGATACAGTAAGTACCTTAATGCATACATATGAATTCTGTTCCCAGAGCGCATTCATAAGTCCAATTTGTTCCAAAGTCCAAGAAAGTTAGGCTATGTACCCAACTAACACAATCAGCTATATAGTACTGTACTGTAATAAGTTTATAATACTGTTCACACAAATACTACATAAAAAACAAACAAACACAAAAAATAAAGAAAACATTTTTTAATCTCACAATACAGTACCTTGAAAAGTACAGTAGTACAGTACAAAAGCTGAGATACAGGGGCTGGCATAGAGTGAACAGGCAAGAAGAGTTACTGACTGGAGGAGGGAGAGGAGGTGGGAGATGGTAGAGCTGAAGGATCATCAGCAATATAGGGCAAGTTGCAATTTCACTCCTGCCTGACATTGATGGCACAGGTTCTGGTTCCTTGCTGGATTCAATTCTATCTATCATCTTGAAAAAACGATCCAGTGATGTCTGGGTAGTAGCTCTTTTTTTCTCATCATAGATGACACAGTAGCACTGGATTGCATTCTGACTATAATACTGTTCACACAAATACTACATAAAAAACAAACAAACACAAAAAATAAAGAAAACATTTTTTAATCTTACAATACAGTACCTTGAAAAGTACAGTAGTACAGTACAAAAGCTGAGATACAGGGGCTGGCATAGAGTGAACAGGCAAGAAGAGTTACTGACTGGAGGAGGGAGAGGAGGTGGGAGATGGTAGAGCTGAAGGATCATCAGCAATATAGGGCAAGTTGCAATTTCACTCCTGCCTGACATTGATGGCACAGGTTCTGGTTCCTTGCTGGATTCAATTCTATCTATCATCTTGAAAAAACGATCCAGTGATGTCTGGGTAGTAGCTCTTTTTTTCTCATCATAGATGACACAGTAGCACTGGATTGCATTCTGACCAGCTGCTGCAACTTTCATGTACTATTCTATGTTCATGTCCTGTGCCTCAAAAATTAACAGTGCTTGGGCTTCCCTGGTGGCGCAGTGGTTGAGAGTCTGCCTGCCTATGCAGGGGACACGGGTTCATGTCCCGGTCCAGGAAGATCCCACATGCTGTGGAGTGGCTAGGCCCATGAGCCATGGCCCCTGAGCCTGTGCGTCCAGAGCCTGTGCTCCACAATGGGAGAGGCCACAACAGTGAGAGGCCCGCGTACCACACACACACACACAAAATTAACAGTGCCTCCTCAAATAAAGAAAACCCCTTTGCCATTTCCTGCATCATGAATCTCTTTGGTTCTTCAGTTACTTCTTCTTCCTCTTGTCTCTCTTCGTCCTTTCTCTGGGCCTCCAATTCCATCAGGTCTTCATTAGTAAGCTCCATGTTCGCATCTTTGAAGTTTGAAACTTGAAGGTTCGTATGTAGGAGACTTACAGTATACCAAACATACAAAGAAGAACTTACTCCTATTCTTCTCAAACTCTTTGAAAAGATTGAAGAGATGGGAACACTTCTGAAGTTATTCTATGAAACCACCATCACCCTGATACCAAAACCAGACTAAGACACTACAAAAAAGTGAAATGACAGGTCAATATCTTTTATGAACATAGATGGAAAAAGCCTCAACAAAATATTAGTAATCTAATAAAAAATAAAAAGGATCATACACCATGGTCAAGTTGAATTCACTCCAGGGTCAAAAGGATGGTTCAACGTACACAGATCAACCAATGTGATACACCAAAATAAGCAAAAGAAAAGAAAAAAAAAAATTTAAACACACAATTATCTCAATAGATGCAGAAAAAGCATATAAAATTCAACATCCATTCATGATAAAAACATTCACCAAAGTGAGTATAGAGGGAACATATCTCAACATAATAAAAACCATTTATGACAAACCCACAGTCAATATAATACTCAATGGTGAAAAGCTGAAAGCCTTCCTGTAAAATTCTGGAACAAGATGAGGATGCCCACTCTCATGACTTTTATTTAACACAGTATTGAATTCCTAGCCAAAGCAATCAGACAAGAAAAAGAAATAAAAGGTATACAGATTGGAAGGGAAGAGGTAAAATGGTCATTATATGCAGATGGCATGATACCCTATAGAGAAAAACCTAAAGACTCCACACAAAAACTATTAGAACTAGTAAATGAATTCAGCATGGTAGCAGGATACAGGATTAATATACAGAAATCTGTTGCATTTCTTTACACTAACAAACAAATATCAGAAAGAGACAGTAAAAAGAATACCATTTAAAATTGTGTCAAAAAATAAAATACCTAGGAATAAACCTAACCAAGGAGGTAGAAGACCTATAAGCTAAGAACTATAAAACATTGGTAAAGGAAATAGAAGATGATTCAAAGAAAGGGAAAGATATCCCATGCTCTGGGATTGGAAAAATTAATATGGTTAAAATGGTATACTACGCAAAGCAATCTACAGATTTAATGCAATCCCTATCAAATTACCCAAGACATTTCTCACAGAACTAAAACAAATAATTGTAAAATTTATATGGAACCACAAAAGATCCAGAATTGCCAAAGCAATCCTGAGGAAAAAAGAACAAAGCTGGAGGCATAACCGTCCCAGACTTCAGACAATACTAAAAAGCCTCAGTAATCAAAACAGTGTGGTACTGGCACAAAAACAGACATATAGGGCAATGGAACAGAATAGAGAGCCCAGAAATAAGCCCATACATCTACAGGTAATCTTCAACAAAGGAGGCAAGAACTTACAATGAAGAATAGACACTCTCTTCAGCAAGTGGTATTGGGAAGGCTGGACAACCACATGTAAATAAATGAAGCTAGAACACTCCCACATACCATACACAAAAATAAAATCAAAATGGTTTAATGACTTAAATATAAGATAGGACAACAAAAAAAATCCTAGAAAAGAATATAAGTAAAACATTCTCTGACATAAATGGTAGTAATATTTTCTGAGCTCAGACTCCCAAAGCAATAGAAATAGAAGCAAAAATAAACAAATGGGACCTAATCAAATTTGTGAGATTTTGCACAGCAAAGGAAACCATAAACAAACTGAAAAGGTAACCTATGGAATGGGAGAAAATAATTGTAAATGATGTGACTGACAAGGGTTCAATTTTCAAAAAGTACAAACAACACATCCAACTCAATACCAAAAAAACAAACAACCCAATCAAAAAGTGGGAAGAAGACCCACATAGACATTTCTCCAAAGAAGACATACAGGTGGTCAGCAAGTACATGAAAAGATGCTCAACTTTGCTAATTATTAGAGAAATACAAATCAAATCTACAATAAGTTATTGCCTCACACTGGTCAGAATGACCATCATCAAAGTCTACAAATAATAAATGCTGGAGAGGTTGTGGAAAAAAGGTACCTCTCCTACACTGTTGGTGTGGATGTACATTGGTGCAGCTACTATGGAAAACAGTATGGAGAATCCTTAAGAACCTAAAATTAGATTATATATATATACACACAATAGGATATTATTCATAAAAAGAATGAAATAATGCCATTTGCAGCAACATGGATGGACCTAGAGATTACCATACTAAGTTAAGTAAATCAGACAAAGACAAATATTATATGATATCATTATATATGGAATCTAAAAGCTAATACAAATGAACTTTTTTACAAAACAGAAACAGACATAGAAAACAAACTTATGGTTACCAAAGGGGGAAAGGCTGGGGGAGGGATGAATTAGGAATATGAGATTAAAAGATGTACAGTATTATACATAAAATAGATAAACAACAAGGATTTACTAAATAGCTGAATAGCACAGGGAACTATATTCAATATCTTGTAAAAATCTATTATGGAAAATAACATGTATACATATATATATACAAATCATTTTGCTATACACCTGGAACTAAAACAATATTGTAAAGCAAATATAGTTCAATTTTTTTAAATTAAAAAATATATTCCTAAGTACTTTATTGTTTTTGATGCTATTGTAAATGGTATTGTTTTTCACATAATTTATTGTATGTAGAAATGCTACTAGCTTTTAGAAGACATAGGGAAAAAGCTCCTTGACATTAGTCTTGGTAATGATTTTTTGGGTATGATACCTAAAGCACAAGCAGCAAAAGTAAATATAAACAAGTGGCATTACATCAAACTAAAAAGCTTCTGTACAACAAAAGAAATGATCAACAAAATGAAAAGTAAACCTATGAAAATGGAGAAAATATCTGGTAAGGGGTTAATATCCAAAATATATAAATAACTTATACAAGTCAATGGCAAAAAAACCAAATAATTCCATTTAAATAAGTGGGCCAAGGAATCAAATAGACAATTTTCCAAAGGAGACATACAGGTGGTCAACAGGTACATGAAAAGGTTCTCAACATCTCTAATCTTCAGGGAAATGAAAATGAAAACCACAGTGAGATACCACCTCAACAGTTATAATGGCTATAATAAAAAAGGCAAGATATAACAAGTTCTAATGAGGATGTGGAGAAAAGGGAACACTTGTACACTGTTGGTGATAATATAAATTGGTGCAACCACTATGGAAAACAGTATAGCTGTTTCTCAAAAAATTACAAATAGAACTACCATATAATCCAGCATTTCTACTTCTGGGTATACATGAAGGAAATAAAATTACTATCTTGGAGAGATATCTCCACTTCCATATTTACTGCAGCATTATTTACAATAGCTAAGACATGAAAACAACCCAAGTCCCAAGTGTTTTTGGATAAATGGAGCAAGAAATGTGTTGTGTGTATATATATAATATATGGAATATTATATATATAATGGAATATTATTCAGCCATAAAAAAAGTAAATCCTGCTATTTGTGACAACATGCATGAAACTTGAGTTCATTATGCTAATTAAAACAAGTCAGAAAGAGAAAGACAAATACTGTATGATTTCACCTTTATATGGAATCTAAAAAAAAACAGAGAACCGACTGGTGGTCACTGGAGGTCCTGGTGGGTGGGTGAGTGGGGGAATGGGTGAAGGTAGTCAAAAGGTACAAACTTCCAGTTGTAAGATAAGTTCTGGGCATGTAATCTCAGCATGATGACTATAGTTAACAATACTATATTAAATATTTGAGAGTGTCTAAGAGAATAAAACTTAAAAGTTCTCATCATATGAAAAAAAAGTGTAACCATGTGAGATTTTGGATGTTAACTAAACTTATTGCAGTAATCATTTCACAATATACACATATATCAAATCATTATGTTGTACACTCAACTTATACAATGATGTATGTCAATTATATCTCAATAAAACTGAAAAATATTTCATTTTCAACTAAAGGAAATATGACAAGTGTGACAAATATCAGGGCTGAGTTGACTTAACTTTTTCAACGGGGATTAATTTACTGTGAGATTTTTTTTTTTTTAATTATCAGTGACTCGTAAGAATTTGATGTAAGACAATATTTATACTAACTAGGTTTAACACTTTTGTTTAAATTCAAGAGAAACATGAATTACTAGGTAGTAGTCCAAGTTCAAATTTTGGAAATGGGGTGTTAACTATCTTAGTAGAAGTAGAATTCAAAGCAGCATTGAAAAATTTTAGATGTGATATTATTAACAAAATCTCTTCTATCCGATAAAATGCTTTTAATAGGAAAGGAAGGCAGAAAGTCAATACTGCTTTAGGCCAACAGGGGAATTTACTGACGTGTGTGATCGCAAAGATGAGAGGTAGGACTGGCTTTAATCCAAAGCTCTGTCTCTTAGCTCCACTCACTCTAACATGTCAGTTTCATCCTAAAATTAGTTCCCCTGATAACAAAAGTGGCTGTAGGGTTTTCAGACCGCATACACTCTCAGTGTAATGTTCACAAGAAGGGAAATCATTTTTCTTTTACCTCCCTCTAAGGGGAGAAAAAACATTTTTCCCCCAAAGCCCTAAAACACTCCGGACACCTCATCATTCCTACTGAGTTATATGTTCATTCTTAAAACCATCACGGGAGACAGAGGTATGAAGTACAGTGGGTGGCTTTGAAACAACCGAGCCTACTTTTGTGTCTTTGGCAGGAAGTCAAACATTTAGATCCCATGTCTGAGTACTGTGGAGGGGAGGTTTTCCAAAAGAAAATCTGTGAAAAGTGGAGACTGGTGCTAGTTAGAAGGAGGATGGTAGAAGAAGTTAACATGAGACTTGCTCTCTTCGAGGCAAGATGGCGGAAGAGTAAGACGTGGAGATCACCTTCCTCCTCACAGATACATCAGAAATACATCTACACGTGGAAGTTCTCCTATAGAACACCCACCGAACGCTGGCAGAAGACCTCAGACCTCCCAAAAGGCAAGAAACCCCCCACGTACCTGGGTAGGCAAAAGAAAAAAGAATAAACAGAGACAAAGAATAGGGACGGGACCCGCACCAGTGGGAGGGAGCCGTGAAGGAGGAAAGGTTCCCACACACTAGAAGCCCCTTCGCGGGCGGAGACTGTGGGTGGCGGAGGGGGAAGCTCCGGAGCCTCGGAGGAGAGC
>NC_041229.1:34059370-34062309 GCF_002837175.3 Physeter macrocephalus
CTTCCTTCCTCCCTTCTTTCCTCCCTTCCTTCCTTCCTTTCTTCCTCCCTTCCTTCCTCCCTTTCTTCCTCCCTGCCTTCCTCCCTTTCTTCCTCTCCTCCTCCTTCCTTCCTTCCTTTCTTGCTTCCTTCCTTCATTTCTTCCCTCCTTCCTTTCTTCCTTCCTCCTTTCCTTTCTTTCTCCCTTCCTTCCTTCCCTTCTTCCTTCCTTCCCTCCCTCCTTCCCTCCTTCCTTCCTTACTTCCTTCCTTTTCTTTACTTTCTATTTTTTCTCCCTGTTATTTTGAGCTGTGTGGATTAAAGGCTCTTGGCGCTCCAGCCAGGCGTCAGGGCTCTGTCTCTGAGGTGGGAGAACCAACCTCAGGACACTGGTCCACAAGAGACCTCCCAGTTCCACGCAATATCGAACGGTGAAAATCTCCCAGAGATCTCCATCTCAACACCAAGACCCAGCTCCACTCAAGGTCCAGCAACGAACAGTGCTGGACACCCTATCCCCAACAAAGAGCAAGACAGGTCTACAGCTCCATCCATTAGCAGAGAGGCTGCCTAAAATCATAATAAGGCTACCAACATCCCCAAACACACCACCAGACGTGGACCTGCCCACCAGGAACACAAGATCCAGCCTCATCCACCAGAACAGAGACACTAGTCCCCCCAACCAAGAAACCTACTCAACCCACTCAACCAACCTTAGCCTCTGGGGACAGACACCAAAACCAAGGGGAACTACGAACCTGCAGCCTGCAAAAAGGAGACCCCAAACACAGTAAGATAAGCAAAATGAGAAGACAGAAAAACACACAGCAGATGAAGGAGCAAGATAAAATCACACCAGACCTAACAAATGAAGAGGAAATAGGCAGTCTACCTGAAAAAGAATTCAGAATAATGATAGTAAAGATGATTCAAAATCTTGGAAATAGAATAGACAAATTGCAAGAAACAGTTAACAAGGACCTAGAAGAAATAAAGAGGAAGCAAGCAACGATGAGCAACACAATAAATGAAATGAAAAATACTCTAGATGGGCTCAGTAGCAGAATAACTGAGGCAGAAGGACAGATAAGTGACCTGGAAGATAAAATAGTGGAAATAACTACTGCAGAGCAGAAAAAAGAAAAAAGAATGAAAAGAACTGACGACAGTCTCAGAGACCTCTGGGACAACATTAAACGCACCAACATTCGAATTATAGGGGTCCCAGAAGAAGAAGAGAAAAAGAAAGGGACTGAGAAAATATTTGAAGAGATTATAGTTGAAAACTTCCCTAATATAGGAAAGAAAATAGTCAATCAAGTCCAGGAAGCACAGAGAGTCCCATACAGGATAAACCCAAGGAGAAACACGCCAAGACACATAATAATCAAACTGTCAAAAATTAAATACAAAGAAAACATATTAAAAGCAGCAAGGGAAAAACAACAAATAACACACAAAGGAATCCCCATAAGGTTAACATCGGATCTTTCAGCAGAAACTCTCCAAGCCAGAAGGGAGTGGCAGGACATATTTAAAGTGATGAAGGAAAAAAACCTACAACCAAGATTACTCTACCCAGCAAGGATCTCATTCAGATTTGATGGAGAAATTAAAACCTTTACAGACAAGCAAAAGCTGAGAGAGTTCAGCACCACCAAACCAGCTTTACAACAAATGCTAAAGGAACTTCTCTAGGCAAGAAACACAAGAGAAGGAAAAGACCTACAAGAACAAACCTGAAACAATTAAGTAAATGGTAATAGGAACATACATATTGATAATTACCTTAAATGTAAATGGATTAAATGCTCCCACCAAAAGACACAGACTGGCTGAATGGATACAAAAACGAGACCCATATATATGCTGTCTACAAGAGACCCACTTCAGACCTAGGGACACATACAGACTGAAAGTGAGGGGATGGAAAAAGATATTCCATGCAAATGGAAATCAGAAGAAAGCTGGAGTAGCAATTCTCATATCAGACAAAATAGACTTTAAAGTAAAAACTATTACAAGAGACATAGAAGGACACTATATAATGATCAAGGAATCGATACATGAAGAAGATATAACAATTGTAAATATTTATGCACCCAACATAGGAGCACCTCAATACATAAGGCAAATACTAACACCCATAAAAGGGGAAATCAACAGTAACACAATCATAGTAGGGGACTTTAACACCCCACTTTCACCAATGGACAGATCATCCAAAATGAAAACAAATAAGGAAACACAAGCTTTAAATGATACATTACACAAGATGGACTTAATGGATATTTATAGGACATTCCATCCAAAAACAACAGAATACACATTTTTCTCAAGTGCTCATGGAACATTCTCCAGGATAGATCATATATTGGGTCACAAATCTAGCCTTGGCAAATTTAAGAAAATTGAAATCATATCAAGTATCTTTTCTGACCACAACGCTATGAGACTAGATATCAATTACAGGAAAAGATCTATAAAAAATACAAACACATGGAGGCTAAACAATACACTACTTAATAACGAAGTGATCACTGAAGAAATCAAAGAGGAAATCAAAAAATACTTAGAAACAAATGACAATGGAGACACGACGACCCAAAACCTATGGGATGCAGCAAAAGCAGTTCTAAGAGGGAAGTTTATAGCAATACAATCCTACCTTAAGAAACAGGAAACATCTCGTATAAACAACCTAACTTTGCACCTAAAGCAACTAGAGAAAGAAGAACAAAAAAACCCCAAATTTAGCAGAAGGAAAGAAATCATAAAGATCAGATCAGAAATAAATGAAAAAGAAATGAAGGAAACAATAGCAAAGATCAATAAAACTAAAAGCTGGTTCTTTGAGAAGATAAATAAAATTGATAAACCATTAGCCAGACTCATCAAGAATAAAAGGGAGAAGACTCAAATCAATAGAATTAGAAATGAAAAAGGAGACGTAACAAC
>NC_041229.1:34063281-34097042 GCF_002837175.3 Physeter macrocephalus
CTACAGCCAGCATTGTTCTCAATGGTGAAAAACTGAAAGCATTTCCACTAAGATCAGGAACAAGACAAGGTTGCCCACTCTCACCACTCTTATTCAACATAGTTTTGGAAGTTCTAGCCACAGCAATCAGAGAAGAAAAAGAAATAAAAGGAATCCAAATAGGAAAAGAAGAAGTAAAGCTGTCACTGTTTGCAGATGACATGATACTATACATAGAGAATCCTAAGGAGGCTACCAGGAAACTACTAGAGCTAATCAATGAATTTGGTAAAGTAGCAGGATACAAAATTAATGCACAGAAATCTCTGGCATTCTTATACACTAATGATGAAAAATCTGAGAGTGAAATTAAGAAAACACTCCCATTTACCATTGCAACAAAAAGAATAAAATATCTAGGAATAAACCTACTTAAGGAGACAAAAGACCTGTATGCAGAAAATTATAAGACACTGATGAAAGAAATTAAAGATGATACAAATAGGTGGAGAGATATACCATGTTCTTGGATTGGAAGAATCAACATTGTGAAAATGACTCTACTACCCAAAGCAATCTACAGATTCAATGCAATCCCTATCAAACTACCACTGGCATTTTTTACAGAACTAGAACCAAAAATTTCACAATTTGTATGGAAACACAAAAGACCCCGAATAGCCAAAGCAATCTTGAGAACGAAAAATGGAGCTGGAGGAATCAGGCTCCCTGACTTCAGATTATACTACAAGGCTACAGTAATCAAGACAGTATGGTACTGGCACAAAAACAGAAATATAGATCAATGGAACAGGATAGAAAGCCCAGAGATAAACCCACACACATATGGTCTCATTGTCTTTGATAAAGGAGGGAAGGATATACAGTGGAGAAAAGACAGCCTCTTCAATAAGTGGTGCTGGGAAAACTGGACAGCTACATGTAAAAGTATGAAATTAGAACACTCCCTAACACCACACACAATAATAAACTCAAAATGGGTTAAAGACCTAAATATAAGGCCAGAAACTATCAAACTCTTAGAGGAAAACATAGGCAGAACACTCTATGACATAAATCACAGCAAGATCCTTTTTGACCCATCTCCTAGAGAAATGGAAATAAAAACAAAAATAAACAAATGGGACCTAATGAAACTTAAAACCTTTTGCACAGCAATGGATACCATAAACAAGACCAAAAGACAACCCTCAGAATGGGAGAAAATATTTGCAAATGAAGCAACTGACAAAGGATTAATCTCCAAAATTTATAAGCAACTCATGCAGCTCAATAACAAAAAAACAAACAACCCAATCCAAAAATGGGCAGAATAACTCAATAGACATTTCTCCAAAGAAGATATATAGATTGCCAACAAACGCATGAAAGAATGCTCAACATCATCAATCATTAGAGAAAAGCAAATCAAAACTACAATGAGATATCATCTCGCACCGGTCAGATTGGCCATCATCAACAACTCTAGAAAAAATAAATGCTGGAGAGGGTGTGGAGAAAAGGGAACCCTCTTGCACTGCTGGTGGGAATGTAAATTGATACAGCCACTATGGAGAACAGTATGGAGGTTCCTTAAAAAACTACAAATAGAACTACCATACGACCCCGCAATCCCACTACTGGGCATATACCCTGAGAAAACCATAATTCAAAAAGAGTCATGTACCAAAATGTTCATTGCAGCTCTATTTACAATAGCCAGGACATGGATGTAAAGGAGAAACTAACACACTATTGTAAAACAGTTATACTCCAATAAAGATGTTAAAAAAAAAAATGAGACTTGCTCTAGAAAGATAACTCGTGAGTAAAATGAATTAGAATGAGGAAAGTTAGGTGAGAAATAATTGCAATAAATCAGACTCAAGATAATAAAAGCTTTGACCAAGCAGTTAGCTCTGGTAATGAAGAGATAAACATATACAGGAGAACTAAAAGTATAACAACAGTTGGCACACTGACTCTGCCTTGGACTACAATAATGCTATCAAGCTATAAAAAGAAAATGCAGTATAATTTTTATACATTATACCTTATTTTAAAAATTGATCCTGATTAGAAAGCGCCATTTTAAAATACTACAGAAAAGCAAAAAAAATGGCAAAAAGACATGGAAAATGTGACCTACTGTTTCAACTCTAAACCCACTATGGCTGTACAGGGACCCATTAGGTAACTAGAAAGTTATTACAAGGACAGCAAGTATAAAACGGCCAAGAGCATGAACCTGAAAGCACAGTAGTTAGTAATGTAGAAAATAAAATCACTGGTCAAAATCAACTCTAGGAAAATTTAGGAAAATTTGGGACCACTTAGAATATACCCCAAATAGAAATCTAACCAGGGATTTTTTTTTTTTTTTTGCCCACTTTCCTAGGTAAGTTTCTAAAGTTATCACTAGAGAATTTAAAAAGGAGTTTTTGTTTTTATTTTTCCTGCAAAGCTTGTCTACGAAAATTTTGGAAAATTTAGGACCACTTAGAATATACACCAAATAGAAATCTAACCAGGGATTTTTTTTTTTTTTTTTTTTGCCCACTTTCCTAGGTAAGTTTCTAAAGTTATCACTAGAGAATTTAAAAAGGAGTTTTTGTTTTTATTTTTCCTGCAAAGCTTGACTATTCCTAATATGTTTCCATTTTCACTCAGCAATATATTTTCCTCATGTTTTCACAATAGCTATAACTTGTCACGTGCATCCCACTTTTTACAACTGTGTAAAGAAATCTCCAATTTCACACACTGAATATTTAGTTGAGTTTATTTCCAAGCTCACAATCTCATTAGTATATGTTGTGCTGTGCTATATGCATGTCATTGCAACTCTTCTAGGATATTCTGGGGTTTTGTTTATTTGTTTGTTCCCTCCCTCTTCATTAGCTAGTTTTGTTTTCTCTCCCTGGCTCATGTCATTATTACCTTTTCATGGAGAACTAGGATTAAGTTCTTTCTATGTTTTGCTACTACTAAAAGTCCAAGGAGAAAAAGTGTAATTTTCTATTCGTGCTCACTAGTTTTTCCTTCACTTCAAATAAAATCATTTTGCTCTTAACAGCCAGAATTTCCATCAAAGACAGCGTCCCCTTGCATTTTTTCACAAATGACTTGTGATCAATCTTTCCTGGATTTCTAACTTAGTTTTTCTAACTTCCTTTTTATCAAAACATTTTAATTTCTCCTTAATTTTCTCTATTCTATTTTTAGGAAGTGTATATATTTACTAAAAGATAACCTGTTTCCATAGAAACTAATTGATCAACCTTAAGTTAATTTCTTTCTATCTGGGATTGTTATACACTTCTCTGGAGAGTCTCTAGTTATTGGTATATCTTAGTCTTTTTTTGAGTGATTAATGCGCCATACTCTGTGTAAGGAATTTTACAAATATTTTCTTTTTCTCTCCTCAAGTCTATGATGTAAATAGCACTAACATTTTTATTTTGTAGATGAGTAAATTGAGCCCCATGAGAGTAAAATATCCAAAATCAAACAATTAGGAAGTGTTGGAATCTACACTTGAATTCTGACCTATCAGACTACAAACATGATATATTTAAGCATAATATTTTGTATCTCTGTTTTCTTTTAATGTGATCATCAGGATCTACATTTAGGGTTCATGTTTTGAATTTAGACAGAATGAAAATATAGCAAAATCTATAGATATTTATGAACAGGGAATGTTTTCACTACAGCTTACCTCAGTTATTTATGACATTTTCCAAACAACTTCACAGACATTCTTGCACATCCATCATCAAATATCTTATCTGGAGTATCCTAAGTGATTACATATAGGGAGACTGAATTTGTTTAATGCTTGAATTCCACTTCCTCAGCATCTTGCTAGTCAGCCTTTGATTTGATGTGCAGAATTCTCTCTATTAAAATGTATTTCCTTTTCCCATATACCTCTTAGGAAACCTAAATTGAGAAAGACCTGACTGTTGAAGCTGGATTTCTTCTTTCGAAACACATGGGGAACTTTTTAATATATCAAGCAAAATATAAATATTAGGAATGAGAAGATAAACATTCTCCTCCTTTGATTTATTGATTGTAGGTCAAATCCCACCTTTCATCTCATCTTTCTGACCACTTCTTAAAAATCATTTTCATGGATTCCTAGTTGTCTACACATCCCTTAAGTGTTAACCCTCACAGAGTTTGATCTCAGTCGTATCCTCTTTTCTCTCTAAAACAGCTGCATGAACATTTCTATTGTGATTTAATAAGCATATATAATTACTGATGACCAAGTCTCTATCTCAGCCTGTTTGTAGTCTAATATGTCAAATAATTTACAAAACATTTACCCTTGGATGTACTACAGACATTTCAAACTAACACGGCTAATGGAGAATGCATAACCTCTTTCATGTTGTTCCTCCTCATTCCCCATGTCAATGCATAGAGTTTTTGCTCCCTAGATTTAAATTCTACCCCCTTTCCAATTCATTGTCTACCCTGCTATCAGAATGGTCTTTCTAAAGGATTAATAGACTAACTCATTACTGCTGGAAATCCATCATCACATTTAGGACAAAATCCAAACTTCATAGTATAATATAACATGGTCTTTGTGTTCTAGCTATTATCTTTCTTTCTGACCTATTGAGTGAATGGTGCATGCAGGGTATTTGTTAATTTCAGAAAGTACCATATCTCATGAGATAAGTACCTGGCTAATGGCATACAGGAAATATATGAAGGCATGATTTAAATAAAAGGACTATATATATAGTACATTATATTGTATATAATATAATTATAATACACTAAGAAACTGGATCAATCAATAATTTTGCATTTTTATTGCATCTATAAGATTTTAAATTGAAAAATGCTTATCTATGTACTAATTAGAATTAATTTAATATAAAATATAAGCAAACACTTGACATCTTTTTAAATGTATGAAAAAAATTATCAGTTATCTGTTCTTTCACTTTTAAAAATAAGTGTTTACTTACAATCCCTAGTTTGTTGAGGTCGAGATGAATATCATGGGAAGAAAAGATAAATACAAAGTACTAGAAAATAAGTAAGGCCTTTACCTGGTGATAGCAGTGGGAACAGACCTATCAACTCTGTTAACCTGCATTGGTTCAGCCATAGTGACTTCACCATAGTCATCTGTGGTAATCTAATTCTCACGGACCATCTCAGACACTCACATACTAGAAAATTTTGTGTAAAACTTCTAGTTTTACTTATTTTTTCCTCAGAATCCCTGAAGTGTTTTTCTTTAAGCTATTAAAGTTATATCAGCTTCTTGGACCCCATTACCAGAAAGTAACAAGATTTTCTTCACCATTTAAACTCAAGATCTAAAGGAATGTTAGTGCATTGTGAAGAAATTATTTATTCCAATTAAGATAAAAGGTATACAGTTCAAAGGATTTAGCATTGCCATTAAATATGTTACACAAATGGATATATTTTAGGATTAAATCTATTTAAGCTCTACTTACGTGATACAGCCTGGCAGGCAAGTGAAAGGGTACTGCAATTCCATTATTTTGAAATTAAGCCCTAAATACTGAATACATACATTCCTCTAAAGATTAAGAAGCACTTCATTTAGTCCTTGGTTTGCCACATGGAGTTGATTACTTCTAAATTTGATAGAAACCTATAGAGTGAGTCTCATCTTTCCAGGGGAGAATTCTAAACTCTGACTTGAATGTCTCAGAATGGTGCTACATGAAAATTAAATGGATGTGTAGACATCTCCACAGATTTCAATTCTCAGGAAAGTAATTTCCTGCAATATTTTTTTTTATAATAAATGACTGCTAGGAACTTTATAAAAATCTATGGCCACCAATATCAGAATTAGTATAAAATTTAATATGATTGTAGACATTATTTTTGAACTTTATTATACTTAGTAAATCTTACTGAAATCTTACAGAAAGTTAAATACTGTATTATAATGCATGATCACAATAATTAGAGATACAGAGCACATGTAAGAAAAGTAAAACCTTAGTATTTCTATTTGCTAAAAATATATGTATAGGCCAAACATTTATTCAAATTTTAGTTTCTCAGAGGGAATTCCCCTGAACACCCTAATTCCCTCCTTTGTCATTGTCTACCCTGTCTTAATTTTCTTCTCAACACCTATTTTTACTGATACTATATATTAATTTTCTTATTCTGAATCTCACTAGAACAAGATTTTGAGTCACTGCTGTATCACTAACACTTAAGGTTCTCAATTAATATTTGTTAACTGAATGCACAAATTCACGATAATATATTTTAAAGAGCTGTGGATTTGGAGTTAGACAACATTGGTCAGAGCTACTGTCATAATAACAAAAGGTGAAGAATTATTGATACTCAACCTTATCCATAAAATGAAAATGCTAATAATGCCATTTGCTAAGGTTGTTGTTTGACAGCATCAAATGAGCCCAAATCAAAATACTCTGTACAGTGCTCTAGCATTCACTAAGATTAACTGTTACAATTATTGTTGCTCTGACTTTATTTTTTGAACCAAAAATTAACTTTAACGTTGAATTCTATTACTATTTTGTCTTCCGACAGCAATAAACAAACACAACTTCCTCAGATAACTTTGATTCAACTCACATATCATAAACTATGTAACTAAAAGTATAAACAAAGAATTAAACTGCAAAAATTTTAAAAACTGGACTCTATCATATTTCTATTACACCAATCACCTTCCTTAGAGACATCTTTTCTAAAGATTTTAACGTATATGTATGTTATGTCATCAAAAATAGCCAGAAAAAAAAAATAGATGCTGAAGTAGGTAAAAACATGGATTCCTGAGTAACGAAGAATGTTCTCTAACTAGGTTTGAGGCCTGAAAAGAAGAATGGAAGATTGAGGGTAAGGAGGTGTACAGAAGACATAACTGGTGTACCTATGATCACAAAACATGTAGATCTTTGTTTTCCATGGTAATGCTCATCAAAGAAAAACTCACATATCATAAACTATGTAACTAAAAGTATAAACAAAGAATTAAACTGCAAGAATTTTAAAAACTGGACTCTATCATATTTCTATTACACCAATCACCTTCCTTAGAGACATATCTTTTCTAAAGATTTTAACTTATATGTATGTTATGTCATCAAAAATAGCCAGAAAAAAAAATAGATTGCTGAAGTAGGTAAAAACATGGATTCCTGAGTAACGAAGAATGTTCTCTAACTAGGTTTGAGGCCTGAAAAGAAGAATGGAAGATTGAGGGTAAGGAGGTGTACAGAAGACATAACTGGTGTACCTATGATCACAAAACATGTAGATCTTTGTTTTCCATGGTAATGCTCATCAAAGAAAATTACTCAGAGAGAAGACTTTCAACAATGAAGGGACATGACCCATCCAATAGGTGTCAGCCAGCTTCTCTCCTCAGCCACCCCACCCCCAAGTTTGCATGATGGGCATAAGAACAGAGTGAGTGACCATGATGAAAGGAATAATATGAGCCCAACAGAAATGAGTGAGCTTATCAACAAAGATGGGGAAACTACCATCACTGATGAATGTGAGACTTTCCAAAAACAGAGACCAAAACAAGCTTTCAGTATGGCACAATTCCTTGAAGTGACCAGGACTCAACTTGGTTACACAGGATCTCTTCTATCCTAAAAGGGACAACTGTTTATCTTTAACATCCTCAATACTTACTCAGTATATCGATTTATCTTTCCTGCCTGGGGTGCCCCTGCCTGCACCACCATCCAAGGGCTTACAGAATATATGATCTATTGATGTAATTCCAAATGAAGTTGCCTGAGACTAAAGGGCCCATTTTCTAAGAACGTAGCTATTATCATGGACCTAAGAACACAAAATGCACTGGTAGTACTATGTTCCTCATTAAGAAAGCTTAATAGATAGTGAATTGGCTTACAAAAGCCTCAGTTAAGATGCCATCCCAGAGAAAATACCCAGCAGAATTTAAATGTTGTCCTTCCAGATATATGCGTTTGCTGAATCACTGATTAGGATGAGTCCAATAACATATTGGCTCTAGGAAACAAGGGGTGCAAATTGAATTGATTCCTTCTTCCTTAGCTTTGTGTCTTTTTTAAATTTGTGTGTCTCCTATCCTCACCAACTCAGACTTTGCTGTGTTAAAGGTTTAGTTACTAGTGGAGAAATATTTCTACCAGGAGTTATAATAAGAATCCCTCTGAGCATGAAGCTACAAATATAACCAATTCACTTTGGATCCCTTGTGACAATAAGCCTGTGGTCATATTACTATGAGGAGCTAGGTTTATAGCTCTAGAGACAGGACAGTAGGGGTAGGGAGGAGAATGTCTGAAACCCAGGGGGTTCACTGGGGCAACTATTGGTGCTGCTCTGCCTGGCCTATTGACCCAGTATATGGGAACTGCAGCAACCATGACCTGACAGAGGCAGGGCAACTAAAGTCTCAGACCTCTCAAGAATAAAGGTCTGAGGGATTCCCTGGTGGCACCGTGGTTAAGAATCCACCTTCCAATGCAGGGGACATGGGTTCATTCCCTGGTCCGGGAAGATCCCACATGCTGCAGAGCAACTAAGCCCATGCGCCACAACTACTGAGCCTGCACTCTGGAGCCTGATGAGCCACAACTACTGAAACCCACAAGCCTAGAACACGTACTCCACAACAAAGAGAAGCCACCGCAGTGAAGAGTAGCCCCCGCTCGCCGCAACTAGAGAAAGCCCATGTGCAGCAACAAAGACCAAAAGCAGCCAACGACAAATAAATAAAATAAGTAAATTTTTTTTAAAAAAAGAATAAAGGTCTGGGGTCACTCCACTAGTAAAGTATATAGACTAACCAAAGTACTGGCTAACGGTGAGGGGAACCTAGAAAAGTGGTAGAATAGAGAGACAATGAATATTGATAATGATGTAGGACAGACTAGACAAAGCAGTAAAGGCTGTAGCTTGTCTCAGTGATCCTTGTTCCTTACATCTTTCAGAGTCTGAGGTGAGCTAACACCTTGAGGGAGACTAGGAATGACTGAATTTTACCCCTGCCCTTCCCTGTTCTGCTAGAAAAAGAAATGAGGATAATTTGTTCTCACAATTATGGAGGCCCCATATTGTAGAACAAAAGCTAGACGTGAAGGGCAGTGGTATATCTCTGTGGTGTTAGGGTTGGGATGTATCATTCTTTCACATTTACCACTTCAGATCTCCCAGGCCTTACCAGTGGTTTGTTTTAGCTGTCACTATGATGATTTGATCTGGATGGGGTCTCACATACTCCATACAGGACAACTTCACATCTCCTTGCCTTGTGCCTGCATATCCTATCCAGGGGATTCCCTAACTATGGCTCCATGGGACTCTGCTTGGTGCTTACGTATGCACAACCTAGAAGTAGTCATGTGTTAACACCCAGTGGAGCCAAACTTTCATCAGTGAGAAATAGGAAACTATGGATAAATTCTTCTGCTCTTCTCACCACACGATAGTCAGCCCTACATAAACTGAGAAGCAGTATATTTGAATTCTATGGTAGAGGAAACAATCAGTTAGCAGCTGCCATACAGTACAATTAAGCACTCTCTCTCAGACTATGCTTTCTGGGGAACCCAGGTTAAGATAAAAATCTCTTTCTGAATTCCACGATATTTCTAAAGTAAGAAGAGTGCACTGAAAATATAGTTTGAAGATATAAGAACTGTGAGTAGAAATGGAACTGATATTTTCTGCTAAATGATTGTGTATAGACTTTATGTTCAGAATAACATTCTGCTTCCAAATAGATTATTTTTACTCCTCTCATTTTATTAATTTATGTTATAACTTAAGGCCCAAATACTGGGCACCTAAATTATACTTCTTTTGTTGATCAAAAGCTGTGAATGCTGGTAAAATTTAGCACTTATTTTTAATACTAATTTTTAAGATTAATTAATATCACAGAATGATTTATTAATATTTAAAAATTTATGAGCATACTAAATGTAATGTCCCAATACATTTTTGAAAGAAAAACAGTAATTCTCTTTCTGTGCAGTCTATCATATTACCAAGTAAGAAATCTAAGAAGTGAAATATGTCCAAATTCTAGATGTGAAGATGTCCAGATATAATAAAAGATTTAAATGCAGGCTAAACTTTGAAATGTAAGAGCAAGACACCTGTTTCAACCTCCTCATACCACAGAAAATTATCTGTCCTCCTTTTTTTCTTTTAGGTTTTTCTTTTTTTTTTTTTTTTTTTCTTTTGCGGTACGCGGGCCTCTCACTGTTGTGGCCTCTCCCGTTGCGGAGCACAGGCTCCAGACGCACAGGCTCAGCGGCCATGGCTCACAGGCCTAGCCGCTCCGCGGCATGTGGGATCTTCCCGGACTGGGGCATGAACCCGTATCCCCTGCATCGGCAGGCGGACTCTCAACCACTGCGCCACCAAGGAAGCCCAAGTTTTTTCTATTTTAAATTCACTCCTTTTCTCAGTCCCTTGGCTTGCTCTCCCTCTTGCTCGTTCATATCTGCCCCTCCCCCAAAACTCTCTCTGGCTAAGGGTGTTCAGCAGAAATATGGCAACACAAGGATCTTCCTGAATTCCTTTTGTGGTTGCATCGTCTCTTGGGGGACTCCATGTTACAGAATAGACATCTTGCTCCATAATTCATATAAATATTACCTTGGCTGGATCCTTGTGCTAAAAGAATATATGTCATGAAGTATGTATAGACGCTATAATATTGTAGGGAATTTGAGTGGGAGCAAACAATCTCAGGTGATAAGCTTTCATTAATCATAGGTGTCAGTATGAGTGAATAAAGCAACACTGAGGTTCCCTAAAGGCAGGAACCAAAAGAAAGAATGATAGGTTAAAAGATATATATGACAAAATCAGATACTCTTAAGAGAAAGCGTGATGTTGTAATATTAAATTGTGCTTTAAATCTTTAGAGGGATAATATTTCATTGTTTTAACAGCTTCACTTTGTCATGTTTACATGCTTACATGGCTCTATTGTATTTGAGGGCTGATTTTTATCCAGTTACACGACTCTCCAGGGTAATGAAAACTCACCTAAATGTCATTTAACCTACTTTTGGGGGTTGAGTTACCTGTAGTTTAGCATGTAGTGTACAGAGAATAGCTATTTGTTTCATGCCCTCATGCTCCAAGAGGAATGTCTCTAAATCCAGAGAAACCCAAACTAAAAGAAAGTATTCAATTGTACAAATGCATTAAAGGAGAAAGAAAAAAGGAAAAGCAAAGGTATTTGTTTTTTAAAAAAAGAGTAAATAAAATATTTTTATCCTTTATAAGTCTTAGAGTAGGCTATTTATGGTTTTCTGCCTTGTTTGATAAAGTGTGCATCATATGCTATTCTATTGAGACTTACAAATGGTATTCTAACATTTTTGTTTTCTATAATAAAGCATTTTTAAACTTCTAGCCTTCATAATAATGTTCATTTTCTCTTGTCTTTCAATATTTTTCAACCAATTCCCACATACCTTTATTGCTAATTACATTACTGACCCTCCAAGGAGAAGCAATCTATACTGACATGGCATTTAGTAATACTCAGACTATGTGGAGTTTTGGTAACATGACTGGGTAGATTCTCACCTATCTTGTTTCATCTTGTAGTGCACACAGAGAGACTGCATTTTCCGCAATTCTATGTGATTAAATGGATATCTTGTGACTAGTTCTGGACAATAGAATATGTGGAAGATAGTGATGTACCCTACTTTATCCTGTTCCCTAAAATTTCCTTCAAGATCCTTGGCTAGGGATCTAACCTTCATCCTTATGATTATAAGTAAAGGACTTGAGATGTCAAAGCCACACAGTAGAAGGATCTTGAAGTCCAGAGTCACCACTAGATGAATAGTTCCCAGGATATATACCTCACTAGCATCAGACAGTTATGTAGGAAAATAAATAAATAAAAAATAATCTTCCATTTGGTGGATCCACTGAAATTTGGAAACTGTTCATTGTAGCAGGCAATGGTAAATACCTTCATTATACAGTGTCAAATGCAGTGATCCTGAAGGTCAAATATAGTTATCAGTTCTACAGTAAGAGGGCAAGTTCTCTGCCCACTGAGGCTCCCTCCAGCCTGGTGGGTCATGAAGGAGTGGAAGAGAGTGAAGGGGGAGCAAAAGTAAAGGCCGGACCTATGGGACTGGCAACCCTGAGGTGTGGCTGGGGTAGGAGAGGAGTTCATACACCCAGTGGGGCAAACCCACATTTAGGGGTCCAGTGGGGACAGGGGAGACTGTGGTGAGGGGAGAACAGAGGGATGGAAGGGAATGTGGCCAGTGTGTTCCCTGTCCACTTAGGCACTGGGAAGCATTTTGTGCTCCTGGGCCTAATCCTCTGCCCTAGGAGCCTCCCTCCTACCATGCAGAGCCCAAGCCCCAGGCCTATACCCCCACCCAGGGCCCAACTTCTACACTCGGAGTCCCCCTCCAACTGTGCTGGGCCTAAACAACACCCTCAAATTTTCACCCAGGGCCTTACCTCCAAACTCTGGAACTCCACACTCTGGAGGCACTCCTTTGGAGTTGCTGCCTCTCCCCTTCCATGCACAGGTCCTAAGCAGAGGCCCTGCCTTAAATTTGAACATCACCCTGCCTAGGCCATGCCCCCAAGCCCTTTTCTGGCTGTGTGGCTCCGGAGCCTAGGCCCTGACCCACGTTCAAATGTCACTTCCCACCGGCCTAGGTCTTACCCTATCCGAAACCCCACCCCTGCCTAAGTTCCACCCCCAAAAACTCTGCCCCCCATAGCTAAGGCTTATTATTTTTTTGTGTGTGGTTTTATGTTACTTTGTTGCAGTTGTTTCAATTATATTTTAATTTTTCCTAATATATTTTTTAAGTTTCTAAGTTTATTTTGTTTTTTATTCTTTCTTTTTTTTTTTTTTTTTTTTTTTTGTGGTATGCGGGCCTCCCCCTGCTGCGGCCTCTCCCGTTGCGGAGCACAGGCTCCGGACGCGCAGGCTCAGCGGCCACGGCTCACGGGCCCAGCCGCTCCACGGCATGTGGGATCCTCTCAGACCAGGGCGCGAACCCGGTTCCCCTGCATCGGCAGGTGGACGCGCAACCACTGCGCCACCAGGGAAGCCCCTATTCTTTCTTATTGTATTGCTCTTTTTTTTTTTTTTGCCATGTCACACAGCTTGTGGGATACTGGTTCCCAGGCCAGAGGTCAGTCCCAAGCTCCTGTTGTGGGAGCGCCAAGTCCAAACTGCTGGACTAACAGAGAACCTCAGACCACAAGGAATATTAATCAGACTGAGGCTTTCCAGAGGTCCTCATCTCAGCACCAACACCTGGCTCTATCCAACTGCCTGAAAACTCCAGTGCTGGATGCCTCAGGCCAAACAACCAGTAAGACAGGAATACAGCCACACCCATCAAAAAAAAAAAAAAAAGAAATGACAAAAATATATGTTACACATGAAGTAGCATGGTAGAAACTACAAGACCAAATAAATGAAAACAAAATAGGCAACCTACCCGAAAAAGAATTCAGAGTAACGATAGCAAAGAAGATCCAAAATCTTGGAAACAGACTGGAGAAAATACAAGAAACATTCAACAAGGATCTAGAAGAACTAAAGGGCAAACAAACAGTGATGAACAACACAATAACAACACAATAACTGATTAATCTGAATCAAGAGCAGATTAACTGAGGCAGAAGAATGGATATGTAAGCTGGAAGATAAAATGGTGGAAATAATTTTCAGGGAGTACAATAAACAAAAATGAATGAAAAGAATTGAGGACAGTCTCAGAGACCTCTGGGACAATATTAAATACAACAACATTCGAATTATAGGGTTCCCAGAAGAAGAAGAAAAATAGAAAGTGTCTGAGAAAGTATTTGAAGAGATTATAGACAAAAGCTTCCTTAACATGGGAAAGGAAAGAGTCAATCAAGTACAGGAAGCACAGAGAGTCCCATACAGGATAAACCCAAAGAGAAACACGCTGAGACACATATTAATCAAATTATCAAAAATTAAATAAAAAGAAAAAAATATTAAAAGCAGCAACGGAAAAGCAAAAAATAACATACAAGGGAATCTCCATAAGGTTAACAGCTGATCTTTCAGCAGAAACTCTGCAAGACAGAAGGGAGTGGCAGAACATATTTAAAAGGATGAAAGGGAAAAACCTTCAACCAAGATTACGAAAGGATCTCATTCAGATTCGATGGAGAAATTAAAAGCTTTATAGACAAGCAAAAGCCAAGAGAATTCAGCACCACCAAACCAGCTTTACAACAAATGCTAAAAGAACTTCTCTAAGCAAGAAACACAAGAGAAGAAAATGACCCACGAAAACAAACCCAAATCAATTAAGAAAATGGTAATAGGAACATCATATTGATAATCACCTTGAATGTAAATGGATTAAAGATTCCAACCAAAAGACACAGACTGGCTGAATGGATACAAAAACAAAAACTGTATATATGCTGTCTACAAGAGACCCACTTCAGACCAAGGAACACATACAGCCTGAAAGTGAAGGGATGGAAAAATATATGCCATGCAAGTAGAAATCATAAGAAAGCTGGAGTTGCAATACTCATATCAGATAAAATAGACTTTAAAATAAAGACTGTTACAAGAGATAAGGAAGGGCACTGCATAATGATCAAGGGATCGATCCAAGAAGAAAACATAACAATTATAAATATTTATGCACCCAACATAGGAGCACCTCAATACATAAGGCAAATGCTAACAGCCATAAAAGGAGAAAAAAACAGTAACACAATAATAGTGGGGGACTTTAACACCCCACTTAAACCAATAAACAGATCATCCAGACAGAAAATACATGAGGAAACACAAGCTTTAAATGACACAATAGAGCAGATAGACTTAATTGATATTTTTAGGACATTCCACTTGAAAGCAGAATACACTTTCTTCTCAAGTGCACATGGAACGTTCTCCAGAATAGATCACATTTTGGGTCAAATCAAACCTTAGAAAATTTAAGAAAATTGAAATCATATCTAGCATCTTTTCCAACCACAACGCTATGAGATTAGAAACCAATTACAGGAAACAAACAGTAAAAAACACAAATACATGGAGGCTAAACAGTGTGCTGCTAATTAACCAAGAGATCACTGAAGAAATCAAAGAGGAAATCAAAAAATACCTAGAAAAAAATGACAACAAAAACACGATGATCAGAAACCTATGGGACACAGGAAAAGCAATCCTAAGAGGGAAGTTCATAGCAATTCAAGCTCACCTCAAGAAACAAGAAAAATCTCAAATAAACAATCTAACCTTACACCTAAAGCAACTTAAAAAGAAGAACAATGAAAACCCAAAATTAGTACAAAGAAAGAGATTATAAAGATCAGAGAAGAAATAGATGAAATAGAAACAAAGAAAACAGTGGCAAAGATCAATAAAACTAAAAGCTGGTTCTTTGAGAAGATAAACAAAATTGAGAAACATTTAGCCAGACTCATCAGAAAAAAAGGGAGAGGACGCAAATCAATAAAGTTAGAAATGAAAAAGGAAAGATTACAACTGACAACGCAGAAATACAAAATATCATAAGAGACTACTACACGCAACTACATGCCAATAAAATGGACAATCTGAAAGAAATGCACAATTCCTTGGAAAAGTACAACTTCCAAGATTGAATGAGGAAGAATTAGAAAATATAAACAGACCAATCACAGGTAATGAAATTCAAACTGTAATTAAAAATCTTCCAACAAACTAAAGTCCAGGACCAGATGGATTCACAGGCTAATTCTATCAAACATTTAGAGAAGAGTTAACACCTATTTTTCTCAAACTCTTCCCAAAAATTGTGGAGGGAAGAACATTCCCAAGGTCATTCTATGAGGCCACCATCACTCTGATACCAAAACCAGACAAAGATATCACAAAAAAAGAAAATTACAGACCAATATCACTCATGAATATAGACGCAAAAATCCTCAACAAAATACTAGCAAACAGAATCCAACAACATATTAAAAGGATCATACACCATACTCAAGTGGTATTTACCCCAGGGAGGCAAGGAATCTTCAATATATGCAAAGCTATCAATGTGATACACCATATTAACAAATTAAAGAATTAAAACCATATGATCCTCTCAATAGATGCAGAAAAAGCTTTTGACAAAATTCAACATCCATTTATGATAAAAACTCTCCAGAAAGTGGGCATAGAGGGAACCTACGTCAACATAATAAAAGCCATATATGACAAACCCACAGCAAACATCATTCTCAATGGTGAATAAATGAAAGCATTTCCTCTAAGATCAGGAACACAACAAGGTGGCCACTCTCACCACTATTATTCAACATAGTACTGGAAGACCTAGCTACAGCAATCAGAGATAAAAAGAAATAAAACGAATACAAACTGGAAAAGAAGAAGTAAAACTGTCACTGTTTGCCGATGACATGATACTATACATAGAAAATACTAAGTATGCCACCAGAAAACTACTAGAAGTAATCAATGAATTTTGTAATGTTTCAGGATACAACATTAATGCACAGAAATCTCTTGCATTCCTATTCATTAACAATGAAAGAGTAGAAAGAGAAATTAAGGAAACACTCCCGTTTACCATCGCAACAAAAAGAATAAAGTACCTAGGAATAAACCCACCTAAGGAGGCAAAAGACCTGTACTCAGAAAACTATAAAACACTGATGAAAGAAATCAAAGATAACATAAATGGAGAGATATACCATGCTCCTGTATTGGAAGAATCAATAATGTGAAAATGACTATACTACCAAAAGCAATCTACAGGTTCAATGCAATCCCTATCAAATTACCAATGGCATTTTTCACAGAACTAGAGCAAGAAAATTTATAATTTGTATGGAAACACAAAAGAGCCCGAATAGCCAAAGCACTCTTGATAAAGAAAAATGGAGCTGGAGGAATAAGGCTCCCTGACTTCAGACTATACTACAAAGCTACAGTATTCAAGACAGTATGGTACTGGCACAGAAACAGAGATGTAGATCAATGGAAGAAGATAGAAAGCCCAGAGATAAACCCATGCACATATGGTCACCTTATCTTTCATAAAGGAGGCAAGTATATACAATAGAGAAAAGACAGCCACTTCAATAAGTGGTGCTGGGAAAAATGGACAGCTACATGTTAAAGAATAAAATTAGAACACACCCTAACACCAAAGCCAAATATAAACTCAAAATTGATAAAAGACCTAAATGTAAGGCCAGGCACTATCAAACTCTTAGAGGAAAACATAGGCATAACACTCTATGACCACTACGGAGGTTCCTTAAAAAACCAGAAATAGAACTACATATGACCCCACTCTGGGCATATATCCTGAGAAAACCATAATTCAAAAAGAGACGTGTACCACAATGTTCACTGCAGCACTATTTAAAATAGACAGGACATGAAATAAAAACAAAAATAAACAAATGGGACCTAATGAAACTTAAAAGCTTTTGCACAGCAAGAGAAACCATAAACAAGATGAAAAGATTATCCCTCAGAATGGGAGAAAATGTTTGCAAATGAAGCAATTAACAAAGATTAATATTCAAAATATACAAGCAGCTCATGCAGCTCAATATCACAAAAACAAACAACCCAGTCCAAAAATGGGCAGAAGACCTAAATAGACATTTCTCCAAAGAAGACATACAGATGGTCAACAAATGCATGAAAACATACAGATTGCCAACAAACACATGAAAAGATGCTCAACATCACTCATCATTAGAGAAATGCAAATCAAAACCACAGTGAGGTATCATCTCACACCGGTCAGAATGGCCATGATAAAAAATCTACAAACAATAAATGCTGGAGAGGGTGTGGCAAAAAGGGAACCCTCTTGCACTGTTGGGGGGAATGGAAATTGATACAGCCACTATGGAGAACACTACAGAGGTTCCTTAAAAAACCAGAAATAGAACTACATATGAGCCCACTCTGGGCATATATCCTGAGAAAACCATAATTCAAAAAGAGACGTGTACCACAATGTTCACTGCAGCACTATTTAAAATAGACAGGACATGGAACCTAAATGTCCATCAACAGATGACTGGATAAAGAAGATGTGGCACATATATACAATGGAATATTAGTCAACCATAAAAAGGAACAACGCTGAATTATTTGTAGTGAGGTGGATGGACCTAGAATCTGTCATACAGAGTGAAATAAGTCAGAAAGCAAAAATGAAATACTGTATGCTAACGCATTTATATGGAATTTCAAAAAGCAGTACTTATGAACTTAGTGACAGGGCAAGAATAAAGATGCAGATGTAGAGAACAGACTTGAGGGCATGAGGAGGAAGGGGAATCTGGGATGAAATGAGAGAGTAGCATTGACATATATACACTACCAAATGTAAAATGGATGGCTAGTGGGAAGCTGCAGCATAGCATAGGGAGATCAGCTCAGTGTTTTGTGACGACATAGAGGGATGGGATAGGGAGGATGGGAGGGAGATTCAAGAGGGAGGGGATATAGGGATATATGTATACATATAGCTGATTCATTTTGTTGTAAAGCAGAAACTAACACAACATTGTAAAGCATTTATACTCCAATAAAGATGTGAATAAAAAAATAAAAATAAAAAAAGAGCTCTTGAAAATTAGCTAACTAAATAAATAAATAAAGTGGCAGTACTATTTTGCATTCCCACTAGCCACGAATGAGAGTTCCTACTGGTCCACATCCTTGCCAGCGTTTGGTGTAGTCAGTGTTTTGGATCAGGGCCACTCTAATATTTGTCTAGTGGTATCTTGTTTTAATTTGCAACTCCCTTATGACATAGCTGCTGAACATTTTTTGATATGCTTACTTGCCATATTTATGTTTGGTGAGGTGTCTGTTCAGGCCTTTTCCTCATTTTTTAAATTGTGTTGTATATTTTCATATTATTGAGTTTTCAGAGTTCTTTGTATATTTTGGATAACCATCCTTTATCAGATATGTCTTTTCCAAATTTTCTCTCCATCTGTGGCTTATCTTCTCATTCTCTTGACATCACTTTTTGCAAAGCAGAGGTTTAATTTTAATTAAGTCTAGTGTATCAGTTATTTTTTAAAATGTCTAAAACATCTAAAACATCATTATCATACTCAGTGTCATCTATTTTTCTTTTGTTATCTTCTAAGAGTTTTATAGTTTTGCATCTTACACTTAAGACAATATCAATAACAAAAACAACAACACACTAAAGTCACAATAGAATAAAGTCATAATAGACTTAATAAACTAACTCTTCAAGCATTTACTAGGGGAAGGAAGGTGGGGAAATGGAGAGTTATTAGTCAAAGAGTACAAACTTTCAGTTACCTAGGATGAATAATTTATAGAAATCTAATGTACAGCATGGTGACTATAATCAATTATACCATATCGTGTACTGGAAATCTGTTGAGAGTAGACCTCAGGTCCTCTAATCACAAAAAAATGTGAGAGTGAGAAGATGGATAAACTAATTAGTGTGACTCTTTATCTTTTGCTATGTACATGTAAATAATATTATCATGTTGTACACCTTAAATATACACAATTTTAATTTTAAGTAAATTAACTCTTCTGGCTTTCCAAAACTTACATCTACGTATATATGTTAAAAATTATTACAGGGCCACACAATAGAAATAGATTCTAAATGATACTGATCATTGAGAAACTAACATTAAAGGGATAACCAGAATTTCTTTACAATTTAAGCAACACAGAATTGCTTTGTTGTTCTTCACATTTTCATAAATGTGTACCTTGTCTGTGAGAAACTAAGAAACTTTTTATTAAAAGTGGCATTTCTGTTAACTTGCTTAATTATGTGCTTAATAGGCAACATATTTTCTTGTATCATTTTGCACAGTATCTTCAAGAAAGTAAAAGGAGTACTGTAATAATTAAAATTTGAATTGAATTTTATAATAACAATTTTTATAATAATAATTCTTATTTGGGTTAAATCTTACTATATCTTCAGTTCACATGGAAATTAACAGTATTTTTTAATTGACATTTTATTCCCCTTAAAAAAACTTTCAAATTTGCCTTTTCCTTTACATGGAATCACCTAGAATTTCTGACTCAAAATATTATCTTAAGGATGTCAAACCTTACCAACATATTAGTTTAGTTTATTAGTTTATTCTGGACTTAGTCACATACCATTTATTGAGACTGTTTATGTTCTCAACACATAAGATTTAAAGAAATTGAATCTCTTCCCTATATAAATGATCACTTCAGGGGATACACAAATAGAATAATATAATGTCAGTATAGAGAACTATAACTATAATAGGGTTAGCTACAGATTATACTTGTGGCAGAGAGAAAATAATTAGCTGTTGAAAGAGTTAAGAAGATAAGTATTTGAGCCGAATTATTTGAAAGCCAAATATAGTCATTCAAGGGAAGAAGAGGTGAGATAGTTTGTCAACACTTAGAGGAGAAAATCACTGGGGAGCTTGGAAAAATAACCACTCTTTATGCCAACATAATAAGTTTGTAAGAAACAATGACTGATTAAATTATTTTAATATTTTGCACAGTGGAATAACAACATCAGCTTTAAATTTTAAAATATTTATCAAATAATCTAAATACATTCATTTAAGTTCAATTTATTTTAGTGTTCACTAGCGCTAGATGTTAGGGATACAACAGTGAAAACATCAAAGGGTCTCTAATTGGAGGAAAAACAGAACATGAGCTAAAAGATTAGAGAGCTCAGAAGATGGAGCAATCTAAGACATTTTGTATAAAACTTGGTCATCTAAGAATGATGACCAAGACAAAACACAACAAAATTTGGAAATTAATGGTGGCAGAGATTGCTTCATATGGAAAGATTTTGATATAGCATACAAAGTTAAAATTGTGATATAATACAGAAGGATAAAGAAAAATAATTTTCTTCAGATGGAAGTAAATATTCAAAAAAGCACTAGAGGGTATTGATGTCAGAAAGATGGTGGCATAGAAAGTTTCAGCTCTTGTCTTCACAGTAACATCAATTTAACAATCATACAAGGATGAGAATAGCTTCACAAGAGTTCTGGAACCCAGGAGAAAGATTACAGAATCACAGTGATGCACAAAAACAAGAAGAGAAGCATTAAAAAGAAAAAGAATAGTTTCACTTTACCTATATTACTCCTCACCTAAGTTGGCAGTGTAGCACCAAAGAGAGATCCCTTCAACCTTCAAGTTCTACTGTAGGGGAGAGAGTGAAGTGAACGTTTGACTTCCCCAGGCTTTTATTTATTTTTTGTTTGTTTGTTTTGTTTTTTGGGTTTTTTGTTATAATATTAAGATTAGTTTCTAGTCAAAGAGACCTGAAGTCAAATCCTAACCAGCCAGTAAGTTTCTCAATGTGTTTAAGCCTCATTTTTTGAATGAGTAAAATGAAAATGGGGGTAATTCCAACCCCATAGAATTGTGAGGATTAAATGAGGTGATGTATGTAAAGTGCTTTTCAACATACCTCAGCTATAAGAAGAAAAGCCTAAGGTCTTTATGAACTCTACTCCCGAGGCTTTTAGAGTGCTACTTGAGAGGTCTGATTTTGTCTTGCCACACCCAGTGATGGAATTGGCATGGTTAGATTGCCTGGAGTTAGCTAAAAACAAAGAAAAGTAGCAGAGGCTCCCAATAATCAGTCCACAGATCTCAGCAGCTGGTCTACTGTCTCCTGTAGTAGGCTCACATGTAGAACCCAGAAGGAGGCTGGCTGGATCACCCATGGATTCCATCAAAAGGCCCACCAAATATCTCTGATCAATATGACTCTGAAGGACTTTCTCTGCCACAAAGAGTTTGTAAAACTGAAAGAGGTGACTGCTTCTTCAAATGAAAAAGGAAACAGAATTTTCCAAAAGTCTATGGAATGAAGCAAAAGCAGTTCTAAGAGGGAAGTTTATTCTATTACAAGCATTCCTCAAGAAACAAGAAAAATCACAAGCAACCTACCCTACCACCTGAAGAAATTAGAAAAAGAAAAACAAACAAAGCCACAAGTCAGCAGAAGGAAGAAAATAATAAAGGTCAGAGAGGAAATAAATTAAATAGAGACCAAAAATTAATTGAAAAGATCAATGAAACAAAGAGCTGTTTTTTTGAAAACATAAACAAACTTGATAAACTTTTAGCCAGACTCATCAAGAAGAAAAGGGAGAAAACCCAAATAAACAAAATAAGAAATGAGAGAGGAGAAATAACAATCAATATCACAGAGATACAAAAATCCTAAAAGAATACTACACCAACAAAGTGGACATCCTAGAAGAAACTGACAAATTTCTAGAAACATACAACCTGCCAAGACTGAATCAGGATGAAACAGACAATGTGAACAAACCAATCATTAGTAGTGAAGCTGAATTTATAATTTAAAAAACTCTCAGCAAACAAAAGTCCAGTACCAGAGAGATTCACAGGGAATTTCTAACAAACATTTAAAGAAGAGCTAATACCTATCCTTCTCTAACTATTCCAAATAACTGAAGAGGGCAGAACACCCAAATTCATTTTATTGGGCCACCATTACCCTGATACAAAACCTAGACAAACACAATACAAAAAAGGAAAAACACAGTTCAATATCTCTGATGAATATAGATGCAAAAATCCTCAACATAATATTAGCAAATTGTTTTCAAAAACATATAAAAATGATCATACACCATGATCAAGTGGGATTTATTCCATAGTTGCAAGTATGGTACTGTATTCATAGGTCAAATAATGTGATACTCCCACTTAAACAAAAGGAAGGGCAAAAATCACAGGATCATCTCAACAGACATAGAAAAAAGTGTTTGACAAAATTCAATATCCACTCATAATAAAAACATTATTATCAAAGTAGGGATAGAGCGAACATATCTCAAAATAATAGAGGCCATTTATGACAAACCCACAGCTAACAACATGCTCAATGGTGAAAAGCTGAAAGTCTTTCCTCTAAAATCAGGAACAACACAAGGATGCCCACTCTCACTACTTCTGTTTAAATAGTATTGGAGGTCCTAGTTACAGCAATCAGAAAAGAAAAAGAAATAAAAAAAGCATCTAAATTGGCAGGGAAGAAGCAAAATGATTTCTATTTGCAGATGACATGATACTATATATAGAAAACCCCAAAGTCTCCACCAAAACCTTATTAGTACTAATAGATAAATTCAGTAAAGTTATAAGATCCAGGATTAATATACATAAATTTGTTGCTTTTCTACACATTAATAATAAACTAGCAGAAAGAGAAAGCAAAAAAAAAAAAATCCTTTTTAAAATAACATCAAAGAGAATAAAATACCTAGGAATAAATTTACCCAAGGAGGTGAGAGACCTATACTCTGAAAACGTAAAACACTGATGAAGAAAGTTAAAGCTGATACAAAGGAATGGAAAATTATTAGGTGTTCTTGGATTGGAAGAATAAATATTGTTAAAATATCCATAATACCCAAAGCATTCTACACATTTAATGCAATCCCTATCAAAATACCCATGACATTTTTCACAGAACTAGAAACAGATAATCCTAAAACTTATATGTAGTCACAAAAGACCCCAAATTGCCAAAGCAATCTTGAGGAAAAAGAACAAAGCTGGAGGTATCATGTTCCCTGACTTTAGACTAAACTACAAAGCTACAGTAATCCAAACAGCATGGCACTGACATATAGATCAGTGGAACAGAGTAGAAAGCCCAGAAATAAATCCACACACTTATGTTTAATTAGCCTATGACAAAGGAGGCAAGAATAAACAATGGAGAAAAGACAGTCTATTCAATAAGTGGTACTTGGAAAATCGGACAGCTAACTGTAGAAGAATAATTAGACTATTTCCTCACACCATATACAAAAATAAACTAAAAATGGATTAAATACCTAAATGTAAGTCTTAAAACCATAAATTTCGTAGAAAACAACAAAAGCAGAACACTGTTTGGCATAAATTGTAGCAATATATTTTTGCATCTGTTTTCTAAGGAAAAAGAAATGAAAGCAAAAATAAACACATGGGACTTAATTTAACCTAGAAGTTTTTGCATAGCAAAGGAAAACACTGATGAAATGAAAAGACAACCTACTAAATGGGATTTGCAAATGATATGCCAAATAATGGGTCAATATTGAAATTACATAAATACTCACACAACTCAGTATCACAAAAACAAGCCAATTAAAAAATGGGCAGACAGTCTGAATAGACATTTTTCCAAAGAAGACATACAGGTTGTTAACAGGCACTGAAAATATGCTCAACAGTGCTACTCATCAGAGAAATGCAAATAAAAACTACAATGAGACATCATCTCACACCTGTTGGAATGGCAAATGTCAATAACAAATATCAGTGTGGATGTGGAGAAAAGGGATACTGTTGCTGGGAGTACAAATTGGTGCAGCCACTATGGAAAATAGTGTGGGGAGTTCTTCAAAAAACTAAAAATAGAACTACCATATGATCCAACAATTCCACTCTGGGTATAAATCTGAAGAAAACAAAAACACTAATTTCAAAAGATATATGCACCCCAATGCTCATAGCATTATTTGCAATAGCCAATATATGTTAGCAACCCAAGTGTCCATCAACAGATGAATGGTTAAAGAAGATATACTATATATATATTTACTCAGCCATAAAAATTAATTAAATTCTGTCATTTGCAACAATGTGGATGAAACTGGAGCGTATCATGCTTAGTGAAATAAGTCAGACAGAAAAAGACAAATACTGTATGTTACCACTTATATGTGAAATCTAAAAAATAAAATGAAAGAATGTATATAACAAAGCAGAAACAGAGTCACAGATATAGAAAACAAACTAGTGGATGGCAGTGATGAGAGGGAAAGGAGGAGGAACAAGATAAGGTTATGGGATTAAGAGACACAAAACTACTAGAAAACTTCAAAAATGTTTCATTTCTCTATTAAGATAAAGTGAAAAGGCAATAATCTTTTGTTTCCATGAATTGGTTTCCTCACTCTTTTTTTAAGTAAGTCAGGATGTAGAAAGTAGAATCATGGTTGCCAGGGCCTGGAAGAAGGGGAGGGATGGGGTATTAATTTAAAAAAGAGAGAGATACAGACTACTATTCATAAGATAGATAAGCAACCAGGATATATTTTACAGCACAGGGAAATATAACAATTATTTTGAAATAACTTTAAAGGAAGTATAATCTATAAAAACACTGAATCACTCTGCTATACTCCTGAAACTAATATAACATTTAAATCAGCTATATTTCAATTAAAAAATTAAAAATAAATGAAGCAAAAAAAATCTTAAAGCAGTTCACTGAGCTATAAGAGACCATAGAACAACAACTAAACAACATCAGGAAAACAGTAAATGATCAAACTGAGAGTTTCAATTAAGAAATATACACTATTAAAAAAAAAAAACAGGGCTTCCCTGGTGTCGCAGTGGTTGAGAGTCCACCTGCTGATGCAGGGGACACAGGTTCATGCCCCGGTCCGGGAAGATCACACATGCTGCAGAGCGGCTAGGCCCGTGAGCCATGGCCACTGAGCCTGTGCATCTGGAGCCTGGGTTCCACAATGGGAGAGGCCACAACAGAGAGAGATCAGCGTACCACAAAAAAAAAAAAGAAAAACAGAAATTTTGGAACTGAAGCACATAGTGACATAACTGAAAAAGCTCAATAGAGATTTGATCAATCAGAAAAAAAAAATCATTGAATTCAAAGACAGATAACTGAAATTATACTGTTACAGGAATAAAAAGAAAGAGAATGCATAGAGTGAAGACAGCCTAAGGGATTTATGGTACAACATCAGGAAAATGAACATACATATTATTAAAGTCCCACAAAGAGAAGAGAAAGGAACAGGGAGCTCATTTGAGGGAATAATAGCTGAAAATTTTCTGAACCTGGGGAAGTAAATATAATCCAGATTTAGGATGCCCAAAACATCCCAAATAGATGAACTTAATGAGGTCTATGCCAAGACACATTATAATTAAATTGTCAGAAATCAAGTATAAAATGATAATGTTGAAAACAGCAAAAGTGTCTTGTCAATATTCATAGGAACTGCCATAAGGCCATGAGTAGATACCTCAGAAGAAATCTTGCAGGCCAGGAGGAAGTGGGATGCTATATTCAAAGGCTGAAAGATAAAAACTTCCAAGAATACTATTCTGGCAAAACTATCCTTCAGAAGTGATGGACAGATAAACAACTTCCCAAACAAAACCTGAGGGATTTTCTAACTATTAGATCTGCCTTACAAGAAATGCGAAAGGGAGTTCTTCAGGTTGAAACAAAATGGTTTTAAACAGCAACATGAAAGCATATAAAAATATAAATCTCAATAGTAAAGGTAAATATATAAACAACACAGAATAAGGTAATACTGCAAGGGTGGTGTAGAAATCACTTTTAACCCTAGTATAAAAGACAAAAGTACTAAGAATAACTATAACCGCAAAAGTTGTTGATGGATATGTACCATAAAAAGAAGTAAATCTGACATCAATAACAAAGTGTGTGTATTAAAAATATTTGATTTTTTTATACAATTGAAGTTATCAGCTTAAAAGAGACTTTAATTTGAAATTTTATTCAAGCCTCTTGGTAACCACAAAGGAAAACACCTACAGCAGACACAAAAACGATAAAACAGAAAAGAATCAAAGTATATCACTGTAAAAAATAATCACACAACAGGAAGAAAGCAAGAGAGAAACAAAAGAACTACAAAACATACAGAAAACAATTAAGAAAATGATGATTGTATATCTTTTCCTATCAATAGTTACTTTAAATGTTAATGAAATAAACTCACCAATCAAAACACATAGAATGCCTGACACTGATAAAAAAAAACAAACAATAACAACAACAACAAAAAAGGCCAACTATATTCTATCCACAAGAGACTCACTTTAGAGTCAAACACACACATAGACTGAAAGTGAAGGAATGTGAAACATTCCATGCAAATGGTAACCAAATGAGAGCGGTGGTGGCTATATTATTTTATTCAAAATAGACTTTAAGTCAAAAACTTTCATAAGAGACAAAGAAGGTCCTTACATAATGATAAAGGGTCAATTCAATAGGAAGATATAACAATATGTATAATCCCAATAGCAAGACACCTAAATATATAAAAAAAACGTTGATATATCTGACAGGAGAAATAGACTCCTACTAGTATGATAATAGTAGGAGACTTCAATATCCCACTTTCAATAATGGAGAGATTATACAGACAAAAAAATCAATTAGAAGATAGCAGACATGAACAACATGAGTGACCAAAGGGACTTAAGAGTCATATACAGAACATTCCAGCCAATAGCAGCAGAATACATGTTTTTCTCAAGGTCTTACAGAACACAGAATAGATGATGCACTAGGTCAAAAAATGTCTTAAATTTGAGAAGATTGAAATCATTCTAAGTATCTTTTCTGACAAAAAAAGGTATGAAGTTAGAAATAAATAACAAAAGGAAAATGGAAAAAGACATAAATTCATGAAAGTTAAAGAACACATTCTTAAAAACCATGGGGTCAAAGAAGAAATCAAAAGGAAATTAGAAGATAACCTTGAGGCAAACATAAATGAAAACACAACATACCAAAACTGAGGGATGCAACAGAAGTGTACAAAGAAGTAAGTTTATAGTAATAAACATCTACATTAAAAGGGGGAAAAAAAGAAAAGATGTTCAGCATTACTAATTATCAGGGAAATGCAAATCAAATCTGCAATGTGATATCACCTCACACTTGTCAAGGATGGCTTTTTTAAAAAAGATAACAGATGTTGGGAAAGATGTGAGGAAAAGGGAACCCTTATGCACTGTTACTGGGACTATAAATTGGTGCATCCATTATGGAAAACAATATAGAAGTTCCTCAAGAAATTATAAATAGAACTACCATATAATCCAAGAATCCTACTCCTAAGTATACAGCCAAAGCAACTGAAATCAGGAGGTCAAAGTGATATCTACACTCCCATGTTTATTGCAGTATTTTTTTTTTGTAATAGACAAGATGTGGACACAAGCTAAATGTCCATTGACAGATAAATGGATAAAGAAAATGTAGTATTATATAATAAAATACAATTCAGCATTAAAAAAAGAAATACTGCAGTTTGGGATAATATGGGTGAGCCTAGAAGGCATTATCTTAAGTAAAATAGGCCAGACACTGTCCAAATACATAATGCCACTTATATGAGAAATCTAAAATAGTCAAAATTATAAAGAGGAGAAAGGTGGTTGTCTGGGGGCTGAAGAAGGGAATATGGGAAAGTAGTAGTCACAAGATACAAAGTTTCAGTTAGACAAGATGAATAAGCCCTAGAGATCTACTGTATAGTATTGTACCTATAGTTAACAATACTGAATTGTATACTTAAAATTTTGCTAAGACAATAGACCTTATGCTAAGTGTTCTTATCACAAAGCAAATAAATAATAATAAGTTAAGAGAGTGGGAGAAAACTTTTGCAGGTGAAGAATACATTTATGGCATAGGTTGTGGTGATGGTTTCATGGGTGAATACTTGCCTCCAAACTCATCAAGTTGCATATTTAATTATGTGTCGTTTTTGTATGTTAATTATACCTTAATAAGTCATTTTTAAAAGGAAATAAAATATCTGATTATTGAATTTCCAGTGGCAAGAACTTTTGAATGCAAATGGCCAGAAGAAAAAAAGCCATCACTGAAATATTTGTAGAATACCAGGTAGGTATGGGACTGAAATAGAAGACATGGTATAGGCAAATTTCCAACCCACTCTCTTCATTATTGACTGCAGTAAGCAGAGTGTAAGTAGGAGCACATTCTTCTCACAGATTTGAAGAAACCATGCAAATGAATTTCATAGCTGCCCTAGTTTCACAATACCCCCGATCAATTCTTATTGAGCCAAAAATCATTCCCTACTTTCCATGGAGCATTATTTCAGAATCTGTTGGAGTAAAAGATGCCCTGATGTTGCAATGACACTGTTGATCATCAACTACATAAGCCACAGGAAGAACCTCATTGTATGTGACATATCAGGTTATGAATGAGGGTTGAGTAGAGTAACTAGTCAGAGGTGGAAAAAAATAGAAAATACTACTTTATTTATTAAAAGTATAGATTTGGACCATAACTTGGGAAAAATTTAGTCTTTTGGGGTGTAGGAACTATGGCCTTTGCAGTGACAGACATTTCTTTGGATGTGAGGAGTGTGGTCGATATCACCTGTATGGGTGACATTTGCTTTACCACTTCACTGCCCACAAAATGGCACATAGATTGTCACATTTCTTTTAAAAATGAAGTCCTCTTGTCAAGAGTCCCTAAGGGTGTACTTTCTTTTCATTTGCTCTAGGCTCATTTTGGAGCTAAAATAAAATGTTTTCACTTAAAAGAAAAAAGTATAGATTTGGATGCTAACAGAGGTTCAACATATTTTAGATGTTAGGGAAAAAGGTTATAAAGCAAGGACAGAAGAATAAACATATAGAGAATCTCAAGAATAAGAAAAATTCAAGAGTCAAGTAAAATTAGTAGTAAATGTTTAAATAATACTTATGTCAGCCATTGTTGTATATGTTTTATAGATAAACCATGTAAGCCTTACAACAATCCTATGAACTTGATACTTTTATTATCTCTAATTTACAGATGTGGAAACTGACATACAGAGAGGTTAAATAACCTGCCAAAGATGGCACTGAATGCATGTGAAACAGCTATCTGGTTCCAGATTCTCTACTTTTTTTCAGTCAAGTGTCTGATACTGATTGACAGTTTTATAGAAGAGAAGATTCACCATTTCAAATAGTGAAAATGGCAAAGCAAAGGCATGGAGAAGATAAAAACAGGAAGAGGGTAAGTATTGAAACTTGTGTAGAGTATATTCTTTATCAATAAGCATAGTTTCATAGACAACTCATGGTCTATCCTATAATAAATATGTGCTAGAAAAATCATGGCTCCAATCTATAGCCAAGGTCAAAGATATTCAGTATCTGATTAGGGTTGAGTAGTAACAGCCTTAAAGGTCATCTGTTATCTATATTCTATACTTTAGGCTGTATTTCTCCTTTTAGCCAAATTAAAGTTTTGTGTCAAGGGTTTAGCTTGCTTTTTTGCCTCTAGCAATGAACTAAGTCTAGCAGGTCTTTACCCACCTCTAATAAATAAGATAAACTGAAATGGACACACAAAAAAAGAAGCAAATGGTTAGGAAGATTTAAAGTAACACACAACTATAGACAATTCATATTTTTTTCTGTATCTCAAAATATACACATCTGTTAATGGAGGTCATCATTAATAAAATTTCTGTTTGTAGTTTAATTAAGTAGGGTATTATTATACATTTTTTAAAATGGATCCTGTTACATTACTTAAAGTTTTAAGAGAAGAATTGTAAATATAAAACATATTAAAAGCAGATTTTTTTCTACATCTTTGTCAAGTGGCATGTTGAGTATTATATATTTCTAGATTTATAATTTAAAGATAAGAAAAGTATGGTCACTGCTTATTTCTAATTAGATTATTTAAATTGTATCTACCTTTAACATTGACTTAGAAAGAAAATCATTCATTTTCCTAATTTCAGCATGTTTAACAAAATGTTTTAAGTCCTGCTATATGTTACCCAGATGAAATTAAATCAAATAAAACTGATCAATGAGTTTCTCTTTTTGATAAGTCTAGTACCCTTTACTCTTACCTAGGAGAGATGTAAATGGACAAAAATAACTTCAAAAACTAAATTATTAAAGTATTTCTTCTTATATTTTATGATAATTAATATTTCATTATGAAATTTAAAAAAAGAGTGTGCAGGTCACTCTGAATCTCATGGATTAAATATAATTTGTTTCCATTCTTACTAATATTCATATATTTAAAAAAGAGTTTTTTAAAAAGAAGGATTAATGGAACTAGAAGAGTATGACCAGTTGATCTCTTCATGCTCTACTTTCCCCAGAAACCAGAAAAGCCATATGAATTTTAATCCATTGTTTTACATTTTAATATATGTCATTAGTATTAGTGTTCATTATGATGAATGGGTACTATTCTCCTTCTATAGTCATTCAAACAATTTAGTGTTGAGGGACTAACAGAAATCCCAAACACAATTTAAAACCAACCAAAAGGAATCTAAAACATTAGACAGAAAATCTTTTCAGTTTAGATATACAATAATGTATAGATTAAATTGCTCTGTGAAATATGAAGGTTTCTATTAAAGAGACACATTGAAATGCATATCTATTTTTTAAAAGTAAGAAATGTTACTCTGTGGCTGAAGTAAGTTATGCAAATTTCCTAAAATATAGTTTATCTTCAAACAAGTTAGTAATAACTTTGAATTTTTTAAATATTTTTACTACCTTCACTATGCATTTTACATGTTGTCTTTGGAATAATGACCATGTCAGAAAAGATGATCCATATATTCACATTGTTGGAGTGCCTATTTTGGAGAAAGGAGAGGAGAGAAGAAAGGAAATTGTAGCAGGCTGACTCTGGGATGACTCCCAATGATCCCCTCCCTCCTCATATTCATACCTCTTTGTAATTTCTTCTCTTTGAGTGTGGGTTGGCCTAGAAACTTGCTTTGAATCAGTAGAATACAGCAAAGGTAATAGGATACTATTTTATGTGATCAGATTATAAGGATTGTAACTCATGTTGCTGGTAGACTCTTTTGCTAGAAGTTGATCAAAATGTTTAAATAATAAATTGTGTGTCAAATTTTGTGTAGCATAATTTACTATCACATGTCTAGGTGACATGGTTATAACTCACGAAATCATTTTTTAAAGACTGTTTTTAAAAAAGGAACGAAATTGGGTCATTTGTAGAGACATGGATGGATCTAGAGATTGTCATACAGAGTGAAGTAAGCCAGAAAGAGAAATACAAATATCGTATATTAACACATATATGTGGAACATAGAAAAATGGTACAGATGAACCGGTTTGCAGGGCAGAAATTGAGACACAGATGTAGAGAACAAACGTATGGACACCAAAGGGAGAAAGCCGCGGGGTGGGGGGGGGGGTGTGATGAATTGGGCAATTGGGATTGACATGTATACACTGATGTGTATAAAATTGATGACTAATAAGGACTTGCTGTTTAAAAAAATAAATTAAATTAAAAAAATTTTTAAACAGACTGTTTTTAAATATACACAATAAACTATATTTTTACTAAAGAAATTTTAAGTAGAGGATGTTTGAAATTTTGGATAACATGTTAATATTGGTATGGACGAAAATATGCTCTAAATTGTAATAAAATGGAAAATTATAAAGATAGTTTTATATATATATATATATTTTTTAATTTGGCTTTCCATGTAGTTTGCCTTCAGGCAGAGAGTGCCCTGGTGAAACTGATGCAAGTATCTTAACTCCTTGGTAGTAACTCATTCTTTTTATTGTAATCACATTTGTACTTGAGTCAGCATCCCAGAATCCCATCAGCTCTGAGACACTGATATTATCTAGTTGCAGAGCCTGCAAGACAGACTGTCAGTCAAGTGACCAAAATAAAAAATAGAGGGGACCTGACTGTACCACCTATAAAGCTTTCTTGAATGTGTGCTCCTCAGTTTTCCATCCCCAGTTTCCTAACCCTCTAATTCTTTTGGAAGAATTTGGGAAATGTCAAAGAAAGGACATGCATTTTAATCTGGTACTCACAGAATAATTAGGATTATGCCAGAAAGAGGATAGTGTGTGCAAAAGCATAGTCTTGAGAACACAAGAAATTTTGTTTAAAGATGCTTTCTGAACATCCTCAAGGGTTTAGATTTTTTTTTTCTTTTAGATTATATAATCTGTTACTCAGAGACTAATATAATTCATTGTGTACCTTACTAAATTAAGGTATCATTGTCCAGTATAGAACATGGATTTGTAGATGGGAATGAGGAAACCTCATCACATAGGGACTATGTGGAAGCTAAGAAAAATTGAATGCCTGCACTAAAGCCTATACTATATCAATTGGACTAAAAGAAAAATTAGATTTGAGAAATATTACTTTTCTTGAATCAGTGGGTGTAGAAACTGCATACCACCATTAAGGGGTAGGGGGAATTCAAGGATATTCCACAAAGTTTATGGCTTAAAAGAAAGTAGCATGAGAAAACTATAAGACACTGATGAAAGAAATTAAAGATGATACCAACAGATGGAGAGATATACCATATTCTTGGATTGGAAGAATCAATATTGTGAAAATTACTATACTACACAAAGCAATCTACAAATTCAATGCAATCTCTATCAAATTACTAATGGTATTTTTTATGGAACTAGAACAAAAAAATCTTAAAATTTGTATGGAGACACAAAAGACCCAGATAGCCAAAGCAGTCTTGAGGGAAAAAAATGGAGCGGGAGGAATCAGAATCCCTGACTTCAGACTATACTACAAAGGTACAGTAATGAAGACAATATGGTACTGGGACAACAACAGAAACATAGATGAATGGAACAAGATAGAAAGCCCAGAGCTAAACCCACGTACCTATGGTCAACTAATCTATGACAAAGGAGGCAAGGATATACAATGGAGAAAAGACAGTCTCTTCAATAAGTGGTGCTGGGAAAACTGGACAGCTATATGTAAAAGATTGAAATTAGGACACTCCCTAACATGATACACAAAAATAAACTCAAAATGGATTA
>NC_041229.1:34097052-34112088 GCF_002837175.3 Physeter macrocephalus
TGAAACTTAAAAGCTTTTGCACAGCAAAGGAAACCATAAACAAGACGAAAAGACAACACTCAGAATGGGAGAAAATATTTGCAAAGAATCAATGGACAAAGGATTAATCTCCGAAATATATAAACAGCTCATGCAGCTCAATATTAAAGAAACAAACAACCTAATCCAAAAATGGGCAGATCTAAATAGACATTTCTCCAAAGAAGACATACAGATGGCCAAGAAGCACATGAATAGATGCTCAACATCACTAATTATTAGAGAAACGCAAACCAAAACTACAGTGAGGTATCATCTCACACCAGTTAGAATGGGCATCATCAGAAAATCTACAAACAACAAATACTGGAGAGGATGTGGAGAAAAGGGAACCCTCTTGCACTGTTGGTGGGAATGCAAATTGATAACAGCCACTATGGAGAACAGTATGGAGGTCCCTTAAAAAACTAAAAATAGAATTACCATATGATCCAGCAATCCCACCACTGGGCATATGCCCAGAGAAAACCATAATTCAAAAAGACACATGAACCCGAATGTTCATTGCAGCACTATTTACAATAGCCAGGTCATGGAAGCCACCTAAATGCCCATGGATAGACTAATGGATAAAGAAGATGTGGTACATATATACAATGGAATATTACTCAGCCTTAAAAATGAACGAAATTGGGTCATTTGTTGAGACATGGATGGATCTAGAGACTGTCATACAGAGTGAAGTAAGTCAGAAAGAGAAAAACAAATATCATATATTAATGCATATATGTGGTACCTAGAAAAATGGTACAGATGAACCGGTTTGCAGGGCAGAAATTGAGACACAGATATAGAGAACAAACGTATGGACACCAAGGGGGGAAAGCGGCGGGGTGGTGGGGTTGGGGGTGTGAATGAATTGGGTGATTGTGACTTACATGTATACACTGATTGTATCAAACTGATGACTAATAAAAACCTGCTGTATAAAAAAATAAATTAAATTAAATTAAAAAAAATAAAAGTAGCATGACAAAGTTAAGAAATATAAAGCAGTCAGGATGGAAGGAAGACAAAAATAATTTGTTTTGTGATATTATATTTGAAGTTCTTGTGGTATACGTCATTAGAGATGCCTGGTAGGAAGCTAGATATCTGTTTATGAAAATTAAGAAGGAAATTTTGATGAGCAAAAATTATATAAGATTTATCAATATATAACTTGGATTCTCAATACTGGCCTCATATTGAAATCTTTTAGGGAGTTTTAAAAAAAATGCAATGGAGGGTCACAGACGTTCAAGAATAGTTAAGTCAAAATCTTCTTAGGGTTAGGCCCTACAATGGATACTTTTTAAAAGGTTTTCATGTGGTTTTCATTGGTAGCCAGTGCTGAGAACCACTGATAAGAGCTAGTGGACATTGTGTAAATGGATTAATTCAGGAGTATTGCTTTCTCATCTTGTTAATAGGAGATATGAATTTCAAATCCATAAAACTTCTGAGGTTTTTGTATGTAACATAATATCTGTACCTCAGGAAGAAAATCAGTAAACTCAGGTATGCCTAACAATACCTGAGTTATTTACTTTATAAGTTTATTTTGAGAATTAAATATTTAAAACTTTTCAAAAAGGTATACACATATGTATTCAAATATAATATTGAAATAATATACATTCTTAGTATTTTTGAGTACATATATTTATGTACACACATTTGAAACATACATTTGCAATGTATATGTATATATATATACACACATATATATTAGATAATGAAACAACTTACACATTAACATTAGTTATAGTATTAAAGGAATTTGTTTTAAAAAATATGTTATTGTATGATGATATCTCTATCCACTTTCAATATATGGATATCACTTGACTGCAAATTTTCAATGTAAACTTGGTCATTGCAAAGAAAACTTCAGAGGAAGTATTACTCAAGCACAACTAAAAGCAAGGAACAAAGAGAAAAAATAATAATGATCAAAGATTGAGCTAAGTGTGGTGTAAAACTTGGCATATATATAACTATAGAAATATAACATCAGGTGACAGAGAGGCAAGCTTATAATTATGTGAAGCAGAGTACACAAAATTTTCAATAAATGCCAAAACAAGAAGGTGCAAAGATGAGATAAAGGTGGTGCCATTATGATAAACTACTCATGTACAGAGCCAGAACCTAGGGGGGATTATTACAGCATTTTCAAGGTAATCTTCATTTCAGGAAAATGATGAGCCAGTCATTATTTCAGCAAATCCATAACCTCTCACTACAAACTTAATTTCTAAATTTTGCTTCTTGTTTGGTTGCTTTGACTTTGTGTCTGCATGGAAACTTGTAAGAGAAATCATTAAGATGCAGTGGAGAAATTGTGATATGGATTTTGAGTAACTTGGATTTGTCTTATAACCATTGAGACTGAGGCTCAGTTTCCTTACCTGTAGAATATAATACTATTTTGTTACTTGGTTACTGTGAAATTTCAAAGAGATAATATATGTAAAATTCCTATCTCAGTCCCTCTGACACAGTAGGGATTTAATTCATTCAACAAATGTGCATTAATTGTTTATTGTGTCTTAGGTACCATGATAGGCACTATGGATAGTGGGGCAAACAAGAGATACAATTCCTGCCAGAATTGCAGGAATTTATATTCTTTCTGGAAAAAAGAACAATTGAACAAGCAGTAACTATAGAGTGATTAATGTCATGACAGGGGAAATACAGGGTACTATAGCAGAACATAGTAATTATTACTAACACACAACATGTATTTTCAGGCACTTTTCCAAGCATGTTTTGCACCTTAAATAGTGTAATCCTTAGGAAAACCCCATGAAATAGGTAATCATCTTCATTTATGGATGCGAAAATGAGGCATAGAGATATTAAACAACTCATCCAAGGTGACACAGTTTTTAAGTTGCAGAGCTGGGGTTAAGAGTAGTCTGTACTCTTAATCTCTTAGTTAATCTGCTCTTCCATTGATGACATAGCTAATTTAGACCAGGAAAGGAGCTTCCTGGAGAAGTGAAAACTGAAAGATACGTAGTATCTAGCCAAACAAAAAGGAGGGGGGTGGGAGTATGATTTAGACAGAAAATACATGAAAGTAAAAATTGACTTTATTTCTAACAAGATTAAAATACACTTGTGATTGCAAATTCAGGATATGCAGATTGCTTATCGAATATTTAATTGAGTTTAGAAGACATTTTATACTTTGAAAGCAGATGGGTTTTTATGGGGGTATAAAATATCATTGTGAGTTATTATTGTGTTCCTTTTTATTGCAGTTTGAGAATTTCTTTATTTATTTTTTACATTTTTGTTACCCACATTACCGTAAATGTAAAATACACTTCTTGTTGTTGTAGTTCTAAAAAATATATCTGAGGTATTTGTAAAATAGGACTAGAAGCGCTCTGTGATTTCTGGATGCCTCACCTTGAGGGTATATATAGCCATTATTTTGAACCCAGAAGTAAATTGTCAATGAAAGCTCTTTCTGGGATGCCAACAGACCTTGATTCATGGAAACTTATTAGAGCAACAAACTAGATCTACCTAACATTTTACTTATTTCAAATTCTGTCATATTCTATAATTGTGAAAGTGTTTTAAAATGTTCAACTGTAAATTTAATTGGAATGTAATTTTAATGATTAAAAACACCTTTTAAACACTTGATTTTCCTTCTATATTTCAATTTCAAATTAAAAATTTAAGCACATTTCTAAGGCTGATCTTACAAATTGTACACGTTTTTTCAGATTTATATCCATAATTTAAACTCTTTCTTTTTCAGATGTCAATTTGGGTACCTCCTCTGGGCAGAAATGAGTACTATTTATGGCTGATACCGATAAGATGCATACCCTCACATGTGTACTAGTGGTAAATGATAAAACTTAAAATTTTCTACTTGGAAGATAAACCAGTGGAGAGAAAGATTAAGAAAATGAAATAAGTTGAAGGCTTAGTGCCTTTTCATTCTCTTACCTCTAACAAAGTAAATATATAAAAGAATATGGATGGATAGACTTAAGAGTAGAATAAATGAACACATAAGAAAGAAGAGGAATACTATTTTAATTGGGGTGGAGGAAAGAAGGAGCATAAGTATAAAAACACAGATAAATATTTGAATTTTGAAACCTCACTGAGACTGCCATCATTCTAATTTCCTAAGAGTGGGACCCAGAGGTGGGCAAGATGTTTGGGAGCTTGGGATAAAGAATTTGGAAAAGCTTGTGTGGAGAATATAAAGTAAATTAAAGTAAAATAATTGCTGACTAGTAATTAATTTCAAATTTTATATATCTCAATTAAATAGCATGATATTAATGCTGAGAAAACCAAGGAATAAATGTCAAAGATAAGCAAGAGTTATTTTGAATTTCTTATACCTCTTTTGTCCATTTGCTCTAGTTATCATAAATCGATGGCAGTGATATTTAAACAACTTATAAACAATTAAATTTTTATATGAAATGGTTTCTAGCAATAAACATTTAATTCAACTTCTCCAAAATCTCCAATAAAATATCTACGAGAATACACAAAAAGAAGAAAACTCATGCTTTCATTAAAGTAAAATTAATATGCAACTTGGAAGATGGAAAGAATGTGGCTGGAAAGAAGGTAAACAAAATTGCAGTGTTTACACAGGTTACACTGGGTAAACTCCATCACATAGATCAGTATTTACAGCAATTTGAGGCAGCTAGTGTTCACAATGTTTACTTAGAGATAGGTTTGTTGGGAATGGGAAGGGGGGACTTAGGGGCAATTCATTACACTCTCTGATTGGACTTAAGTCCTCATAAAAGTATTCTCAGTTCAAACAGAGATAAATGGGCTTTAATGCATAGTTTATTTTGGGCGTTGTAGTAAGTCACCATTCTATTGGTTCAGATAATTGGGACAGAAGATCCTACTAAGTCTAATAAGGACTCACAGGTCAGGTGCATGTATGCTTATCAGACTCTAGAAAGCTATGCACACTATTTTTTTTTTTTTTTTTTTGTCATCAGTGTATATGGGAAGGGAGTTTACTCAACCTGCATCATACTGAGCACAGATAAAGGCAATCCACTATCTTCCTCTGTCAACCCACAACTAGATACAATAGAGCATCCCTTATAAAGAAGGAAAAAAAGATACAATTAACAATAAAAAGATTATTTAAAATATCTCATCACAAAGAGAATGCATGGAACATTATCTTGAAGACTCAGGGATAAACATGTCTTGGAAATTTATTTATAACAGTAATCAAAAGGAAATTTGAAAAATCTTCTATTTCCCAACTTCAGGATAATGAAAAAATGCTTGGTGCTTTTAAAATGTGAGCAAACAGTCATGAGAAGAGAACAGTCTGAGAGGAACTCAAAATACAATGAGATAAAGCCATCAAAATAAGGCAAATGGAAAGGAAGAGATAAGGAGGCATTTTAAGGAGAGTAAGAAATAAAGAGCAATATTTAAATATACATTGGTATATATCTTAATGTTTAAGAACAGAATTAACTTTAATAAGTATTATAAATTAAAAGATGGGAGAGCTTGTCCAATACTGAAGAACAAATACAATATTTTAAATAAGAAAAAGATGCTAAGTATGGAAAAATTAAAATTAATATAAACACTAAGAATTAAAGAATTTGGCAAGGGAAAACACAATGACCGTTTTCTTTTAGTGAACTATCTATAAATAATCATTCAAGTTCTAAAAAACTAAGAAAATATTGTAGCACAAATTCGAAAAAAGTGAAGAATTGATAATTTATAATTACATGTTATCAGTGACTTGTGTAGATTTGCCATCTCATAGTGATTACAAAATGCAGACTATATTATTTTTGTCTTCACCCAAAGTGTACCACTCATATTGCCCTTGCCCTTGGAAGGTTACTGGAAAACATAAAAGTTTTAGTGGAAAAAAATGTAAAATCTGTTAAAAAATTAAAATATCTTAATACATAGGAATAAATATTTTGTTCATGGATGAGTTAATATTATATAAAATATTGATTATCCATAAATTAATAGATAAATTCAATGCAACTCCATTAAAATTTTTGCCAAAATATTTGAAGAACTGAATATGCTTATCCTAAAATTACATGGAAGAATAAAGTTCCATGAATAGCTAAGTCAATTTTTAAAAAGAAGAATAAATTTGGAATGGGCTTGTAGGGCTTGGCTTATAAATAGGATATGTAACAAAAACAGAATAATTAAAAAAATTTTAAAGGCTAATATTGGGGAAGAACAAAGAGATCAATGACATTGGAGAACTAACTAAAGACTACAGATTAGAAAAGAACTTGTTCAAAGTTCAAACTTCATTCACAAATTAGTGCTTACATAAAAGAATCATTAATAGATTACTGATAAACCAGTTCTCTAAGAGAAAAATATAATTGGAGCCTAATCTTATGCAATATGTAAAGGAAAACTCCAAAGAAGTTAAAGTCCAAATATAAAGGAAAAATTTAAAGAAAAGAGTAAGAAATGTAAGAGAACATTTTAAATCACATTTTTACAGGTAAAAAAAAATCACGTGCAAGACCTGAAAAAGTGTAAATATAAGACCAAAATCATCTGGATATGACTACATCAAAATTAAAGCCTTCTCTTCAATTAAATTACTTCAATTAGTTTACTCAGTTATGTTTATGACCCAGTAATCTCCTCCTGAGTGAAAAGTAGAGAGAACATCTTACATAGATGTATAACTTAGAGTGTCTGGAAATACTCAATGATGCATTGCTTTTGGTATTCTAGAGGTGGAGTAAACCTAGGTATCTCTCACTAAGAGATGGTGAGTGCATGCTGAGAAATATCTAGAAGTTAGAAGACAGGTAATCACAGAACAATAAAAATATATTGTAAATTCAACTTACCTTTGGTTTAATTTTTTTTAAGAATTAGTTCTATGATATAGTATTTGTTATGAAATTTGAACTCTAATCCTAACTCTAAACCTAACAAAACAAAGAACACATACGTACATAGAAAAGTATATCAAATACTTTAGGGTGGGTGCCAATAAATGTTCTGAAGAATGAAAAGAAACATAAAATAAAAACAAGAAAGAGTCTTCTCATGGGTCATAATACTGTTTCTTGGACTTCAGACTACCGTATCTCAATTCTCAATAGTTAGAGCCAAAAATGAGAAAATAAAAAAGTAAGAAAAAATGAGAAAGACTTCTAGAAATAAAGAATGTCTTTCCAGAATACAAGAGTCCACAGAGTTCTTTTTATAAAGAACTAAAACTGGCCCACACTAGGCACAGCCTCATGAAAGTTTGTAATACCAACTTAAGATAAAGCAAAAAGCTTTGGGGGAGGAATGGGATGTCAAAGAAGACACAAACAAAGGATAAATATAAGAATGGCACAACACTTCTTAATGGAAAAATGGAGTAACCTTCAAAATTATGAAAAAGTTTTCTAAATTAAAATTCTATGTTTAGCCAAACTATTCATCAAGTGTGAGAAGGATAAAAGTATTATCAGATAGATAAGTTGTGGCAGAGATAATGCTATATCTTAAACAGACATATTCATATTCTTCCAGGTATATAAGAAATTTATTTCTCATCCTTCTTGCAGTTGAGTGAGGCTTAGTAATTGGGTTCTAGTCAATAGAATGTGCTGGCCATGATGTGCATGTCACTTCCTTGACTAGATATAAAACCCCCCTATGTTAAAAAATTTAAATGTCCTTATGTGATCAGCCAAGCTCTCTCTTCCCCTTCTGCAGTGGCTTTGAAGACCATAATTGTTGTGGAATATACAGAGGGAGTTTGGGTCCGTTACTGAGTGGAACAGAGCCCTAAAGTCCCCCTAACGCCTTCATGCATTAGACTATGACAGGAACAATTCACTTTTATTGTGATATTGTAAGATTTAGGGATTTATTTTTCATTTCAGGGTAGCCAATCATACTCTAATTAGTAAAGTCTAAAAAATATACCTCCCTCTGCAGTCTTTCTCGGGAAGCTATTGGGTTGGCCAAAAAGTTCGTTCGGTGAATGAATACTTTGTTCAATAAAGTTCTTGGTGAAAATGAAAGATGTGTCTTTTATTTTTACTTAAAACCGAACGAACTTTTTGACCAACCCAATATATGAGAAGGAACTGTACTGAAATGAAAGAATGACGACCACACCAAGAAACAATGTAATATGGAGTTCTGTAAAAAAGGATGTCAAGCACTTGAGAGAGACAACATGAATTTCAAGGATAGTAAAAAGTCCAGAGGACTCTAGGAGTGGTGTTTCCCCCAAATTAACTCATATTTAATAAATGTGTACTGATTTTCTACTATGTACCAAGTAATATTCTAGAAATTAGTCATAATGCTTTAAACACAACAGAATAAAATTTGTTGAACAATGCATGAAGCTTAAAATCTAGAAATAATGGACTATTATTGGAACTCAGAAGTTAAATATTATGAAATTAATATATTAAATATATGCATAACAATATATAAATATTAAAATATATCTTTTATATGTATATATACTGCTCAGTAAGTACTTGTGCTTGATATCTTTGTTTTATTTTATAGGGTTGAGAGAAATATTTTTTAATTAAAAACAATTTAATCACAATAAATGTCCATGAAAGTTGACTGCAGTGTTGAAGAGACAAAAGGAAGTTGTGAGGACAGAGACCAAATGAAGAGCACAGAAGAGCTGTGAGAAGAAAAACAAACAAATGCACAAAGTTTCTGTCAAGCAGATTCCAACCTGGCCCACAAATTCACCACTTCTGGACAGACTCCGTCTATAGTTTACTAAAAATCCTGACTTGTCTTACATGATGTGCATTCATATTTCCTTTCTGTTACATACATTTTTCTGCATGTTTTCCATTCCTCAAGCTGTATCATGATTTATTTCTATGAACTTGTAACAAAATATTTGATTGTTTTAAGCATGACTCTGTGTTGATTCCCAAATATACCAAATTTTAAAAATACAGCAAAATACTGTAAATGAAAATTTTACTATAATGAAATTGTAAACTTTGTCATGGTCACCTAGTGACCATCTCCAACTGTAACACTTTATTTAATTATTTTTAAGCAAATATTATGACATATTTCTCAAGGGTTACTATTTATTTTGTTCAGGGAGAAAAATTTTCATTTCCAATTCAGCTTTCTCACATGAAACCAAGTAGTTATAATTTCAATTTCCACATCAAATCTATAGGTTAGAAAGATTAAAACTATACAAATAAATTTTGGTCAAGGTTTTAAAACACTCAGATTCTATGATTGGATTTTAGTGCTTATAATCTAAAGAAACAGCCATCTTGGCCAAAGGACATATGAAAAGATATTCAACATCACTAATTATTAGAGAAATGCAAATCAAAACTACAAAGAGGTACCACCTCACACTGGTCAGAATGACCATCATCAAAAAAATCTATCAGTACAAACAATAAATGCTGGACAAGGTGTGGAGAAAAGAAAACCCTCTTACGGTGTTGAGGGGGAATGTAAATTGGTGCAGCCACTATGGAAAACATATGGAAGATACTCAAAAAAACTAAAAATAGTTACCATATGATCCAGCAATCCCACTCCTCGGCATATATATAGACAAAACTATAATTCAAAAAGACACATGCTCCTTTATGTTTATAACAGCCCTATTCAAGACATGGAAACAACCTAAATGCCCATTGACAAATGAATGGATAAAGAAGATGTGATACATATAAACAATGGAATACTACTCAACCATAAAAAATAATGAAATAATGCCATTTGCAGCTACATGGATGGACCTAGAGATTATCCTACTAAGCGAAGTAAGTGAGAGAGAGAAAGACAAATACCATATGATATCACTTATATGTGGAATCTAAAATATGACACAAATGAACTTATCTACTAAACAGAAACAAACTCACAGACATAGACAATAGATTTGTGGTTGCCAAGGCAGGGAGAAAGGTAGGAGAGGGATGGATTAGGAGTTTCAGATTAGCAGATGCAAATATTATATGTAGAACAGGTAAAAAACAAAGTCCTACTGTATAGCACAGGGAACTCTATTCAATATTCTGTGATAAACCATAATGGAAAAGAATACGAAAAAGAATGTATATATGTATAACTGAATCACTTTGCTGTATAGCAGAAATTAACACAACATTGTAAATTAACTATACTTCAATAAAATAAATTTAAAAAAAGAAACAGCCATCTTTTGTGTTATATTTTAAGGAACCAAGAAATTGTAGCCACAATACATGGAGAACTTGAACACGTACTTTCTGTTAATGCTTACCTTGACATATAAATATATTTATATCTATTTGCTAATTTTGACATGTGTTCACACTAAACACCTTGAAAATAGACCATGGATGAAAATGTTTGATGGGTAGATTTGTGATTTGAAATGAAAAGCTAGCATCTCTTCAGAAAAGATGAATATCTAGGACTATATCAACTACTTCCCATGCAGAAATGCAGTCATCTATCCCCAATTACCCTGGATGGAACAGCTGTTCAGTTTTATAAAATGAGCACATTTCAAAAAACTGTGATTATGCTCAAAGGCAGAATATGATACTTTCCAAATGTATATGCTGAATACAGAAAACACTAATAGAGAGTCTAAGGAACGCTTAGTGCACTTCTGCCGGTTAAGCCACAATGTTTTCTCCAAGTCTTCATTCAACAGCTGTATCTGTCTGCTATAACGTGGAGGAAAATTTCCAAACTAGTTAAAGAAATTAGTAACAAGGGCATTAAAATTGCCCTATGATCATCACAATATTATGATTTTTGAGGATACAATATAGTTTTACTTTCTATTTAATTGCATTTTAGCTGGCAGCATTGTTTTTATGTTCAGAAAAATTAACGCATCTAATTTTATTTTAAAATCGTGATTTAAAATATGTAGTTCCATAATAAGACCAGGTTCTGAATACAAGGAGTATAAAATTATTTTCTTGATTACTCTGTCTTTAAATGTTCAGATTTATTTACAGAATAAGAATTAATTTGTAATATCAGAAATAAGTTTACATTTTTCATTTTCAGATGCCATAGTGACTTTTACTCAACAAATATTATAAATCATGCAAAGCAATCTATAATATATTAAATGCTATTCATATTTTTTTCTCTTTCCTGCAATGAAGTATTGAATCAGTCTCAGGTACTTTATGCTCATTATATAATGCACTAGTTTGTAATATCAGACTTTAAAAAAAATGTATAATGGGTCTAATTCTTCACTGAAAGCCAGATTCCTCTTTCATTCTTCTAATGCATTTTCTTGCTGGAGTTTTTATTGTGATCCTGCAGTCCCAATCTCCAAATCAATGTTTCATTAGTAAAGTAGCAGGCAGTAGGCGACAATTACAAGTTTCAGTAGGATGGGCACATTCAGCACTATTTAGTTTCCTTGGAAGATGTCAACTCTAATGTTTTCTTCTCTGAGTAGCAATGTCATTGCGACAATCTTCTTCACAGAGAAGAATATACTTCAAATATTTATGTTCTGATGATCACATTACCAGTGGGGCTAGTAAGAATCGATCTACAGCAGAGAAAACCTGGTGAGCTAGTGTTTTCTTCCAGGGGGTATCAATACAATGCTTATTCATGTCAGTTAAAAAACTGAAGAATTTTTCTTGAAATTTTTTCTAACTTGTGGAGTATTTTGCAAAAGTGAAAAAAAGAAGTGAAAGGGGAAAAACCCACTTTTTTTCCAGCTATTTTGTCTTTCATTTTCTCATGGATCATAATAGAAACTTCCACCACTTTAGTCCCACTGGCAGAGTATGAGAATTACAGTCTCCCTTTTAAAAAATTCACTGTCCTAGGTTGTTTGCTATCCAACATCTGAGTACCACTGGTTTATATATTTTTTATGGCTTTTTAATTGTTTTGAATAGGAGAATAAATCCTGTCGGTGACTACTACTTGGCCAGAAATAGATATTTTTTCACTGTACCTTCTCTCTCTTCCTTCTAAGTACTTTAAACTGCACAAATTTTATCTAATCTCCTGATTTAGACTTTAAGCTTTGTAAAAATAATTCTTTGCTTTTACATTCCTTATGTGTTTGTTTACTAAAATATTTCTAATATTTAAAGACAGTAAACACATCTTTCCTGAAAAGAGCAGAAGGGAGAATAGAACGTCTGAGGACATAATACAATACTTCTCAAAAATTCATGGGAAATATGCTTCCTACTACAAAATATGCATTTTACTGCACATTTATTTTTATGTAATTGCCATTGCTTTACATTAAAATTTTCATATTTATTCCTGAGGTTTTGCACATTCTGGTTTTGCACTACATCTTTTAACTTGGAATGCAGCTGCACTCTATGTTTTTAATTTCTAGTCCCACATATCCAACTATCTAATGAATATTTCTACTTTGACACGTTAACATCAGTTCACAAGGAACAAAACTAAAGTCATCGATTTTTCCTTTAAAATAACCCACGAGCTAACTTCCGTATATCTAGTAATACTACCTCCATTATTTATTCAATATGATTTAAGACAACTTTGAGTCTATATCTCACTCCACATAGCTCATCACTTAGCTTCCTTAAATGCTCCTCTCACATCCCCCAAATATTTGTTTGTCTTTTTGTTATCAATTCTCATGAAAACCTTTATTAATACTTATTTTCTAAGACACATCACCATTGTAAATAATAGACACATACATTTCATTGTTTTTGTCTCTGCTAGACCTTAAGCTCAATTGGGGTATAAACACAGTGAACATCACATAATTTAGACAAAAAAAATTTACTGAAAAGTTAAATTTATCATATTTCATGCTTTATTTTGTAACACATCTTGAATCAAAACTATTCTTTTTACTCCCTTCATCTACCACAGTTCAGCCTAGTACCACTTAAAAATGTACCCACTTCCTCACATATTCTTCTAGTTCAATTTTAATTGCATATTGCAATAGTATCAATGTTCTTAACATGCCATTCCTATCATGTTAGTCTTATTGCTTAAAAAGTTTAAAATGTCTCAAAATATCTAGGGAATAGAGTCTGCATTCATTCCATTTGCAGCCCAGAACTCCATAACCTGGTTTCATTCTAACTTCCCAATAATACTTCATGACAATTATATATTTTCCTCTCCTTCTACAATTAATTTTCAGTTAAGTCAATTTTATATTCTTAGTAACTCTCAAATTTGATTGTTTCTCTCCATCTTCTTTGCCAACAGCTCATTTCAAGCAACGATCATTTATTCCTTGATTACCCCAAGCACCTGCTAAATTATCTCCCTGTTACCTCATATTCACTTTGATGTATTTTCCTGATTGCCCCTAAAGGGTGTTAAAAACAGACAAAACTATAGATATATTTTCCCTGTTAAAAACCCTTTGGGGGGCTTCCCTGGTGGCGCAGTGGTTGAGAGTCCGCCTGCCTATGCAGGGGATATGGGTTCGCGCCCCGGTCCGGGAAGATCCCACATGCCGTGGAGCGGCTAGGCCCGTGAGCCATGGCCATTGGGCCTGCGCGTCCGGAGCCTGTGCTCCGCAACGGGAGAGGCCACAATAGTGAGAGGCCTGTGTACCGCAAAAGAACAAAAAACAAACAAAAAACAAAAACAAAAAAATCCTTTGGTAGCTCACCATTGTCCTCAGGGTAAATCTGTATGTCACAGTTTGACTTATGAAGCTTATCATATTCTAATCTCCAAATACCTTTCTAACCCCATTATTCAACAGCCTGTGTCTCATATATTCCAACTCAGATGACACAGGACTTGTTACACTTCGTTCTAACAGTACATTATATTCTCACTCAGTTCCTAAACTTGCAAATGCAATCACCACTGCCTAATAAATTACCCACCCCCAATTCAAACTTTATTTGGTGAATCTCTCAGAGACTTCAGGTCTCCCTTTTACTAATTTTTTCTGGAATTGTTTGCTGTCCAAGGCTATATGATCCCATATAGCTTTCTTATGGTTTTCAAACTCAAGTATGGACACCAATGTGGGTTTGCAAAAATGTTTCAAGGAGTATGTAATATTGGCACTGATAGCTTTGAGGAAATCAGTTTTCAGAACCTCAATTTACAGGTACTCGTTTTACTTAATTTGGTCCACATGACAACATATTTATAATGGAGATATAGATTTTCCTTTACCATTTCTCAATTTACAATTAACTTTCTCTTACATTCACCTTTTTCTTTCTTTATTAAAAAAAGTGCATTACCTCTCATCATCTTGAGTCTTTCTTATAAGCACATAACTCATGTCTGAGCCCTGGTTGTAAGCTGATTGATCATCAGAAATGATGTCTGATTATAGATCTCTGAGTTTTAACATATAACAGTGAAGAATATTAAGTAATTAAGTGGTATTCATATTTCAAATCTCCTTTTTTCTATTTACATATTTATGTAAATAAATTCTATCAGCTCTTAAATCTATTAAAAGAATAAGAATAGAGCACTCACAAGCCCGAGAGGCTTGTCTGCTCACCCGCCTGGGCGGGCGGGGGCTGGGAGCTGAGCCTCGGGCTTCAGTCGGATCCCAGGGAAAGCTCTGGAGATGGCAGAGTGAAAACAGCCTGAAGGGGCTAGTGCACCACGGCTAGTCGGGAGGGAGTCCGGTTGAAGTCTGGAGCTGCCGAAGAGGCAAGAGACCTTTTCTTCCCTCTTTGCTTCCTGGTGCGCGAGGAGAGGGGTTTAAGCGCGCCGCTTAAAGGAGCTCCAGAAACTGGCGCGGAGCTGCCGAAGAGACAAGAGACTTTTTTTTTTGTCTCTTTGTCTCCTGGTACGAGAGGAGAGGGGATTAAGCGCACCGCATAAAAGAGCTCCAGAAACGGGCGCGGAGCTGCCGAAGAGACAGGAGGCTTTTTCTTGCCTCTTGGCTTCCTGGGGCGCGAGGAGAGGGGATTAAGGGCACCGCTTAAAGGAGCTCCAGAAACGGGCGCGAGCCGCGGCTGTCGGCGCGGACAGCAGAGACGGGCGTGGGAC
>NC_041229.1:34113283-34115599 GCF_002837175.3 Physeter macrocephalus
CCTTCCTCCCTTCTTTCCTCCCTTCCTTCCTTCCTTTCTTCCTCCCTTCCTTCCTCCCTTTCTTCCTCCCTGCCTTCCTCCCTTTCTTCCTCTCCTCCTCCTTCCATCCTTCCTTTCTTGCTTCCTTCCTTCATTTCTTCCCTCCTTCCTTTCTTCCTTCCTCCCTTCCTTTCTTTCTTCCTTCCTTCCTTCCCTCCCTCCTTCCCTCCTTCCTTCCTTACTTCCTTCCTTTTCTTTACTTTCTATTTTTTCTCCCTTTTATTTTGAGCTGTGTGGATTAAAGGCTCTTGGCGCTCCAGCCAGGTGTCAGGGCTCTGTCTCTGAGGTGGGAGAACCAACCTCAGGACACTGGTCCACAAGAGGCCTCCCAGTTCCACGCAATATCAAACGGTGTAAATCTCCCAGAGATCTCCATCTCAACACCAAGACCCAGCTCCACTCAAGGTCCAGCAACGAACAGTGCTGGACACCCTATCCTCAACAAAGAGCAAGACAGGTCTACAGCCCCATCCATTAGCAGAGAGGCTGCCTAAAATCATAATAAGGCTACCAACATCCCCAAACACACCACCAGACGTGGACCTGCCCACCAGAAAGACAAGATCCACCCTCATCCACCAGAACAAAGGCACTAGTCCCCCCAACCAAGAAACCTACTAAACCCACTGAACCAACCTTAGCCTCTGGGGACAGCCACCAAAACCAAGGGGAACTACGAACCTGCAGCCTGCAAAATGGAGACCCCAAACACAGTAAGATAAGGAAAATGAGAAGACAGAAAAAAACACAGCATATGAAGGAGCAAGATAAAATCACACCAGACCTAACAAATGAAGAGGAAATAGGCAGTCTACCTGAAAAAGAATTCAGAATAATGATAGTAAAGATGATTCAAAATCTTGGAAATAGAATAGACAAATTGCAAGAAACAGTTAACAAGGACCTAGAAGAAATAAAGAGGAAGCAAGCAACGATGAGCAACACAATAAATGAAATGAAAAATACTCTAGATGGGCTCAGTAGCAGAATAACTGAGGCAGAAGGACAGATAAGTGACCTGGAAGATAAAATAGTGGAAATAACTACTGCAGAGCAGAAAAAAGAAAAAAGAATGAAAAGAACTGACGACAGTCTCAGAGACCTCTGGGACAACATTAAACGCACCAACATTCGAATTATAGGGGTCCCAGAAGAAGAAGAGAAAAAGAAAGGGACTGAGAAAATATTTGAAGAGATTATAGTTGAAAACTTCCCTAATATAGGAAAGAAAATAGTCAATCAAGTCCAGGAAGCACAGAGAGTCCCATACAGGATAAACCCAAGGAGAAACACGCCAAGACACATAATAATCAAACTGTCAAAAATTAAATACAAAGAAAACATATTAAAAGCAGCAAGGGAAAAACAACAAATAACACACAAAGGAATCCCCATAAGGTTAACATCGGATCTTTCAGCAGAAACTCTCCAAGCCAGAAGGGAGTGGCAGGACATATTTAAAGTGATGAAGGAAAAAAACCTACAACCAAGATTACTCTACCCAGCAAGGATCTCATTCAGATTTGATGGAGAAATTAAAACCTTTACAGACAAGCAAAAGCTGAGAGAGTTCAGCACCACCAAACCAGCTTTACAACAAATGCTAAAGGAACTTCTCTAGGCAAGAAACACAAGAGAAGGAAAAGACCTACAAGAACAACCCGAAACAATTCAGTAAATGGTAATAGAACCATACATATCGATAATTACCTTAAATGTAAATGGATTAAATGCTCCCACCAAAAGACACAGACTGGCTGAATGGAAACAAAAACAAGACCCATATATATGCTGTCTACAAGAGACCCACTTCAGACCTAGGGACACATACAGACTGAAAGTGAGGGGATGGAAAAAGATATTCCATGCAAATGGAAATCAGAAGAAAGCTGGAGTAGCAATTCTCATATCAGACAAAATAGACTTTAAAGTAAAAACTATAACAAGAGACAAAGAAGGACACTATATAATGATCAAGGGATCGATCCATGAAGAAGATATAACAATTGTAAATATTTATGCACCCAACATAGGAGCACCTCAATACATAAGGCAAATACTAACAGCCATAAAAGGGGAAATCGACAGTAACACAATCATAGTAGGGGACTTTAACACCCCACTTTCACCAATGGACAGATCATCCAAAATGAAAATAAATAAGGAAACACAAGCTTTAAATGATACATTACACAAGATGGACTTAATTGATATTTATAGGACATTCCATCCAAAAACAACAGAATACACATTCTTCTCAAGTGCTCATGGAACACT
>NC_041229.1:34117708-34151172 GCF_002837175.3 Physeter macrocephalus
GGGAGGAACACTCCCAAACTCATTCTACAAGGCCACCATCACCCTATAAAAAAAAAAAAAAAAAAAAAGAAGAAGGATAGAATTTATGGTAAAATTTGTCTTTTTCTTAGTATAATTAATATTTATCCTTGGATACTGAAACTAGCTAAACAAAGCTTCATTCACCTCCTTAAGCTATCCATTGCAAATAATATTTTATTATTAATAATTTATCACAATTTTAATATATTCATATATTTTAATATAATAATATTACCGTAATGATTTCTCAACTCATAAATATTGACGTTTGGAGCCCATTAGGTTACAGAAAATTTAAATGAAGAGTTACTGAGAACTAAAATAAGATAATCAATAAAAGAATTTTAAAAATCAAATATGTTACATTAAACTAAGTGAAAATTTGAGTTCAAGGAGAAAAATAAATTATAATTTCTGAATGATGATGATAAGCTTGATCATTTACTTTGTAATAGATAATGGTGATTATCAAGTTGTCAATATATTTGAATTCCATTAGCCATGTTTACTAACAACAATATGTACAATCCCTGGAATTATAGCTCTTGAAGCTATTTAAACTTTTGAAAAAAAATATTTCATTTTAAACATAGTAAGTATATAATTTTATGAAATTTTGTAATGGACTTGTTTAATTTTACCTTCTTCACTAAACACTAAGACTATTAGGGGAAGGGGTAATGAATTATTTCCCTGCTTTGTTACCCTCATACCTTTGTTCTTTTTTCTCCAAGTATTGAAATTCTAAACATTCTTTTATTTTTTTTACCTTTTGATTGCAGTTTAATAATTTGCTCATTGCATTATAATCACAGCAATGTTGCTTTTTTTTTTTTTTTTTGGCCTTCATGGAGTTTATAGTTTTAGTTTTTCTTTTTTATTGGAGTATAGTTGCTTTACAATGTTGTGTTAGTTTCTTCTGTACAATGAAGTGAATCAGCTATATGTATATCTATATCTCCTCCCTCTTGGGCCTCCCTCTCACCCCCCCCATCCCACCCATCTAGGTCATCACAGAGTACCAACTGAGCTGAACTCCCTGTGCTATACAGCAGGTTCCCACTAGCTGTCTATTTTATGCATGGTAGTGTATTTATGTCAAACCTAATCTCATAATTTGTCCCACCCTTCCCTTCCCCCACTGTGTCCACATGTCCATTCTCTACGTCTACACCTCTATTCCTGCCCTGCAAATAGGTTCATCTGTACCATTTTTCTAGATTCCACAAGTATGCGTTAATATACGATATTTTTATTTCTCCTTCTGGCTTACTTCACTCTGTATGACAGACTCTAGGTCCATCCATATCTAAAGAGACACATCATATCCTGCTTCTTTTTTAAACTACATCTGATCACCCCAGGTAACCCAAAAGCTTCTTCCTTTAAACTCTGTTGGTCACTATTTGTGTTACTATGGCATAGTGTATCTATTTTGTCTCACCAGAGCTGCATTTTTCTTTATTTGTAATATACACTGAGGGAATTCCCTCGCAGCCCTGTGGTTAGGACTCTGAGCTTTCACCGACGAAGAGCTGGGTTCAATCCTTGGTCAGGAGCTAAGATCCCATAAGCAGCGAGGACAATTTAAAAACAATTTTTTAAAATACACATTTACATACAGATGCATTCTTTCTCTTACACTGTTAATATTATCCACTAATCTCAAATAATTTTGTAAATCTACAGAAAATGTATTGTCTAATATTGATTAGAATACAAGTTCCTTCAGAGCAAGGGTCTTGCCTGTCTTCTTTTCCACCCTACCAAGGGTACCTATCGTGTTGCTTGACACATGAGAGGTATTCAAACATTTGTTGAATATATAAAATAAGCCAAGGACTATATTTATTAAAAATTTAGATTAAAATGCCTAGCAATGCTTTTTGAAAATATGTCCTAGAATTTAGTTTTCTCAACTTTAAAATAATAATAAGCAACTCTGGGTTGATACTGCCATACACTAATAATTAGGGGTATCAATTCATTCACTTAATGTGGTTTAGTACCATGGGAGCTTTTATGTTTTTGAGTAGGTATTAAACAAAACTTAGGCTTTCAATCTCAAATGCTAAAAGAACAAATAGTTGGAACAGCAGCATAAGAAAATGTGCCAGAGAAGTCTACATTTTTTTGAGATGAACTCTTCTGTCACAATATTCAATTAAAGCTGTCATTTTGTCTCCTGAATCCCTTGGTTAGAAACATGACAGAAAGGTTTCTGTATAGTCATGGAGATTGATTTAGATAGCTGTGAGCATAAGGGAATAATTTATTCTCTTGATAATTCTCTACAAGATGTCCTTAATATTTCAAATGCATTTCACTTTTGGATATTTAACATTACTTCTTATTCCAGAAATTATACTCAGAATAATAGATTGGCAATATATTTTTCTTTCTTCAACTTTCGTCAAGATGAACCACATAAAACTGTATTGTGGTTCCTCTGAGGAGCACCTATTTTGCGGGTGGCTTGATGATCCTTTAAAGTGTACTTTAAGTTGACTTTTCACATTCATTCTCTTTAGTTTTAGAAAAGTTTGCATCTGGCTTAACATAATGGTTTCATTTCATGAGTTTTGAAATAAAAGATTTTCAGAAATTATCTGAATGAGAAAAGTTTAAGATGAAAAATCAGTAATGGGAAATTTCAACGAAAATTGTCCTTAGGAGCTACACAATTAATTTTCTGCATTAAATGGACTTCCAACTCAAAAAGACTTCTGTGTTGACAGAGTCCCTGGTCATCAAGACAACTGCTCTGGCTATGACCAATGGGAAGAGCCAAAACCACCCTTTGAGAATTAAAAGAAAAAAAAAAAAAAAAAAAAAAAAAAAAATATATAATATATAAAAAAAAAATATATACCGATCCTGAAAAGAAGCTATAGGATAAACAGAGAAAAATCATATGTTTGCAAAGCAAAGCATATGATACCTAAAATAAGTAACATTATGCTACATTTCTATAACATGAATAAAGGTCACGGTACTAAATAAAGTGAAGAAATAAAGAATAATAAATAAAGAATAATTGAGCTCTCTTACTTCTGAGACATTCCTAGTTGTCCTACACTAAGATTCACACCACTTGAAGGTGTATCCCATTCCCACAGGGGATCACTGAAGGCTTATTCAATTCACTGGGTAACCCTGCAATCTTCAGTCATTCCTTTTGCTCACTTTCCCTATTTCTCTCATTTTTTCCCCACAGCCATTCCTATTATGATCCAATATAAAAGAAGGAACCTATGGACATAAACTTAGTTAGCTTCTTTCCAGGTTTGGGGTATAGTAAACATAATTTTCAAGATTTATTTGCTTCATTTTGCTTCAGATCTTCTGTTTCTTCCTTTGCTCACAACTTTTGTGATTTCTTGCATTAGGTTTGGGTTATAATGGCATTTGGTACTGTTATTAAATTTTTCACTTGTTTTTGTTTTTATATTTTGTTTGTTCATTTTTTTAGATATTAGATAAAATAAATTTTGTAATAAAGATTGAATCTTCCATTGCTTAAATCAAATATTCATCACGATGAATCGCCTCTAACATCATAAATTTTCAGGAAGTAATTTCAATGATGAATCAAAGAAACTGCTTCAAGTAGTTTCTCAATTACTGTTCACATTCTTCCTCTGAGTTTCCTCCCTTTCTCAAAGGCTCTCCTTTTCCACATTGTTACACAATTTTTTTGTTGCAATTTTTATATGTTCTAATCCAAATAAGAGGAAAAAACCTTAGAGGCAACATATTTTGAATCTGGGAAAGGCTATACAAAGTGTCTGACAGCTTCAAATCCAGGCCCTGACACTTCTTAGCTTTATTATGTCATCAAAGTTGCATATTCCTCATTTTTATTTATAATATAGGAAAACTAATAATTGTCCTTCAGGACTGATTTATAAATAACATTAAAAAATATATGGACACTTTTCAGCAACACTTCCTGGTGTAAAATATGTGTTTAATGTAAAAAATTAATGATCAGAAACCCCAATTAGAATTGGGAGACCAGAACAGGGAGTTTTCACAGTCTGCAATGATAGCAGAGCCTAAAAGGAAGAACAGCTCCTTTCCTTGAAAGAACTCAGCCAATGAAAAGCCATGGAGTCTTTGTTTACCATAGCCTCCCAACTTCATTTTCCTCTCAAAAAGAGCATTCTCTTTCCCACAGTGTGTGGGGATTTGTATGTGGTTCCCCATGGTTGCAAACCCTGAATAACAATTCTTTGCTGATTCTGAATAAACCATCTTTGCTGGAGAAATATCTGGCAGTCTTTTTGTTTCAAGTCAAATCCAATAATTTAAGGTTTCTATTCATAGTTTGTTTTTTTTTTTTAATCTTCCCATAATTACCACTTACTTGTTTCAGCTACTGCTATTGGCATGATTTATTGTGGTCCATTACCATAACAATCTACCACAATACTTAAGGAAGATGTACAATCTGGTAATTACTTTAAAACTTTTGAGTATAAACCTCAATTTGGTTTGTTTGCTTCTTTGTTTATTTGTTTGTTTTAGCAGGTAAGATTCAGTCTGACATAGGACTAAGGACTTTGGACTGAGAGTCGACAATTTCATATTAGTTCTTACAGCCACTGACTATTTGGGTGAATTTCAGAAATAATACTTATATTATTTCAGTTTTATATAGTATTTTACAATTTACAATTGGTTTTCTAATCTGATTTATATCGATTACTTCAGTTAATAAATGGCTTTGGTCTTTGCTTTCATCATTTGAAATTTAAGGGATTCTGTATTAGGTAATCTCTGAAGTGCCACTTGATTCTAAATTTTTTTTTTAATTCACACTTAATATTATACAATTGCATCAGAACTTTACTGTGAAGTTTTAGCTCATAGCAATTTTTACTTTGAAGTAAATTCTACAGATAAATACATTGCATATTTAAAAGGAAATTGATTTTTTGTCCAGTAGGGTGCCATTTATTGAATGACTCTTTCAAGGTATATAGAAATAGTCAAATGACTTAAAGAGTGATGTGTCATCCAAATTGAAAATTTTATTAATAGAATGATTAAAATATAGGAAGATTATGGCTCCAAAACTAATTTAGTTCAAGTTAAAAACCTGAGTATGTATAGTATGTTAGGCTTTTATCTAGATACTGTGTCTAAAAGATGAATAAAATATTATTCATAAATATCTTAACATCAAATAAAAGCCTAATTTCATTTCTTAATCTATCACCTAGTCCTTCAGGTACAATAACAAAATAATTATGCCATTACAATGCCTTCTAATATATGTAAATAATTTCAATAAAGAAAAGAACCCTGTTATATGATAAAAAATCTGATTTATAGTAGATATTAACATATTTGCCATTATATAGAATTTATTTGGAATTTTTGAGATTTCTGCATCTACTTAAGACAAATTCTTAAGTAGAACTGTTTACCATTGCATAGGCCAAGAATTTTACATTTAAAATATTTTGCTGTATTATTTGTAGATTGTAGATTTTTAGGCCCTCCTTAATTTCTTAGAGTATGCTAACCTGAATTCCACCTTACAATGTTTTATAATGTAACATGGAATCACCTTTATTTACTTTATTCTGTTTGAATGCTATGTTCTTGCTCAGTTTTATTCTAAGTTTTGTTCTAAATATTGGGGTGGAAACAACGAGGAATGGTTTCAGACCACTGAATTTAGATAGTAATTTACTTATTTTTTCTTTCTTATCATTTCCCTTGGTTTTAAGCTGTGATATCAGGTGTCACTGAGAAGAGTATACTTTCTTCTTTCCCTACAAGCATCTACTTTCATACATTAATGCTACTTTATTGATTGGGTATGGAAAACAGACAATTCTCTAAGACTGTGTTAGGACTTAGTGTATACTTACGACTTCCCTATCATGCTCCTTTTACACTTATTATCTCTCCTCTGTTGAGTTCATTCAGGATAGAATAGCCCTTATTTTTTAGATATAGTCAATCCTCATTATTTGCAGCTTTTGCATCTGAGAATTTGTCTGCTCATTAAAATTTATTTGTAACCTTGAAATCAACACTTAAAGTGTTTTCCTGATTGTTTACAGATGTGTGCAGAGTAGCAAAAAATTTGAGTCACTCCATGAGTACATTCCCAGCTAAGATTGGACAAGGTGATGCTTTGCCTTCTTGTTTCAACTCTCATACAGAGATGACCAGAGGATGGAGAGTGCACTGTAGTGAAAGAAGCTCAGGGCCTGGGGTCAGATGAATGGTATTTGAATCCAAACTCTGACACCTGTTAGTGGGGTGGCCTCGGACAAGTCACTTAAAATTCTGAACTTTGTTTTCTATCTTGAAAAAAAAAAAAGAATATTCTAGGAAGAGTTGTTTGTAGAATTTAAGATTTATCTATCTATCTATCTATATCTATTCATCTATTTATCTATTCGTCTATCTATCTATCCATATATTTCCAACAACAATACATTTTGTCAGTGAGAAAGATCCATTCTTAGATTTTCTGTAAGAACAACTGCTCAATAATTTAAGGAAAAAATTAAAGCTATAATAAGTATAGAGTATATCCTATATTCTAAGTATAACAAGGCAAGTTTTATATCATCTGCCTTGGCTTCTCTCCTAGGATCATCTCTGTAAGTCTAACTGCATACTAGACACCTTACCTAAGTGTCTTACTCCATGATTTTCATATTTAAAACTAGACTTAAGACCCTGCCTAATTTTTAATCATTGTTTATTTTTCAACAAGTTAATAATTTATTCTCTACCTAGATCTCTAAACTACAAAACTTAGCATAATGTTTAATATCATGGACAATAGGGATGGACATAAACAGCCTTCAGACTGGGTCTTGGGCCTTCCACTTACTAGCAGTATGACTCTTGGACAGTTCGACAGACTCTCTAATCATTAGTATCCTCATCTATATCTTCAGTACAGATAATAGAAGTACCAAATTTAGAGTTTTGTTTTGTGTGATTGTATGTGGATATTAATGGAATAATATGTATAAGAAACTATAGAGTGTCAAAGATATACTGAATCTTATTATTTTTACATATACTATTGATGGGAATGTAAATTGGTACACTACTATGGAGAACAGTATGGAGGTTCCTCAAAAAATTAAAAACAGAGCTAGCATATGATTCAGCAATTCCACCTCTGGGTATTTATTTGAAGAAAATGAAAACACTAATTTGAAAAGATATATGCACCACCATGTTCACTGCAGCATTATTTATAATAGCCAAGGTATGGAAACATCAGTGAAGTGTCCAGCAACATATGAATCGATAAAGAAATTATGGTGTATATATATATATATATATATATATATACACACACACATACATATATGTATACACAATGGAATATTATTCAGTTACAAAAAAGAATGAAGTCTTGCCATTTGTGACAACATGGACGGACTTCAAAGGCATTATGCTAAGTTAAATAACTCAGTCAGAGAAAGAAAGAGAAAGATGATAGGTACCATATGCTCTCTCTTATATGTGGAGTCTTAAAAGAACAACAATAAGCTTATAGATACCGAGAACATGATTGGCGGTTGTAAGGGTGGGGTAGGGTGGGAGAAAAGGGTGAACTGGGTTTTTGTTTTACTTTGCTTTAGTTTAAATAAATTGAATAAAAATTTTAAAAGTCCTATATCTCTCTAAATTGCTCTCTATATACTAGTCTATATGTCACTCCAGTTTAATACATAGCTTCTCTTATAACTACTTGAGTCTACTGTTGTCAGGATATAGTAGAATGAAAACTTCTGCAGTAAATCAAAGAACACATCAATGGAATCAAGAGATTTTAATTTAACCATGGTCTGCCTTCTACTATCACTGATGTTTAATTTTATATACAACATTACACACAATGCCTGCCACATTGCATATATTCAGATGGTCACTGCCTAAGTGGATAAAGTTAATTTTCCATGTCTCTGTTTCTGAATTTATCAGAAGCAGATTTTATTTGATGAGTACTGTGTGAATAAGTTAGATAATAAATATAAAGGAAATATCTAGAATGGCTGAGGGTAAGTAGTGATTAACGAGTAACCATTCTTTTTATTGTTGTTATTATCTACATTTTCATTAACAGTGTTGGTGACTTAAGTACTACTTGGAAAGGAGGCAGCTATAAGGATAGAAAAAAGGAGAGGCCTCTTAGGAGGCTACATTTGGAGATAGTTGAGCTGTATTAAAAATACAGGAGTTAATTTTTGATAACTCATGCTGAAATCGATCTGTACTCAAACCAATTGACATTTTCTGTCTTGAAACACTAGACTTCATCACTACACTCTCAGTTAATGTATTTCTTAGTTAATTTATTGTGCAATTATTTATTGAGCACCTATTCTGCTCTTGATTTTACACTAGATACTGGGAATATATTGTGGAAAAAAGTAATCAGGGTTCCTACCCTCGAGGATCTTACTGCCTACTGTGAAATATAGATAATAAACAACAGATCAACTAATTAAATGTAAAATTTCAGAGTTGCTAAGTACTACAGGGGTACAATGTATGGGGTTCTATGAAAGGATAAAAATACAAAGAAGATAGGTTGTTTTGTCCAAGGACATACAGCAAGTGGGTAATGGAGTTTTAATCTCAATGCTAGGATTCTAGTAGTGACATTCTTTCTGCAACGGTAGGCTCCCTTCCTTTATAATTTTAAATTAAAATTTTTACATTAACTGTTTAAATATACTTGTGAATTTTTTTTACCTAACATGGAACTATTTCTATTATGACTCTTTTTTTTGGTACAAGTGTTTTCTTTATATTGGCATAGTGTTATTTTATCTTGATTTTTCTTCTAATACTTGTTCCTATGATGGGATTCATTTTAAAACCAAATAATATTTTAAAAGGCAATTCTATATCCACTCTATCAAATGAAAAGTTTTCGTAAATAATTTTACTCAAAAGTAAACACATTAATGAAGTTAGCTACTAAAAAAGAAAATAATTGCCATGAAAAGACATGAAGAAACCTTAAATGCATATTAACTAAGTGAAAAAAGGCAATCTGATAAGCCTACATACCATATGATATCAATTAATTGACATTCTGGAAAAGGTAACACTATGAAAACAATAAAAAAGATCAGTGGTGGGGCTTCCCTGGTGGCGCAGTGGTTGAGAGTTCACCTGCCGATGCAGGGGATGCGGGTTTGTGCCCCAGTCTGGGAAGATCCCACATGTCGCGGAGCGGCTGGGCCCGTGAGCCATGGCTGCAGAGCCTGTGCGTCCGGAGCCTGTGCTCTGCAACGGGAGAGGCCACAACATTGAGAGGCCCGCGTACCACAAAAAAAAAAAAAAAGATCAGTGGTTGCCAGATATTGGGGGTGGAAGGGAGGGACAAACAAATAAATGGAGTGTAGAGGATTTTTAGGGCAGTGAAAATAATGTGTATGATACTATAATAATGGCTACATGTCATTATACATTTCTCCAAGCCCACAGAATGTACAACACCAAGAGTGACCTCTAATATAAACATAGACTTTGAATGATTGTGGTGTGTCAATGCAGGTTCATTGATCATAACAAATGTACCACTCTGATGCGGGATGTTGATTATGGGGAAATCTATGCATGTGTCAGGGCAGGGTGCTTATGGGAAATTTTGTACCTTCCTCTTAATCTTTCTTTGAACCTAAAACTGCTCTAAAAATAAAATCTTAAAAAAGAAAGTAATCATCCTTAGTAGTTAAATATGTAAAAGATTATCATTTCCAATTTTGAACATTTATAAAACAAATCTCCATTTTGTTAATTAAAGTAGCATGATTAACCCCTTTGAGTAATTGTTTCTCCCCAGGCAGTAAGGAATAGCCCTAAAAGTGTTTTAGAATACTCCTGACAAATTTTACAAGCTGATTTAAATGCATTACCATGAGGTTGTATGTTCATTTGAAATATCTTACCACAATTACTAATTCCTGACAATAACTTTTAAAATATATAAGAAAATACATTGAATTAGAATTATGATATAATTGACCTAATAGTAAATCTATCTCTGCATATAACTGGACTTTTAACCTTGCTCGATTACTTTTCTTAATCTGCATGAACTATTTGATCAACAAAATACTAATGATTCGTACAATCCCTTCTAGATTTCTTATTTTAAAATCTCCAGATTTGGCCAATAGCCTTGTCTACAGAAAAAAAAAAAAAAAAAAATATATATATATATATATATATATGTTTAGATTCTTGTGTAAGTCTTGCTTACAGTAACACTGGGCCTGACCAACATGACTTAATTTGGGCATTTGGACATGATACCAAGTGTTACCAGTAAACTTTGATAAATGCTAAAGAGATTGCCTTCTGGAGTGTTGTTGCTACCACAGTGCCTGGTATGGTATGGCCACCTTGAGAAAGAGGGAGAAAAAGACACAGACCCAGATATGCCAGCTTTCCAAGATGAGCCACTCTTAAGTTGACCTTACAGCTGAAGACACCACATGCATGAGTCCGTGTGGGAGCTACAGATGAAATTAAATAACTAAATTTAGTGAGAAATAATAAATTATTGTTTTAAGCTACTAAATTTTGGGGTGATTTGTTAAAGAGGAAAGGTTAACTGAAATAAGTAATTACACACTAAATTTAGCAAATCCCTCAAGTATTATTTGATCATATTGTAAAGAGCATTTTAAGTATTGTTATTAATTTTCAAACCACACTAATATTATGTTTTGAATAAGCAATTAAAGTTCTTTAACATTTTCTTTTCCAGGGAACAGATTGCAGAAGAAAGCCAAAATTCAATAATTTCCATTTAGCAAATGGCTTCTGTTTATCATTAAAACTGATGTTCAAGATCATTATCCATGAATTTTCAGTGCAGTTAGGAAAATCACAAATGTTCAACATAATTCTAAAAACTAAAACTCATTAAAAAGTCTGTTGAGCAGTTGGAAGCTCCGTGAAGGAACAGACAAGTTTTGGTTCTTTTTTGTGTCCACTAGGATAATGGCAAGCTCATCTTAGGTAGTGAGAAATTTCTGTATAAAATAAAAAGAGTAAATCTCTATTCTAGGAACTTTCTTGTGCAGATTTTCATGATTCCAAAGGATGAAAGTTCCTAGGGTAGAGGCTCACTCTTGATAGTTACAAAAAATTGTAGTTGTATTAGATTTTGACATGATTATTTTTAATTAGATAAATGATACAATGATTATAAAATTGAAAGGTTTCTAGGCTTTTAATGGTTCCTTTTTTTAAAACTATTTCTCTACAAGTTTCTTTAAAAACTTGTGATAAATTGTGCACATGATGATGTACTCATTAGCTATTAGCAGTAGAACACATTTACAGATTTTAGCCCCTCACAGTTTATGTCAACTAAACATCTTGTTTATTAATATAGTCCAACAAAGTTCTGCTTCTTCTGTAGGCAGTGTACATAGAAACTTTATTTATCATTTCTTGGGTCTCTTGTAGTCATACATTGTAGGATTCTGCCTGATGCTTTCCAGTTATATTTTTCCCAAAAAAGGATGATATTTGAAAGCCCCTCATTCTTTGCATATTTACTTCTTATCTAACACATTTATCAAATTTCAAAAAAAAATGCTCATTTACTATTATAAAAATTTTGTACAATAAATGTATAACATTATTATAAAATAATTCACTCAAGCAGCTCATGCTGATTGCTCTGTGATAAAAGCTGACACTTAACATTGCAGTTTCCACATAATCAATATTTTATAAGTGTTTTACTCAAGTTGATTATGAGTAAACATAACCACAATAACCCTTGAGTTAGGAAATTTATTATTCCTATTTTACAAAAGAAGAAACTGGAATTTATGTAATGTCCTCAGGGTTATATGGCTGGTAAGTAATAAAGCTAGAAAATAAATGCAGGAAACTTGAGTTGTATTTTCTTCTGTTTCCAGCATTGTGCTAAATACTCTGGGAGATAGAAGAGAACTGCAAGATACAATTTTTAAGTTTAAAAGGTCAAGGAGATAAACAGCTGAGAAGTGCTTAATAATATGAAAAATGACATGCATAAAAGAAAGCATTAAGTTTAATGCTGAGTTGTGTGATAGAGAATAACTATATCAAATTATTCTTATTAGCACTAAGAAACAGAATTTATTTTACATATACAAACGTCAATCCCTACAACAATTCTATAAGATAGATATAATTATCACCTTTTAATAAGTGAAGAAATTGACGTTCAGAGTTTAAGTAATTTACCCAAGGCTAATCAGTAAGTAAATGAAGATGCTAATATCTAACCTTGTAGCTGTGTGAATCAGAGTATATGCTCCCTTTGTTACAGCACACAGAAAAAAGTATTAATGACAGTGGGCCTGGAGAAAGAAGGGCTGGTATTTCCCTTAGCTTTAAAACATAGAGAAATTTGTAATAGATTCAAAAGTGAGAGAAAAGCACCCTGGAAAAGTAGCGGGGAGGCTTTCTGGACAAATTTGGTTATTGAAAGCCAGGCTGAGGAGTAGAGATGGGTATAGGAAAATTTTGAAGTAAGGGATGAGGGTCAATTGGATTTCTTAAAAGTAGACTAGCCTAGATTATATTGACTATAGCTGAGACTATAGGCTAGCAAATTAATAGGAAAGAGATCTTTGGTTACAGAAATAGAACTGTAAAGAAAGATTCAGACATAATAAATTACATTTACCCTGATAAAATCTTATTTCAATAAAGAGATTTTCAAATGACATTCATATAGTATATAGACTAGATTGGATGACTGAATATAAAAGTGAAAGAGAATAATAAAAACCAGATTTTTTCAAAGATAGTTTTAAATCTTTATTACATACAAACTGATAGTTTCACTGACTGAAATAGAAAAAGATAGAAAAAATAATAATTTGTGGGTGAAAGTGATAATGAAATCAGTGGTAAATTTATTGAAAATGAGGTGATATTGAGATAGCAAGTGCAAAAAATTTTTTAAAGATAGGTAGGAACATATGTCCAGACCCAGGAAAGCAGACAGTATCTAAATAATGTGATCAATAGCACATGCTCCTGACCAGAGCAGAGAGCAGAAGCAAGAAGAACTAAAATTCTGCAGCCTGTGGAACAAAAACCACATTCACAGAAAGATGGACAAGATGAATAGGCACAGGGCTATGTACCAGATGAAGGAACAAGAAAAAACCCCATAAAAACAACTAAATGAAGTGGAGATAGGCAAACTTCCAGAAAAAGAATTCAGAATAATGATAGTGAAGATGATCCAGGACCTCGGAAAAAGAATGAGGCTAAGATCGAGAAGATGCGAGAAATGTTTAAAAAAGATCTAGAAGAATAAACAACAAATACCTAGAAGAATTAAAGAAAAAACAAATAGAGATGAACAATATAATAACTGAAATGATAAAATACATTAGAAGGAACCAATAGCAGAATAACTGAAGCAGAAAAACGGAATAGTGACCGGGAAGACAGAATGGTGGAATTCACTGCCATGGAACACAATAAAGAAAAATAATGAAAAGAAATGAAGACAATTTAAGAGACCTCTGGGACAACATTAAATGCAACAACATTCACATTATAGGGGTCCCAGAAGGCGAAGAGAGAGAGAAAGGACCTGAGAAAATATTTGAAAAGATTATAGTCAAAAAATTCCCTAAATTGGGAAAGGAAATAGCCAACCAAGCCCAGGAAGAGCAGAGAGTGCAAAGGAGGATAAACCCAAGGAGAAACACACAGTAATCAAATTGACAAAAATTAAAGACAAAGAAAAATTATACAAAGCAACAAGGGAAAAACAACAAATAACACATAAGGGAATTCCCATAAGGTTAAGAGGTGATTTCTCAGCAGAAACTCTACAAGCCAGAAGGGAGTGACATGATATATTGAAAGTGATGAAAGGGAAGAACCTACAACCAAGATTACTCTACCCAGCAGGGATCTCATTCAGATTCAATGGAGAAATAAAAAGCTTTAGAGACAAGCAAAAGCAAACAGAATTCAGCACCACTAAAACAGCTCTACAACAAATGCTAAAGGAACTTCTCTAAGTGGGAAACACAAGAGAAGAAAAGGACCTATAAAAACAAAACCCATAACAATTAAGAAAATGGTAATAGGAACATACATATCAATAATTACCTTAAACATCAATGGATTAAATCCTCCAACCAAAAGACACAGGCTTGTTGAATGGATAAAAAAACAAGACGCATATATATGCTGTTTACAAGAGACCCACTTCAGACCTAGGGACACAAACTGACTGAAAGTGAGGGAATGGAAAAGATAACCCATGCAAATGGAAATCAAAAGAAAGCTGGAGTAGCAATGCTCATATAAGATAAAATAGACTTTAAAATAAAGAATATTACAAGAGACAGGGAAGGACACTACATAATGATCAAGGGATCAATCCAAGAAGAAGATATAACAATTATAAATATATATGCACACAACATAGGAGCACCTCAATACATAAGGCAAATGCTAACAGCTATAAAAGAGGAAATTGAGAGTAACACAAAAATAGTGGGGGACTTTTTTTTTTAACACCTCACTTACACCAAAGGACAGATCATCCAAACAGAAAATTAATAGGAAAGCACAAGCTTTAAATGACACAATAGACCAGATAGATTTAGTTGATATTGATAGGACATTCCACCCAAAAAAAGCAGATTACACTTTCTGCTCAAGCATGCATGGAACATTCTCCAGGATAGATCACATCTTGGGTCACAAATCAAGCCTCAGTATACTTAACAAAATTGAAATCATATTAAGCACCTTTTCTGACCACAAAGATGTGAAATTAGAAATCAATTACAGGAAAAAAGCATAAATAAACACAAACACATGGAAGCTAAACAATATGCTACTAAATAACCAAGAGATCACTGGAGAAATCAGAGGAAATAAAAAAATACCTAGAGACAAATTAAAACGAAAACACAATGATCCAAAACCTATGGGATGCAGCAAAATCCGTTCTAAGCAGGAAATTTATAGCAATACAAGCCTACTTTAAGAAACAAGAAACATCTCAAATAAACAACCTAACTTTACACCTAAAGGAACTAGAGAAAGAAGAACAAACAAAACCCAAAGTTAGTAGAAGGAAAGAAATCATAAAGATCAGAGCAGAAATAAATGAAATAGAAACAAAGAAAACAATGGCAAAGATCAATAAAACTAAAAGCTGGTTCTTTGAGAAGATAAACAAAATTGATAAACCATTAGCCAGACTCATCAAGAAAAAGAGGGAGAGGACTCAAATCAATAAAGTTAGAAATTTAAAAAGAGAAGTTACAACAGACACCACAGAAATACAAACTATCCTAAGAGACTACTACAAGCAACTCTATGCCAATGAAATGGACAACCTGGAAGAAATGGACAAATTCTTAGAAAGGTATAACCTTCCAAGACTGAACCAGGAAGAAGTAGAAAATATGAACAGACCAATCACAAGCACTGAAATTGAAAATACAACATGTTCAAGTGGGATTTATCCCAGGGATACAAGGATTCTTTAATATATGCAAATCAATCAGTGTGATACACCATATTAACAAACTGAAGAATAAAAACCATATGATCATCTCAATAGATGCAGAAAAAGCTTTTGACAAATTCAACACCCATTTATGAAAATAACTCTCCAGAACGTGGGGATAGAGGGAAACTACCTCAACATAATAAAGGCCATATATGAAAATACCACAGCAATGGTGAAAAACTAAAAGCATTTCTTCTAAGATCAGGAAGAAGACAAGGATGTCCACTCTTGCCACTATTATTCAACATAGTTTTGGAAGTCCTAGCCATGATAATCAGAGAAGAAAAAGAAATTAAAGGAATACAAATTGGAAAAGAAGAAGTAAAACTGTCACTGTTTGCAGATGACATGATACTATACATAGAGAATCCTAAAGATACTACCAGAAAGTTACTAAAGCTAATCCATGAATTTGGTATAGTAGCAGGATACAAAAATGCACAGGGCTTCCCTGGTGGCGTGGTGGTTGAGAGTCCGCCTGCCAATGCAGGGGATATCGGTTCGTGCCCCAGTCCGGGAGAATCCCATGTGCCGCGGAGCGGCTGGGCCTGTGAGCCATGGCCGCTGGGCCTGTGCGTCCGGAGCCTGTGCTCCGCAACGGGAGAGGCCGCAGTGGTGAGAGGCCTGCGTACCACAAAAAAAAAAAAAAAAAAAATGCACAGAAATCTCTTGCATTCCTATACACTAATGATGAAAAATCTGAAAGAGAAGTTAAGGAAACACTCCCATTTACCATTGCAACACAAAGGATAAAATAGGAATAAACTTACCTAGGGAGACAAAAGACCTGCATGCAAAGAACTATGACACTGATGAAAGAAATTAAAGATGATACCAATAGGTGGAGAGCTATACCATGTTCTTGGATTGGAAGAATCAATATTGTGAAAATGACTATACTACCCAAGGCAATCTACAGATTCAATGCAATTCCTACCAAATTACCAATGGCATTTTTTTTTCCAGAAATAGAACAAAAAAATCTTTTTTTTTTAGTCAATGTGACCTATTTTTATTTTTATTATTTTTTTTCTGAATTTTATTTTATTTATTTTTTTATACAGCAGGTTCTTATTAGTAATCAATTTTATACACATCACTGTATACATGTCGATCCCAATCACACAATTCATCACACAAAATTTGTAGCGAGACACAAAGGACCCAGAATAGCCAAAGCAGTCTTGAGGGAAAATAGCGGAGCAGGAGGAATCAGACTCCCTGACTTCAGACTATACTACAAAGCTACAGTAATGAAGACAATATGGTTCTGGGACAAAAACAGAAATATAGATCAATGGAACAGGATAGAAAGGCCTGAGATAAACCCACGCACCTACGGTCAACTAATCTATGACAAAGGATGCAAGGATATACAATGGAGAAAAGACAGTTTCTTCAATAAGTGGTGCTGGGAAAACTGGACAGCTACATGTAACAGAATGAAATTAGAACACTCCCTAACACCATACACAAAAATACACTCAAAATGTATTAGAGACCTAAATGCAAGACTTGACACTAAAAAATTCTTAGAGGAAAATTTAGGAAGAGCACTCTTTGACATAAATCACAGCAAGATCTTTTTTGATCCACCTCCTAGAGTAATGGAAATAAAAACAAAAAGAAATAAATGGGACCTAATGAAACTTCAAAGCTTTTGAGAAGCAAAGGAAACCATAAACAAGATGAAAAGACAACCCTCAGAATGGGAGAAAATATTTGCAAATGAATCAACAGACAAAGGATTAATCTCCAAAATATATAAAGAGCACATGCAGCTCAATATTAAAAAAACAATCAACCCAATCCAAAAATGGACAGAAGACCTAAATAGACATTTCTCCAAAGAAGACATACAGATGGACAAGAAGCACATGAAAAGCTGCTCAACATCACTAATTATTAGAGAAATGCAAATCAAAACTACAATGAAGTATCACCTCACACAACTTAGAATGGGCATCATCAGAAAATCTACAAACAACAAATGCTGGAGAGGGCATGGAGAAAAGGGAAACTTCTTGCACTGTTGGTGGGAATGTAAATTGATACAGCCACTATGGAGAACAGTATGGAGGTTCCTTAAAAAACTAAAAATATAATTACCATATGACCTAGCAATCCCACTACTGGGCATGTACCAAGAGAAAACCATAATTCAAAATGACAAATGCACCCCAATGTTCATTGCAGCACTATTTACCATAGCCAGGTCATGGAAGCAACCTAAATGCCCATCGACAGAAGAATGGATAAAGAAGATGTGGTACATATATACAATGGAATATTACTCAGCCATAAAAATGAATGAAACTGAGTCCTTTGTAGAGACGTGGATGAATCTAGATACTGTCATACAGAGTGAAGTAAGTCAGAAAGAGAAAAACAAATATCATATATTAACACATATATGTGGAATCTAGAAAAGTGGTACAGATGAACCAGTTTGCAGGGCAGAAATAGAGACACAGATATAGAGAACAAATGTATGGATACCAAGGGGGGAAAGTGGTGGGAGGTGGGGGGTGGTGTGATGAATTATAAGATTGGGATTGACATGTATACACTAATATGTATAAAATGGATGACTAATAAGTACCTGCTATATAAATAAATAAATTAAGTTAAATTAAAAAAAAATAGCACATCCTCCAAAATTGAGTTCTTATGAAAAAATGTCATGGAGAAGAATACTATGTGCACCTTCATAAATACCCATGGCTGAAATGTGGGAAGATGAGAAATCAACAAAGGAAACTGAATAAGAGCCATCTGAGAGGCAGGTAGAAAATTTGGGTAAGGTACCATCACAGGAGTCAGGACCACGTGGCTTCTACATGTCTAAAGAACTATTTATTTGTGTATGTATTTATTTATTTATTGGCCACACCTCACAGCATGTGGGATCTTAGTTCCCCAACCAGGGATGGAACCCCGCCCCCTGCAGTGGAATCGCAGAGTCTTAACCACTGGACTGCCAGGGAAGTCTCCAAGAAGTATTTTAAAAGAGAGGGAAAATTCCTCAAACTGCATATTAAATAATAATACTTCCTCTGAAAATGGGAAAAAAGAGGATTGAACAGGTGAATACAGGACACTGTCTGTTTCCTTAGTTAACACTTCTCCTGCTTCATCCAGCACCATCCTAATGCTTTGACTGTGGAAGACTAGAACAACAGATGTAATATAAAGGATCAAAGAAAAATTCTTATACATTTGGGAAATATAGATGAATATGTAAAGATGTACATGCATTCCCAGCACTAAGTGCTTAATAAATGTTTGCTACTAAAGATATAATGTAAAAATGAAGAAACATGAACCACCCTTTGAGCAAAGATAATTTATTCACTAAGAAATAAAGGAAACTATCATTTCCTTGAGCCAGTACTATCTTCTAGGCACCATGAACACTTTGAAAAGTTGCTAGGAAAATATAATAAACTTATTACCATTAATTTTACTTATTATAAACCTATTGCTGTTAGTATTATAACTAATATCTTACCTTATTAGTTGCAGGAAAACTGAACTTGTAATAGTAAAATAAAGATAGTATATAGTATTATCATCCTATAAGTTGGAAAACTTAGCCATAAACTGAAAAACAAATTAACTAATTATTTTCTGATTAAATTCTTGATCATATTAATATTCAGAAACGTATATAAGATGAGGAAAAATTATGTTAACTATCCAGTGTCAACATAGTATAACTATGGTGATACTCTTGCTTTGTGAATATTTACTGGAAAAAAGAGGGACTAGATTTGGCCATGTGTAAAGCAAAATGATATTAAAAAATTATATTAGAGATCTCAGAGATATACCTGAACTTTAAACACACACACACACATGCTCTTCTGGAAGGGATAAGACTGAATTTTACCCCACTTTATTTCAAGCTATTCTAAATTTCTAAGAAATTTATCAAAATTATTCAAATGACCCAAACTGCCCACATTCCTTTTTCTGTATTTTTTAAATCTTGGATGTAAGTTCATCTTTAATGATATTATATATTTTAGGTTAAATATTCAATAAAATAGAAACTCAAATTGAAAGATTAAAATAAGGGTCTTTTAATCTTTTCAAATACAAGTATTAAACAAAACAATACATATGCACATAGATACATATATGTACACAAATAAAATATATGAATGAATGTATGTATCTATATACATATCTATATATCTACACTCAGCCTTTTGAAGTGTTCACTCAGGAAGAATAAGGTAAAACACTTAGATAGGCACACTTAAATTTTTTCTCCCTCTAAAGTAATGTGGATACAAGTGAATAGTAAATTTTATATCTGCTTATAAAAGAAATGTAGGATAGACAATCATTGAAGAAATGTATGTTAGGTGTTTTCACATACTTTTTTTTTTCCTCACTAGTAAGTTCATAGAAAGTGTAAACATGGTAAGATTAGGCATTTCAGCTCTTCACTTTTTCCCATACAAGCGTCATCCTTTATAACTCTGAAAAGTGCTTGTTAATTAATCATCACAATATCATTTAAGCCTTCATATTTTATTCCTTTATTTTTTTTCTTCATTTTACATACTGTTTTCTGACAAGTAGCTAACTTCTGACTTGATACAACTTTACAACAAATTCTCCATAGTGAATAAACAGTGCTTTCAATAAATTTATTTAAAGTCTAAATAGAAAAGATTCTAAATTGTCATTATTTTTTATGTTCAAATTGGATAAACTTTAATATCACTGGAAATCCTATCTGTTTCAGACAGAGGAAAATTAATGATCCATAAACAAGTACTCCAAGTACAATATTTAGTTCACCAGACAATGACCTAGTTCCCAGAAAACCACCTAATATTATCTTGTTTTTAATTTTTTTTAATCCATGTAGCACTGACTCAGGAAAGCTTCTCTCTCTATACTACATGAATAAACAGACATAAACTGTAATGGGAAGAGCAAATTTCCGTTTGACCCATCGTTATTAAATATTTATAAATTCATAATTCTCAGGCCTCTTACAAATGAGAAGTGACATCTATTTGCATTTTTCTTGGAATTCTAGTTTTGACTGTCAGCAAAAAACTGACTTGTGACACATTGCAAAGGGGTTGTCAAAATGCCATCAAAATGTACACAGGCTACCCATTATAAAAAAAAAAATCAATGTTTAAATATTTGCATAATAAAGCATCAATAACAATAATTTGTTTGAGACTTGCAACATCTTTCTGAATAATTCACCACAATTACATATGGAGATAAAAAAGAAAAAAAAGGGCAGCATCTAATAATTCTTGAATAACTTGTAATTCAGATCTACCTCTGCTAGGATCAAAGAAAATATTTCCATGTTTTCATTTGTTTGAGCATTTTGATGAGTAGATGAAGACATTCTTTTATCCAACAAGCCAGTAGGGACTTCAATCTTTGCCTTACTTTCTTCCATCTATGGCCTTTATCTATTTTTTTTTTTTTCCTTCAAGGCACTTTCAAACACATACATTAATTCTTTTGTGAATTATTTTATCCTTTTACAACTGTTTTTGAACACTTGCTATATTAGTGGCACAGTTCTAGACACCATAAAAGAAAAAAAAAAATGGAGGATTTTTTTTTTTTTTTTTTTTTGCGGTACGCGGGCCTTTCACTGTTGTGGCCTCTCGTGTTGCGGAGCACAGGCTCCGGACGCGAAGACTCAGTGGCCATGGCTCACGGGCCTAGCAGCTCCACGGCATGTGGGATCTTCCCGGGCTGGGGCACGAACCCGTGTGCCCTTCATCAGCAGGCAGATTCTCAACCACTGCGCCACAGGGAAGCCCACAGAGGATGTTTTAACATCATATATAAGCAGTGAGACATGTGGAAGACTAGTCAATCATAATGCCATCACATGGATCAACATCTTCCCCAGAATGTTACCCTTCTGCCACCTCAACTTCTAACCATTCTCAAGGAGTCATGATTTATACTACTTGGTTCACAGACTTGACACCAGGCCACAGATTTCTCATCACTATCTGTTATATTATCTTCCCTCTGCTTCTTTTTTCCTTTACCATAGAGGATTGGAATGCATGGTTTGTTTTCCTCACAGCCACCCAGGGGTGGGCATAGATGAGGGGAGAGAAAGCTTAGATTTTACAAATTCAAAACAATGATGTTAATGTCTTTGGTCTACCTTAAGTGTCATAGACATGGATTCACATGCATGCAACCATGCACTGACAAACATTATCACATCAAATCATAAAGATTAAGATAAAAGAGAGTGAAAAAAGGACCCATTGAGCTCAATGTCCCCATAATAACCACAAAAATTCTGACTCTTGTTTGACATGGGTGTACTTAATAACCAAATGAGTCCAATATTTGCCATGAAACAAGGCTAGCAAGGCACATACACAAATAACTACAATACAAGGAAAAATATGAAAATACCAAAAAAGGTAGGAATGCAATCTACTCAGGACGATCAGGGAATAGCACTAGCAGAGATAGTACCTGACTCAGGATTTGATGGAGAGATAGCATAGCTTGTTTTCCTGAAATCAACTCCCCACCCACTCCAATGAGAAGGAAAAGTAGGACGCAAGCTAGCCCAAAGCTCAATCTGTTAGTCTAGTTGGGCTGGACATTGATGGAAAAGAATGTGGGATCAGAACTCAAAAGAAATTAAATATGATTTTAAATATTTTAGTCTTTTCCTTGCAATTAATTTTGAGCCTATGTGAAAGATTATCACAGTGGTTTTGGGAACCTAATACGGTCAAGATACCTTCTTCAGATACCTAAGTGTTTGATTCACTCCAAATTTTTAATTCCTTGTGAAGAAAATCTGAATGGCTCAACTCATATTTTGTGTCAAGTTCTGGTTAGTTACTTTGGCTCACCTGAATCCAATCATCAGTAACAAAAGGAAGAAGACAATGCTCATTTAAAGCTGCCCCTTATGTAGGAGCTGACAGTTTGGCAGTTTCACATTCAATAAATTATGTATGGTCTATCCCAGAACATAATTCACATGTTCAAGGCAAGGAGCAAGAGACCATGTTAGATGCTGCATATTAGTGTGGGAGAGTTTCATAGTTCATATGTTAGAAAGTTCTAGGGAAGATCTACATAAAATTAGGGCAAAACAGACTTTGCTTGTTGCTAGAGGTTTTTTGTTGTCTATATAAAGTTCTGGTTTAAAAAAAAAAGCAGAAGAGAACCCCACATATAGTTGTTTATACAGGTTAAGAAGAGGTAACTAGACTGAGCTGTCCTCAAAATAAATTACCCTCAATATTTTCACGCCTTTTTTGGAGATGCAGTGCGAGCATCATTTATAAATTGATTGCTAGACAGAAAGCACAAAGGCTATACAACTTTAGCCTTAGAATAAGTTGTCAAATACAAAATGTTGTCTTACTTGCTCTGCCATAATATTACCTAAATTGTAGGAAAAGCTGCAAGTGATTCACCATAATCTGTGTTTTTTCTTCTTACTAGCAAAGGGCTAACTGCATTTCCCAGGCTTCTTTGCAATTAGGTATGGTGGTCATGTAATTGAATTCTAGGCAATGGAATGTGACTTTTGGGCCTGGACATATCTGGTCCATTTCCACTCCCAAAATGAGTCCTCTTTGTTCTTCACTCTTGTTAATCTTTCCAAGATCCTCATTTCACTTCACCAAATATGAAGCAGGCAGAAAAAGAATAACAACATTACATTTGTAGGTTTTCACAATCCAGCTTAGCTGGTGAGTTATCTATTTAACTATAGCTATCTGGCAGACAATTCTGAACATTTATGCAGGAAGCACAGTGGATTAGGAAAACTAAGTTGCCTACTCCTGTTAGGTATAATGGTATGTAAATATTCTCTTAATAACATTTTTAAATAAACAGAGAAATTTCTCAATTATAGGTGCCCAAACCAAGGAAACAAATTATGTTTTATGTTCAAACAAAACAGTTTAGGTTTTAAATGTTAGTAATAACTTCAGCTGTCATTTTAGTTGCACAAGAAGTCATTAACTTAATAAGAAAATTTCAACAGAAGAACATACCCCTTTTAACACAGCAGTGTCCCAATAAACCTAATTCACTAAAAATTAGCTGCTGTAATTTATAAGAGCACTTATCAAGATGAATCACTTCTAGATGTAATTATCCTCATTTATTGAAAATTATGGGAAAAATGAAGAAAACATTTCTTTTAACTGAAGGAAATGTGTTGGAGTGAATTAAATCCTCAGCATAACCACACACACACACACAAATGAATATATTCATTGCTATATTCAATCATTTTAATGCTTTATCATTTACTATTTTTTAAATTCATTTGAATTATCTATGTTGTTTTATATTTTTTATTTTCTTTATTCCACCCACATCTACATTGATCTACATAATCTGTGCATATTTTATCATCTATTCCAAATGTTAGTGCATTTCCTTGTATACATTGATTTAAGAATCTTAATTGTTGGACGAGGCAAATGAGTTTCACTTATCTACACATAAATATATAATACATATCTCGGTATAGATAAAAATATGTAGTGTTATTAAAAGTTAAATTTGGCACATTTGAACAGGTCTATTTACAGACTGAGATCCTACATTTTTATCTTAACATTTCTTTAATTTAAAGGTGCATATCCAGTCCCTGAATCCACACTATATATGGCATCCTACACACCTACATGAACTAACTCTGACCTGACTCCTAATCTCATCTCTCCTCTCCTGCAACTGTCTGTGCTATAACCATACTGGTCTTCTTTGAGTTCCTTGAGTATGTAAAAGTTGCTTTGACCTTTGGACTTTTAATACAAATTTATTTCTCTCACTTGGATATTTTTTATGCACATTTTTACACATCTAATCCTTCTCATCACTTAGGTCATTCTATCAAAAATAAAGATTTCTCACATATCAATTTGTATCCCAGGTTCTGCTCATATTTTTGTTCCATAGTGCTCAGCACAATCATAAATTTATTAATTTATGATATGTATTTGTTTATTGTTTATTTTGTTCACTACCTACCACCAGTTCTGTGGAGTTCCAATACAATCAGAGCCCTCTCAGACTGTATTTTGATATTGTACATAAGAGTTAACACAGCCCTGGAACATGACAATTAATGCACAATGTTGATTTGCTATAAAACAAATGCCAGAAGCATAGGTATGTATATATACATTAAAAATTGTGGATTGACACACAAAAGTTAATGAATAATTACCTGTGAAACTGAGTGGAGGACCTCAATGGACAAAGCATCAGGGCTTTGGAGGAAAACATATTTTTAATATATTTTCATGTTTTTGAAACATGATTATAATGTATTCAGAAATTAAGAAATGAAATGAGTTTTTAAAAAATTATATATTTGTGCGTGAGAGAGAGGGGAAAGGGAGAGGGAGAACGAGGGAATAGGAAGAAACAAGAAACCAAGGAAAATAAGAGTGGTGAGAAGATATCTGACAATCCTTTAGGGGACACAGAATAGTGTGGTTAGGAGCCCAGGTTCTGAAGTCAGAGCCAACAATTACCGTTGAAAAATTACTGGCTAGGAGACATTAAGTATGTGACACATTCTCTTTTTACTTTAGTATCTTCACTGGTGAAATAGAGATAATATTTCCTTATAGTAGGCTCAAACCTATAGTAAACAACATAAATGATCTCATTTATTCTTTAAAAATCTTCATTTTACAAAAGGAGTCCTGAAATATGAAATAAATTATCATTTAATACAGTTGGCCCTCCATATCCATGAGTTCTGCATCCATGGATTCAACCACCATGGGTCAAAAATATTTGGAAAAAAACCCCCAAAAGTTCCAAGAAAACAAAACTTGAGTTTACCATGCACTGGCAACTATTTGCATAGTATTTGCACTGTATTAGGTATTATAAGTAATATAGAGATGACTTAAAGTATATGGGATCATGCTCATAGGTTATATGCAAATACTATACCATTTTAAGGGACTTGAGCATCCTCGGATTTTGGTATCCCTTGGTAGGTCCTGGAATCAAACCCCTTTAGATACTGAGGGTCAGCTGTATTGTCATTATGTCCCATTAAGTGTTTGTTTAATCAACTGGGAATTTGTGAAGTTGAGGTGCATCTTAAGGGGACCCAGAATAAATCATTTTTATTTGACTATTAATCTTCTACCATGACTAAATCCTTACTTGTTCGTTTAAATGTAGCTCTAAAATAATGGTTTATAAGCATTTGACATATAAACACTGTTATGCTAAGCAACAAAAACAGGATACCCTACTGTATATTGAACATGATCTCACCTATAAAAAATAGAAAAGGTTAAATAGGAAATATGCTAGTGATTGCCTCATAGTGATGGAAATTTAAGAGGTTTTTATAATTTTCTGTAGACCTTTTACTCTTTTAAATTCATTACTTTGGAAATATTTTATGGTCAGCTAAACAATGAAAAAGCTATATAAAATGAAAAATAATTTTTAAGCATTTTATATTGTCAATGTTACAATTAATTTTCTATAATTTAATCACACTCTTGTGGATTAATTTCCACAATTAACTTTATCATAAAACACATATTTATTAAATATTATACAGTAATGTTTGAAATCAGATTTTAGGTGATCATGTAAATGAAAAACCATCTTGGAAATACATAGCAACAAGTCCACCTGCAATTCCCATACGAGCCCTTGCCTACTGTGTGACTTTAAGGAAATCACATATTTGTATCATTGAAGATCATCAACATTTATCTGGCATGATCTGAGTGAGTACTCTTTGACATGTGACACACTGGATCCCTGGGCCCACATAACCTTTTAAAATTTTGTTTTCAACTATTTGCTACAAATAATAATAATAAATAAAGACAGTGAAATCTTTAGAGGGGAAACTCAGTCGTCACTTTTGGACACTGTAAATGAGAGATACCTATTAGCCATCCAAAAGACAAAGTTGAGTGAGAAGCTGGATATGGGAAGATGAAGCTCAGTGGACAGGCTGGTGGTAAAAAAGCAAATTTGGAAGTATCCAGCATGTCAAGGGAACTAACAGCTTAGAAGTAGAGAAAACGTCTTCTGGAGAGGTTGTAAATAGAGATGAAAAGGTGACCTAGGATGAAGTCTTCAGGTACTCAAACATCGAGAAGTTGTTGAATACATGAAAAAGATCTTACAAAGAAGAAAGAGGGGTGGCTAGTGAAGCAGAAACGGTTATGAGAATTATTGTGAGAACATAACATTCAACATTCAAAATGTTGAATTTGATATACTTTGTAAATATAACGTGATATACATAAAAATTATTCTTGACTTCAATAAATAAGAAGTAATCTGGAGTTGATAGTAAAGCTTATGGATAATGGATCAAATGAACTAAATTTAAGAAGGTGATATCTGTCAATGATAAAGAAAATCATGAGAAGAACACCAATCACTATAAAAGAATAGTTACAAGATGGGAAAACTGTACCTTAGCAGGCATCCTGACAATTACTATGAATTAACTAAGATCCAAAAATAAGTAAGTTGTGCAGAATGTCAGAAAACTAGTTAGTGGTCAGGACAATTGAGGATAATTGCAGCCAGGACCATGGTATCTGACCAATCTCATTGTGAAGCTCAACACAAGTAACATCATCTCTCTGGGTCTCCATTTACTGAAATGCAATATGGGGATAATTATAGTACCTACCTCATAGTGTTCTCTGTATGAATAATTAAAGTAATATCATAGAGTACTTATTATGATCCCCAACTCAGCCCTCAATACGTAGTAATTAACGTCACTGTCACCACTACAGTCAATCAGGATTCAAATCAGGTGTCCCTGACCCTAAATTATCTCTTCTTTCTCCTTTAGAATAGTAAGACCTTTGGTAGACATGTTATAGAAGGAGTTCATGTATTAGTTGGATTCCAAGACCTTAGAGAACATGTTCAACCCTGAAATGTCTGTGAAAATTTGATCAAATGATGAATCATTTTAAAGTCGAATTCCACCTTTCCTAAAAACTATAAAATCTTCAAAATATTATATTTCTGTGAAAGACAGAAATATTTAATTTGTGCCTCCCCCATGTGTGTCATCATATATAATTTCATTGTCCATATGTATATGCTATAACATGAGAATAAAAGACCATTCAAGTTTCTCCATGTATATTATTTTCCAATAAAGGAGGGTACACCAATATACAAGAAATGCTGTAGGATTGGTAACAGACAGAACACTGGCTGTACACTCTAGAAAAGTTATTGGACTGATCTGAGACTATGTTCTCACCATTTGTCAGAGTAGATAATATTCACTAAATTTTACATATTTTCTCTTTCATTTCCAGTCCCATTTCCAGTTAAGCAGATCCATGTGACAAGGTTTGGGCAAAGTGTTGTGAACTGAGGAGATGTGTCATTTCTACGATGAAGCATAGAGTGAGACTGTGTTTTTCAGTGTGACCTCTGTGCTGTGTTCTTTTCTCTGTCCTTGGTAGTGTGGAGGCCCCCTGCTGAAATAGTAAATTCACAAAAAATCCAGAAGACTTAATTCCTGAATTACCTCATGGGCAACAGCTGATGAGTCACCTAGACCATAGAAGAATTTTCTTGATCAAGAAATAAAATTTTGTTTTTCATAAATCACTGAGATAAGGAGATCATTTATTAATATGGCATATACATAATATCTTGACAAATGTACTTCTCATCTACAAAAAAAAAAGACAGTTCCATGGGGTTGCTGTAAGCATAGAGACAATGAACATGAATAGCTTAGCAAAATAAGTATGTGCAAAGAAATGGTAATTATGAATATTGTTATCAGGAAGTAAGTCTTTTGGACTCATGTCATAAGAGAATTGTCAAAGTGCCTTTCATATAATTAAAGGAAGAATAAATTTGTACTTCTCATATCACATTGCAATGTGCTCTTTATAAGCATCATTTCAAAATTAACAAATGACATTGATGCTAAAAGACAATCTATAGTCAATTGCATAGATACATTTATTTAGATTTCAGGCCTATCATTCCTTCAACATTTTGACTACATGGTTGAGATTATATTCCTTGTTAAGAAATATATTGACTATGATCCTGAAATTGAATATGAGATTAAATTTTTAAATAATACATAACCAAATACTCTCAATTACTGACTTTGCTGAGAAGTCAGAATGGTCATTTTACTTAAGAAATTTTTCTTACAGACAGCAGAAACAATAAGAACTACAATTCTGCAGCCTGTGGAAGGAAAACCACATTCACAGAAAGATAAACAAAATGAAAAGGCAGAGGACTTTGTAACAGATGAAGGAAAAAGATAAAACCCCAGAAAAACAACTAAATGAAGTGGAGATAGGCAACCTTCCAGAAAAGAATACAGAATAATGATAATGAAGATGATCCAGGACCTCGGGAAAATGAATGGAGGCAAAGATCGAGAAGATACCAGAAATGTTTAACAAAGATCTAGAAGAATTAAAGAACTAACACCTAGAAGAATTAAAGAACAAACAAACAGAGATGAACAATACAATAAATAAAATGAAAAATACACTAGAAGGAATCAATAGCATAATAACTAAGGCAGAAGAACAGATAAGGGACCTGGAAGACAGAAAGGTGAAATTCACTGACACAGAACAGAATAAAGAAAAAAGAATGAAAAGAAATGAAGACAGCCTAAGAGACCTCTGGGACAAAATTAAAGGCAACAACATTCACATTATAGGGGTCCCAGAAGGAGAAGACAGAGAGAAAGGACACGAGAAAATACTTGAGGAGATTATAGTTGAAAACTTCCTTAACATGGGAAAGGAAATAGCCACTCAGGTCCAGGAAAGGCAGAGACAGCCAGGCAGGATAAACCCAAAAAGAAACATGCCAATACACATAGTAATCAAAATGACAAAAATTAAAGACAAAGAAAAATTTTTGAAAGCAACAAGGGAAAAATGGCAAATAACATACAAGGAAACTCCCATAAGGTTAACAGCTGATTTCTCAGCAGAAACTTCACAGGTTAGAAGGGAGTGTCATGATATATTGAAAGCAATGAAAGGGAAGAACCTACAACCAAGATTACTCCACCCGGCAAGGATTTCATTCAGATTCAATGGAGAAAACAAAAGCTTTACAGGAAAACAAAAGCTAAGAGAATTCAGCACCACAAAACCAGCTATACACCAAATGCTAATGGAAATTCTCTGAGTGGGAAACACAAGATAAGAAAAGGACCTACAAAAACAAACCCATAACAATTAAGAAAACAGTAATAAGAATATACATATTGATAATTACCTTAAACATGAATGGATTAAAAGCTCTAACCAAAAGACATAGACTGGCTGAATGGATAAAAAGCAAGACCCATAAATATGCTACAGGAGACCCTCTTCAGACATAGGGACACATACAGATTGAAAGTGAGGGGATGGCAAAAGATATTCAATGCAAATGGAAATCAAAAGAAAGCTGGAGTAGTAATACTCATAGCAGATAAAATAGACTTTAAAATAAAGAATGTTACAAGATGCATAATGATCAAGGAGGCAATCGAAGAACAAGATTATAAATTAATCAATTATAAATATATATGCACCCAACATAGGAGCACCTCAGTACATAAGGCAACTGCTAACAGCTATAAAAGAGGAAATCGACAATAACACAATAATAGTGGGGGACATTAACACCTCACTTACAACAATGAACAGATCGTCCAGACAGAAAATTAATAAGGAAACACAACCTCTAAATGACACAATAGATCAAATAGATTTAATTGATATTTATAGGACATTCCATCCAAACACAGCAGATTACACTTTCCTCTTAAGTGCACATGGAACATTCTCCAGGATAGACCACATCTTGGGTCACAAATCAAGATCGGTAAATTTAAGAAAATTGAAATCATATCAAGCATCCTTTCCGACCTCAAAGTTATGAGATTAGAAATAAATTACAGGGAAAAATATGTAAAAAACACAAACACATGAAGGCTAAACAATATGTTACTAAATAGTAAAGAGATCACTGAAGAAATCAAAGAGGAAATAAAAAAATACCTGGAGACAAATGACAATGAAAACACGATGATCCAAAACCTATGGGATGCAGCAAAAGCAGTTCTAAGAGGGAAGTTTAGAGCAATATAAGCCTACCAAAAGAAACAAGAAAAATCTCAAATAAAAAATCTAACCTAACACCTAAAGGAACTAGACAAAGAAGAACAAACAAAACCCAAACTTCATAGAAGAAAATAAATCATAAAAATCAGAGCAGAAATAAATGAAATACAAGCAAAGAAAACAATAGCAAAGATCAATAAAAATAAAGCTGGTTCTTTGAGAAGAAAAACAAAATTGATAAACTTTTAGCCAGACTCATCAAGTAAAAGAGGGAGAGGATTCTAATCGATAAAATTAGAAATGAAAAAAGAGAAGTTACAACAGACACTGCAGAAATACAAAACATCATAAGAGACTACTACAAGCAACTCTATCCCAATGAAATGTACAACCTGGAAGAAATGGACAATTTCTTACAAAGGTATAACTTTCCAAGAAACCAGGAATAGAAAATATGAACAGACCAATCACAAGTAATGAAATTGAAACTGTGTTTAAAAATCTTCCGACAAACAAAAGCCCAGGACCAGACGGCTTCACAGGTGAATTCTATTAAACATTGAGAGAAGAGCTAACACCCATCATTCTCAAATTCTTCCAATATATTGCAGAGGAAGGAACACTCCCAAACTCATTCTATGAGGCCAACATCACCCTGATACCAAAACCAGACAAAGATACTACAAAAAGAGAAAATTACAGACCAATATCACTCATGAATATAGATGCAAAAATCCTCAACAAAATGCTAGCAAACAGAATCCAACAACACATTTAAAGGATCATACACCATAATCAAGTGGGATTTATCCCACGGATGCAAAGATTCTTCAGTATACGCAAATCAATCAATGTGATACACCATATTAACAACTTGAAGAAGAAAAACCAAAGGATCCTCTCAATAGACGAAGAAAAAGCTTTTGACACAATTTATCACCCATTTATAATAAAAACTCTCCAGAAAATGGGCATAGAGGGAACCTACCTCAACATAATAAAGGCTATATATGAAAAACCCACAGCAAACATCATTCTCAATGGTGAAAAAATGAAAGTGTTTCCTCTAAGATCAGGAATGAGTCATGGATGTCTACTCTCACCACTCTTATTCAACATAGTTTTGGAAGTCCTAGCCACAGCAATCAGAGAAGAAAAAGAAATAAAAGGAATACAAATTGGAAAAGAAGAAGTAAAACTCTCTCTGTTTGCAGATGACATGATACTATACATAGAAAATACTAAGTATGCCACCAGAAAACTACTAGAAGTAATCAATGAATTTGGTAAAGTTGCAGGATACAAAACTAATGCACAGAAATCTCTTGCATTCCTATACACTAATAATGAAAAATCTGAAAGAGAAATAAGGAAACACTCCCATTTACTTTTGCAACCAAAAGAATAAAATACCTAGGAATAAACCTACCTAGGGAGACAAAAGACCTAAATGCAGAAAACTGTAAGACAGTGATGAAAGAAATTAAGGATGATACCAACAGATGGAGAGATATACCATGTTCTTGGATTGGAAGAATCAATATTGTGAAAATGACTATACTACCCAAAGCAATCTACAGATTCAATGCAATCCCTATCAAATTACCAATGGCACTACAGAACTAGAACAAATCATCTTAAAATTCGTATGGAGATAGAAAAGACCTTGAATAGCCAAAGCAGTCCTGAGAGAATAAAACAGAGCTGGAGGAATCAGGCTCCCGGATTTCAGACTATACTACAAAGCTACAGTAATCAAGACAATATGGTACTGACACAAAAACAGAAATATAGATCAATGGAAGGGGATAGAAAGGTCAGAGATAAACCCACGCACCTATGGTCAACTAATCTATGACAAAGGAGGCAAGGATATACAATGGAGAAAAGACAGTCTCTTCAATAAGTGGTGCTGGGAGAACTGGACAGCTACATGTAAATGAATGATATTAGAACACTCCTTAACACCATACCCAAAAAAAAACTCAAAATGGATTAGAGACCTAAATGTAAGACTAGACATTATAAAACTCTTAGAGGAAAACATTGGAAGAACACTCTTTAACATAAATCACAGCAAGATCTTTTTTGATCCATGTCCTAGAGTTATGGAAATAAAAACAAAAGTAAACAAATGTGACTTAATGAAACTTAAAAGTTTTTGCACAGCAAAGGAAAGTACAAACAAGATGAAAAACCTACCCTCAGAATGGGAGATAATATTTGAAAATCAATCAACAGGCAAAGGATTAATCTCCAAAATATATAAACAGCACATGCAGCTCAATATTAAAAACACAAACAACCCAATCCAAAAATGGGCAGAAGACCTAAGTAGACATTTCTCCAAAGAAGACATACAGATGGACAAGAAGCACATGAAAACCTGCTCAACATCACTAATTATTAGAGAAATGCCAATCAAAATTACAAAGACGTATCACCTCACACCAGTTAGAATGGGCATCATCAGAAAATCTACAAACAATAAATGCTGTAAAAGGTTTAGAACAAAGGGAACCCTCCTGCACTGTTCATGGGAATGTAAATTGATACAGCTACTCTGAAGAACAGTATGGAGGTTCCCTACAAAACTAAAAATAGAATTACCATATGACCCAGCAATCCCACTACTGGGCATGTACCCAGAGAAAACCATAATTCAAAAAGACACTACCGGGCTTCCCTGGTGGCGCAGTGGTTGAGAGTCCGCCTGCCGATGCAGGGGACAC
>NC_041229.1:34151253-34157664 GCF_002837175.3 Physeter macrocephalus
AAAAAAAAAAAAAAAAAAAAAAAGACACTACCATCCCAATGTTCATTGCAGCACAATTTACAATAGCCAGGTCATGGAAGCAACCTAAATGCCCATGGACAGACGAATGGATAAAGAAAATGTGGTACATATATACAATGGAATATTACTAAGCCGTAGAAAGGAATGAAACTGGGTCATTTGTAGAGATGTGGATGAATCTAGAGACCTTCAAACAGAGTGAAGTAAGTCAGAAAGAGAAAACCAAATATCGTATATTAACGCATATATGTGGAACCTAGAAAAATGGTACAGATGAACTGGTTTGCAGGGCAGAAATAGAGACACAGTTATAGAGAACAAATGTGTGGACACCAAGGGGTAAAGTGGTGGTGGGTGGTGATGGTGGTAGTATTAATTGGGAGATTGGGATTGACATATATACACTAATATGTATAAAATAGGTAACTAATAAGAACCTGCTGTATAAAAAGTAAATAAAATTAAATTAAAAAATTAAAAAAAATTTTTCTTAGATTGTCAAAACAACATGTCTAACATAAATAGGGGCTTTCTAAATATGTACACCATTTCCACAGCAATTTTGGGACACCCATTATATAGGAACATGTTTCTGAAAATGAAAAATATAAACAAACACTGTTGTTAAGGACAAATCACTTTGTCTCTTCAGTCACTCTGTACATTTTAGGGTTTCTGTTGGTAAAAAAAAGAGATTTAAAAAGGATTCTCTTTAGCAAAGTTAAGTACTAGGTTGAAACAAACTTGCCTTATGTTATTTCTTAGCACAGACTTCAAAAGTTGTGAGAAAACTTGGATTATACTAAAGGCTTCTGAGGATAGCAAAGAAAATTAAAAGCTATGCATCTTACTTTCTGTTTCATAGAAACAGAGGAAATGATTTAAATGATTTAGCTTACCTGCAGTATAAAATATAACATGATACCTTGTTTCATAAACAGTAACTTCGAAACCTCAACTCACTAGACTAAAGTAGATTTACTATGCTAACTTAAGCATGGAATATAGCCGGTTTCTGTAATATCATTTTAGAAACGGCAAAGTATTTCCAAAAGAATGACTATTATCTATTGTTTTATTCAGAAATATGCTGGATGACAAATAGAACACTGACGTTGCATCAAAATGTATTTTTCAAATTTTCTTCTGACATTGGAGAGGAAATCAAGGCTGTGGAGCCAAACGCACCATATACTCCTAATCCTGCCTCATTCATTACCTTCTTTGATGAGTTAATTTAAAAATTAAGCAAATTAAACCATTTGTCTCTTCATCTAAAATTGTATATACCTGGGGTTGGGATTGTAATCTTTATGATAGCCATGGAATTGAGTACATTATACACTGAATAGATAACAAACAACTACAATGATGATAAGAGTATTTTCTGACAAGTCTTATTTGATCTGCTTCCTTGTTTTCTGAAACAGATTTTCAGTTGTTTCAGTGTTATACACACAGTTTACAATTAGTAAAACAATCTGTTTTAGGCAAGTCCAAAGCAACAGCATCCCTGGGCCATATCATTCATGGGAGTTTATAATCAATGTACAAATTCCAATCCTCTCCTTTTCAAAATTACTTCAAGAAACCACCCTTTCCATAAATCACATTTCTTAGTGTCTGTCAACTCTCCTATAGATTGAATTCATGTCATGCGATTTATAATCTTAAGAAATATACAAGTTAGAAGAGTCTTCTCAGTGTTTTGAGTATTATTATATCATTCTATGTAATAATGGTATTCATTGAAGATCAAATATTGGACTTGATGACTTCAGCAATACTTTATTTTTTTCTTGTTTCTAAATATATGTCTTTATTTATTCCTTAACCCTTCTTGGGACCTGGGTAACTTTAAAAATTAATTTTTATTGGAGTATAGTTGATTTACAATGTTGTGTTTGTTTCTGCTGTACAGCAAAGTGAATCAGTTATATACATATACCCACTCTTTTTAATATTCTATTCCCATATAGGTCATTAGAGAGTACTGAGTAGAGTTCCCTGTGCAATACAGTAGGTTCTTATTAGTTACCTATTTTATATATAGTAGTGTGACTGGGTCAATCTCAAACTCCCAATTTATACCTCCCCACTCCCCTGTTCCCCACCTTGGTAACCATAAATTTGTTTTCTACATCTGTGACTCTATTTCTGTTTTGTAGATAGGTCCATTGGTACCATATTTTTAGATTCCACATATAAGCCATATCATATTATATTTTTCTTTCTCTGTCTGACTTGCTTCACTCAGTAAGAGAGTCTCTAGGTTCATCCATGTCACTGAAAATGGCATTGTTTCCTTCTGTTTTTATGGCTGACTAATACTGCATGGTATATCTGTACCACATCTTTATCTAGTCCTCTGTTGATGGACATATAGGTTGCTTACATGTCCTGGCTATTGTAAATGGTGCTACAATGAACACTGGGGTACATGTATCTTTTTGAATTATGGTTTCCTCCAGATATATGGAAACACAAAAGACCCTGACTAGCTAAAGCAATCTTAAGGAAGAAAAACAAGAGCTGGGGGAATCAGATTCCCTGATGTTGGACCATACTACAAAGCTAGAGAAATCAAAACAGTATGATACTGGCAGAAAAACAGAAATATAGATCAATGGAACAGGATAGAAAGTCCAGAGATAAACCCATGCACCTCTGGTCACCAAATATATGACAAAGGAGGCAAGAATATACAGTGGAGAGAAGACAGTCTCTGCAATAAATGGTGATGACAAAGGAGGCAAGAATATACAGTGGAGAAAAGACAGTCTCTGCAATAAGTGGTGCTGGGAAAACTGGACAGCTACATGTAAAAGAATGAAATTAGAACATTCTCTATCACCATATGCAAAAATAAACGCAAAATGGATTAAAGACCTAAATGTAAGACTGATACTATAAAAGTCTTAGAAGAAAACATAGGCAGAACACTCTTTGTCATAAATTGCAGCAAGATCTTTTTTTTTTTTTTTTTGCGGTATGCTGGCCTCTCACTGTTGTGGCCACTCCCGTTGCGGAGCACAGGCTCTGGACGCGCAGGCTCAGTGGCCATGGCTCAAGGGCCTAGCCTCTCTGCGGCATGTGGGATCCTCCCAGACCGGGGCACGAACCCATGTCCCCTGCACCCATGTCCCCTGCATCGGCAGGCGGACTCTCAACCACTGCACCACCAGGGAAGCCCACAATATCTTGTTTGATCCACCTCCTAGAGTAATAAAAATAAAAAACAAAAATAAACAATGGGACCTAATGAAACTCCAAAGCTTTTGCACAGCAAAGAAAACCATAAAAAAACAAAAAGATAACCCATAGAATAGGAGAAAATATTAGCAGATGAAGCGACTGACAAGGGATTAACCCTCAAAATATACAAACAGCTCATGCAGCTCAATATGAAAAAAAAAATACAAACAACCCAATCAAAAAATGGGCAGAACATCTAAATAGATGTTTCTTCATAGAAGACCAAGAGGCACAAGAAAAGATGCTCAATATCACTAATTATTAAAGAAATGCAAATCAAAACTACAATGAGGTATCACCTCACACCAGTCAGAAGGGGCATCATCAAAAAAATCTACAAGTGGGAGACTACAGGTGGTGGAGGGAGCGAAGCTTGGGAGCCACAGAGGAGAGCTAAGCAACAGAGGTGAGGAGGGAAAAGCAGAGAGATTCCGGCACAGAGGATCGGTGCTGACCAGGACTCACCAGCTGAGAGGCTTGTCTGCTCACCTGCCAGGAAGGGAGGGGGCTGGGAGCTGAGGCTCGGGCTTCAGTCAGATCCCAGGGAGAGGACTGGGGTTGGCTGCGTGAACACAGCCTGAAGGGGGCTAGTGAACTACAGCTAGCCGGTAGGGAGTCCTGGAAAAGTCTGGAGCTGCCAAAGAGACAAGAGACTTTTTCTTGCCTCCTTGTTTCCTGGTGCGCGAGGAGAGGGGATTAAGAGCACTGCTTAAAGGAGCTCCAGAGATGGGAGTGAGCCACGGCTATCAGCGTGGACCCCAGAGACAGGCATAAAACACCAAGGCTGCTGCTGCAGCCACTAAGAATCCTGTGTGCAAGCACAGGTCACTATCCACACCTCTCCTCCCGGGAGACTGCATCTTGCCACTGTCAGGGTCCCGGGATCCAGGGACAACTTCTCCAGGAGAACACATGGCACACCTCAGGCTGATGCAGTATCATGCCGGCCTCTGCCACCGCAGGCTCGCCCCAAACTCTGTACCCCTCTCTATCCCCAGGCCTGAGTGACCCAGAGCCCCCAAATCAGTGGCTCCTTAAACCCCATCCTGTCTGAATGAAGAACAGACACGCTCAGGCGACCTACATGCAGAGGCAGGTCCAAATCCAAAGCTGAACCCCAGGAGCTGTGGGAACAAAGAAGAGAAAGGGAAATCTATCCCAGCAGCCTCAGGAGTACTGGATTAAATCTCCACAATCAACGTGAGGTACCCTGCATCTGTTTAATACCTGAATAGACAACGAATCATCCCAAATTGAGGAGGTGGACTTTGGGGGCAAAGATATATATTTTTTTTCTCTTTTTCTTTTTTTGTAAGTGTGTATGCGTATGCTTCTGTGTGTGATTTTGTCTGTATAGCTTTGCTTTTACCATTTGTCCTAGGGTTCTGTCTGACTTTTTTTTTTTTTTTTCTAATATAGTTTTTAGCACTTGTTATCACTGGTAGATTTTTTCTTTGGTTTGGTTGCTCTCTACTTTCTTTCTTTTTTTCTAATTACATTTTAAAAATTTTTTTAATAATTATTTTTTTATTTTAATAACTGTATTCTATTTTATTTTATATTTTTAAATCTTTTTCTTTCTTTCTTTCTTTCTTCTTTTTTCTCCATTTTATTCTGAGCCATGTGGATGACAGGCTCTTGGTGCTCCAGCCAGGCATCAAGGCTGTGCCTCTGAGGTGGGAGAGTCACGTTCAGGACACTGGTCCACAAAGAACATCCCACTTCCACACACTATAAAATGGCCAAAATCTCCCAGAGATCTCCATCTCAATGCCAAGACCCAGCTCCACTCAAAGACCAGCAAGCTCCAGTGCTAGACACCCTATGCCAAACAATAACAAGACAGGAACACAAACCCACCCATTAACAGAAAGGCCGCTTAAAATCATAATAAGGCCACAGACACACCAAAACACAACACCAGACGTGGACCTGCCCAGCAGAAAGACAAGATCCAGCCTCATCCACAAGAACACAGGCACGAGTCCCCTCCACCAGGAAGCCTACACAACCAACTGAACCAAACTCAGCCACTGGGGGCAGACACCAAAAACAATGAGAGCTATGAACCTGCAGCCTGCAGAAAGGAGACCCCAAACACAGTAAGTTAAACAAAATGAGAAGAAACAGAAACACACAGCAGATGAAGGAGCAAGGTAAAAACCCACCAGACCTAACAAATGAAGAGGAAATAGGTAGTATACCTGAAAAAGAATTCAGAATAACGATAGTAAAGATGATCCAAAATCTTGGAAATAGAATGGAGAAAATATAAGAATCCTTTAACAAGGACCTAGAAGAACTAAATAGCAAACAAACAGTGATGAACAACACAATAAATGAAATTAAAAATTCTCTGGAAGGGATCAATAGCAGAATAACTGAGGCAGAAGAACGGATAAGTGACCTGGAAGATAAAATATTGGAAATAATTACTGGAGAGAAGAATAAAGAAAAAACAATGAAAATAATTGAGGACAGTCTGAGAGATCTCTGGTACAACATTAAATGCACCAACATTCGAATTATAAGGGTCCCAGAAGAAGAAGAGAAAAAGAAAGGAACTGGGAAAATATTTGAAGGGATTAATTGAAAACTTCCCTAATATGGGAAAGGAAATAGTTAATCAAGTCCAGGAAGCACAGAGGGTCCCATACAGGATAAATCCAAGGAGAAACATGCCAAGACACATATTAATCAAACTATCAAAAACTAAATACAAAAATATATATATTAAAAGCAGCAAGGAATAAACAACAAATAACATACAAGAGAATCCTCATAAGGTTAACACCTGAACTTTCAGCAGAAACTCTACAAGCCAGAAGGGAGTGGCATGACATATTTAAAGTGATGAAGGGGAAAAGCATACAACCAAGATTACTCTACCCAGCAAGGATCTCATTCAGATTTGATGGAGAAATTAAAGCTTTAGAGACAAGCAAAACTTAAGAAAGTTCAGCACCACCAAACCAGCTTTACAACAAATGCTAAAGGAACTTCTTTAGGCAGGAAACACAAGAGAAGGAAAAGACCTACAATAATAAACCCAAAACAATTAAGAAAATGGTAATTGGAACATACATATGGATAATTACCTTGAATATAAATGGATTAAATGCTCCAACCAAAAGA
>NC_041229.1:34163299-34169485 GCF_002837175.3 Physeter macrocephalus
GGGGGCTGGGAGCTGAGGCTCGGGCTTCAGTCAGATCCCAGGGAGAGGACTGGGGTTGGCTGCGTGAACACAGCCTGAAGGGGGCTAGTGAACTACAGCTAGCCGGTAGGGAGTCCTGGAAAAGTCTGGAGCTGCCGAAGAGACAAGAGACTTTTTCTTGCCTCCTTGTTTCCTGGTGCGCGAGGAGAGGGGATTAAGAGCACTGCTTAAAGGAGCTCCAGAGATGGGAGTGAGCCACGGCTATCAGCGTGGACCCCAGAGACAGGCATAAAACACCAAGGCTGCTGCTGCAGCCACTAAGAATCCTGTGTGCAAGCACAGGTCACTATCCACACCTCTCCTCCCGGGAGACTGCATCTTGCCACTGTCAGGGTCCCGGGATCCAGGGACAACTTCTCCAGGAGAACACATGGCACACCTCAGGCTGATGCAGTATCATGCCGGCCTCTGCCACCGCAGGCTCGCCCCAAACTCTGTACCCCTCTCTATCCCCAGGCCTGAGTGACCCAGAGCCCCCAAATCAGTGGCTCCTTAAACCCCATCCTGTCTGAATGAAGAACAGACACGCTCAGGCGACCTACATGCAGAGGCAGGTCCAAATCCAAAGCTGAACCCCAGGAGCTGTGGGAACAAAGAAGAGAAAGGGAAATCTATCCCAGCAGCCTCAGGAGTACTGGATTAAATCTCCACAATCAACGTGAGGTACCCTGCATCTGTTTAATACCTGAATAGACAACGAATCATCCCAAATTGAGGAGGTGGACTTTGGGGGCAAAGATATATATATTTTTTCTCTTTTTCTTTTTTTTGTTTTAAATCTTTTTCTTTCTTTCTTTCTTTCTTCTTTTTTCTCCATTTTATTCTGAGCCATGTGGATGACAGGCTCTTGGTGCTCCAGCCAGGCATCAAGGCTGTGCCTCTGAGGTGGGAGAGTCACGTTCAGGACACTGGTCCACAAAGAACATCCCACTTCCACACACTATCAAATGGCCAAAATCTCCCAGAGATCTCCATCTCAATGCCAAGACCCAGCTCCACTCAAAGACCAGCAAGCTCCAGTGCTAGACACCCTATGCCAAACAATAACAAGACAGGAACACAAACCCACCCATTAACAGAAAGGCCGCTTAAAATCATAATAAGGCCACAGACACACCAAAACACAACACCAGACGTGGACCTGCCCAGCAGAAATACAAGATCCAGCCTCATCCACAAGAACACAGGCACGAGTCCCCTCCACCAGGAAGCCTACACAACCAACTGAACCAAACTCAGCCACTGGGGGCAGACACCAAAAACAATGAGAGCTATGAACCTGCAGCCTGCAGAAAGGAGACCCCAAACACAGTAAGTTAAACAAAATGAGAAGAAACAGAAACACACAGCAGATGAAGGAGCAAGGTAAAAACCCACCAGACCTAACAAATGAAGAGGAAATAGGTAGTATACCTGAAAAAGAATTCAGAATAACGATAGTAAAGATGATCCAAAATCTTGGAAATAGAATGGAGAAAATATAAGAATCCTTTAACAAGGACCTAGAAGAACTAAATAGCAAACAAACAGTGATGAACAACACAATAAATGAAATTAAAAATTCTCTGGAAGGGATCAATAGCAGAATAACTGAGGCAGAAGAACGGATAAGTGACCTGGAAGATAAAATATTGGAAATAATTACTGGAGAGAAGAATAAAGAAAAAACAATGAAAATAATTGAGGACAGTCTGAGAGATCTCTGGTACAACATTAAATGCACCAACATTCGAATTATAAGGGTCCCAGAAGAAGAAGAGAAAAAGAAAGGAACTGGGAAAATATTTGAAGGGATTAATTGAAAACTTCCCTAATATGGGAAAGGAAATAGTTAATCAAGTCCAGGAAGCACAGAGGGTCCCATACAGGATAAATCCAAGGAGAAACATGCCAAGACACATATTAATCAAACTATCAAAAACTAAATACAAAAATATATATATTAAAAGCAGCAAGGAATAAACAACAAATAACATACAAGAGAATCCTCATAAGGTTAACACCTGAACTTTCAGCAGAAACTCTACAAGCCAGAAGGGAGTGGCATGACATATTTAAAGTGATGAAGGGGAAAAGCATACAACCAAGATTACTCTACCCAGCAAGGATCTCATTCAGATTTGATGGAGAAATTAAAGCTTTAGAGACAAGCAAAACTTAAGAAAGTTCAGCACCACCAAACCAGCTTTACAACAAATGCTAAAGGAACTTCTTTAGGCAGGAAACACAAGAGAAGGAAAAGACCTACAATAATAAACCCAAAACAATTAAGAAAATGGTAATTGGAACATACATATGGATAATTACCTTGAATATAAATGGATTAAATGCTCCAACCAAAAGATAAAGACTGGCAGAATGGATACAAAAGCAAGACCTGTGTATATGCTGTCTACAATAGACCCACTTCAGACCTAGGGACACATATAGACTGAAAGTGAGGGGATGGAAAAAGATAGTCCATGCAAACGGAAATCAAAAGAAAGCTGGAGTAGCAACTCTCATATCAGACAAAATAGACTTTAAAATAAAGACTATTACAAGAGACAAAGAAGGACACTACATAATGATCAAGGGATCAATCCAAGGAGTAAATATAGCAATTGTAAACATTTATGCACCCAATATAGGAGGACTTCAATACATAAGGCAAATACTAACAGCTATAAAAGGAGAAATTGACAGTAACACAATCATAGCAGGGGACTTTAACACCCCACTTTCACCAACGGACAGATCATCCAAAATGAAAATAAATAAGGAAACACAAGCTTTAAATGGTACATTACACAAGATGGATTTAATTGATATTTATAGACATTCCATCCAAAAACAACAGAATACACTTCTCAAGTGCTCATTGAACATTCTCCAGGATAGATCATATCTTCGGTCACAAATCAAGCTATGGTAAATTTTAGAAAATTGAAATCATATCAAGTATCTTTTCTGACCACAATGCTATGAGACTAGATATCAATTAAAGGAAAAAAATCTGTAAAAAATACAAACACATTGAGGCTAAACAATACACTACTTAATAACCAAGAGATTACTGAAGAAATCAAAGACAAAATCAAAAACTATCTAGAAACAAATGACAATGAAAACACAACGACCCAAAACCTATGGGATGCAGCAAAAGCAGTTCTAAGAGAGAAGTTTATAGCAATACAATCCTACCTTAAGAAACAAGAAACATCTCAAATAAACAACTTAACCTTACACCTAAAGCAATTAGAGAAAGAAGAACAAAAAAACCACAAGTTAGCAGAAGGAAAGCAATCATAAAGATCAGATCAGAAATAAATGAAAAAGAAATGAAGGAAACTATAGCAAAGATCTATAAAACTAAAATTGGTTCTTTGAGAAGATAAACAAAATTGATAAACCATTAGCCAGACTCATCAAGAAAAAAAGGGAGAAGACTCAGATCAATAGAATTAGAAATGAAAAAGGAGAAGTAATAACTGACACTGCAGAAATACAAAGGATCATGAGAGATTACAAGCAACTCTATGCCCATAAAATGGACAACCTAGAAACAATGGACAAATTCTTAGAAATGCACATCCTTCCGAGACTGAACCAGGAAGAAATAGAAAATATGAACAGACAAATAGCAAGCACCGAAATGGAAACTGTGATTAAAAATCTTCCAACAGGGACTTCCCTGGTGGCCCAGTGGTTACAAATTTGCCTGCCAATGCAGAGGACATGGGTTCGAGCCCTGGTCCAGGAAGATCCCACATGCTACAGAGCAAATAAGCCCACATGCCACAACTAATAAGCCTGCACACTGGAGCCCCCAAGCCACAACTACTGAAGCCCACACACCACAACGGAGAGCAGACCCCGCTCACCACAACTAGAGAAAGCCCACACGTAGCAATGACAACCCAATGCAGCCAAAAATAAATAATAAATAAATTTTAAAAAGAAAAAAATCTTCCAACAAACAAAAGCCCAAGTCCAGATGGCTTCACAGGTGAATTCCATCAAACATTTAGAGAAGAGCAAACATCTATTCTTCTCAACTCTTCCAAAATATAGCAGACGGAGGAACACTCCCAAACTCATTGTATGATGCCACCATCACCCTGATACCAAAAGCAGACAAAGATGTCACAAAGAAAGAAAACTACAGGCCAATATCACTGATGAACATAGATGCAAAAATCCTCAACAAAATACTGGCAAACAGAATCCAACAGTACATTAAAAGGATCATATACCATGATCAAGAGGGATTTATCTCAGGAATGTAAGGATTCTTCAATACATGCAAATCAATCAATGTGATACACCATACTAAAAAACTGAAGGAGGAAAAACCATATGATCATCTCAATAGATGCAGAAAAATCTTTCGACAATATTCAACACCCATTTATGATAAAAATCCTCCAGAAAGTAGGCATAGAGGGAGCTTACCTCAACATAATAAAGGCTATATATGACAAACCACAGCCAAAATCATCCTCAATGGTGAAAAACTGAAACCATTTCCACTAAGATCAGGAAAAAGACAAGGTTGCCCACCTTCACCACTATTATTCAACATAGTTTTGGAAGTTTTAGCCACAGCAATAAGAGAAGAAAAAGAAAAAAAAGGAATACAAATCAGAAAAGAAGAAGTAAAGCTGTCACTGTTTGCAGTGACATAAATAGAGACAAACATACAGAATCCTAAAGATACCACCAGAAAACTACTAGAGCTAATAAATGAATTTGGTAAAGTTGAAGGACACAAAATTAATGCACAGAAATCTCTTGCATTCTTGTACACTAATGATGAAGTATCTGAAAGAGAATTTAAGGAAACACTCCCATTTATCTTTGCAACCAAAAGAATAAAATACCTAGGAATAAACGTACCTAGGGAGACAAAATACCTGTATGCAAACTACTATAAGACACTGATGAAAGAAATCAAAGAAGACACAAAGATGGAGAAATATATCATGTTCTTGGATAGGAAGACTCAATACTGTGAAAATGACTATACTACCTAAAGCAATCTACAGATTCAATACAATCCCTATCAATTACCAATGACCTTTTTTACAGAAATAGAACAAGAAATCTTAAAATATGTTTGGAGACACAAAAGACCCCGAAGAGCCAAAGCAGTCGTGAGGGAATAAAACAGAGCTGGAGTAATCAGGCTCCCGGGTTTCAGGCTATACTACAAAGCTAGAGTAATCAAGACAATATGGTACTGGCACAAAAACAGAAATATAGATCAATGGAACAGGATAGAAAGCCCAGAGATTAACCTACAAACATATGGTCACCTTATCTTTGATAAGTAGGCAAGAACATACAGTGGAGAAAAGACAGCCTCTTCAACAAGTGGTGATGGGAAAACTGGACAGCTACATGTAAAAGTATGAAATTAGAACACTCCCTAACACCACACACAAGAATAAACTCAAAATAGATTAAAGACCTAAATGTAAGGCCAGACACTATTAAACTCTTAGAGGAAAACATAGGCAGAACACTCCATGACATAAATCACAGCAAGATCCTTTTTGACTCACCTCCTAGAGAGATAGAAATAAAAACAGAAATAATGAAATGGGACCTAAAGAAACTTAAAACCATTTGCACAACAAAGGAAACCATAAACAAGATGAAAAGACAACCCTCATATTAGGAGAAAATATTTGCAAATGAAGCAACAGACAAAGGATTAATCTCCAAAATTTACAAGCAGCTCATGCAGCTCAATATCATAAAAACAAACAACCCAATCCAAAAATGGGCAGAAGATCTATATAGACATTTATCCAAAGAATATATACAGATTACCAACAAACACATGAAAGAATACTCAACATCATTAACCATTAGAGAAATGCAAATGAAAACTACAATGAGATATGATCTCACACCTGTCATAATGGCCATCATCAAAAAATCTACAAACAAAAAATTCTTGAGAGGGTGTGGAGAAAGGGAACCCACTTGCACTGTTGGTGGGAATGTAAATTGTTAGAGCCACTATGGAGAACAGTCTGGAGGTTCCTTAAAAAACTAAAAATAGAACTACCGTATGACCCAACAATCCCACTACTGGGCATATACCCTGAGAAAACCATAATTCAAAAAGAGACTTGTACCACAATGTTCATTGCAGCT
>NC_041229.1:34169677-34173456 GCF_002837175.3 Physeter macrocephalus
AAAAAGAAATGAAATTGAGTTTTTTGTAGTAAGGTGGATGGACCTAGAGTCTGTCATACAGAGTGAAGTAAATCAGAAAGAGGAAAACAAATACCATATGCCAACTCATATGTATGGAATCTAAGAAAAAAAAAAAAGGTCATGAAGAACCTAGGGGCAAGATGGGAATAAGGACGCAGACCTACTAGAGAATGGTCTTGAGGATACAGGTAAGGGGAAGGGGAAGTTGGGACAAAGTGAGAGAGTGGCATGGACATATATACACTACCAAAAGTAAAATAGATAGCTAGGGGAAGCAGCCATATAGCACAGGGATATTACGTCAGTGCTTTTTGACCACCTAGAGGGGTGGCATAGGGAGGTTGGGAGGGAGGGAGACACAAGAGGGAAGAGACATGGGTATATATGTATAGGTATAACTGATTCACTTTGTTAAAAAGCAGAAACTAACACACCACTGTAAAGCAATTATATTCCAATAAGGATGTTAAAAAAATCTACAAGCAGTAAGTGCTGGAGAGGGTGTGGAGAAAAGGGAACCCTCCTACCCTGTTGGTCGGAATATATATTGGTAGAGCCACTGTGGAGAATAGTATGGAGGTTCCTTAAAAAACTAAAAATAGTGCTACTATATAATACAGCAATACTTTAATTCAAAACCTATCAGGCAAGATTAAAGATTAACATAAAGATACCGTTCATGTATTAATCCAAAAGAAAAAAATACGTATCTTTAATACTAAGCATATCATTATAGATAGGAACACATTCTGATTTTCCTTAAGCAATATGATTGTAGTGAAATCTGGAATCAGAATTTTAAAGTATAATGTGCAGGGAGGAACCAAGATGGCGGAGTAGAAGGACGTGCTCTCACTCCCTCTGTGAGAACTCCAGAATCACAACTAGCTCCTGGATAATCATCACAGGAAGACACTGGAACTGACCAAAAAAGATACTTCACATCCAAAGACAAAGGAGAAGCCACAATGAGAGGGTAGGAGGGGCACAATCACAGTAAAGTTAAATCCCATAACTGCTGGGTGGGTGACTCACAGACTGGAGAACACTTATACCAAAGAAGTCCACCCACTGGGGTGAAGGTTCTGAGGTCCACGTCAGGCTTCCCAACCTGGGGGTCCGGCAATGGTAGGAGGAATTCCTAGAGAATCAGACTTTGAAGCCTACTGGGAATTGATTGCAGGACTTCGACAGTACTGGGGGAAACAGAGACTCCACTCTTGGAGGGCACAAACAAAGGAGTGTGCACATCGGGACCGAGGGGAAGGAGCAGTGACCCCAGGGGAAAATGAACCAGACCTACCTGCTAGTGTTGGAGGGTCTCCTGCAGAGATGGGGGGGGTGGCTGTGGCTCACCTTGGGACAAGGACACTGGCACCAGAAGTTCTGGAAAGTACTCCTTGGCGTGAGCCCTCCCAGAGTCTCTCATTAGCCCTACCAAAGAGCCCAGGTAGGCTCCAATGTTGTGTTGCCTCAGGCAAAACAACCAACAGGGAGGGAACCCAGCCCCACCCATCAACAGTCAAGCAGATTAAGGTTTTACTGATCTCTGCCCACCAGAGCAACAGTCAGCTCTAACCACCACAAGTCCCTCCCATCAGGAAAATTACACAAGCCTCTTAGAGAGCCTCATCCATGAGAGGGCAGAGAGCAGAAGCAAGAAGAACTACAATCCTGCAGCCTGTGGAAAAAAAAACACATTCTTAGAAAGACAGACAAGATGAAAAAGCAGAGGGCTATGTACCAGATGAAGGAACAAGATAAAACCCCAGAAAAACAACTAAATGAAGTAGAGATAGGCAACCTTCAAGAAAAAGAATTCTGAATAATGATAGTGAAGATGATCTAGGGCCTCAGAAAAAGAATGGAGGCAAAAATCAAGACGATGCAAGATATGTTTAACAATGACCTAGAAGAATTAAAGAACAAACAAACAGAGATGAACAATACAATAACTGAAATGAAAACTACACTAGAAGGAATCAACAGAAGGATCACTGCTGCGGAACAGAATAAAGAAAAAAGAATGAAAAGAAATGAAGACAGCCTAAGAGACCTCTGGGATAGCATTAAATGCAACAGCATTTGCATTATAAGAGTCCCAGAAGGAGAAGAGAGAGAGAAAGTACCAGAGAAAATATTTGAAGAGATTATAGTCGAAAACTTCCCTAATATGGGAAAGGAAATAACCACCCAAGTCCAGGAAGCACAGCAAGTCCCATACAGGATAAACCCAAGGAGAAACATACCGAGACACATAGTAATCAAATTGGCAAAAATAAAGACAAAGAAAAATTATTGAAAGCACCAAGGGAAAAATGACAAATAACTTACAAGGGAACTCCCATAAGGTTAACAGCTGATTTCTCTGAAGAAACTCTACAAGCCAGAAGGGAGAGGCATGATATACTTAAAGTGATGAAAGGGAAGAACCTACAACCAAGATTACTCTACCCGGCAAGGAACTCATTCAGATTAGATGGAGAAATCAAAAACTTTACAGACAAGCAAAATCTAAGAGAACAGAGCACCACAAAACCAGGTCTACAACAAATGCTAAAGGAACTTTTCTAAGTGGGAAACACAGAGAAGAAAAGGACCTACAAAAACAAATCCAGAACAATTAAGAAAATAGTCATAGGAACATACATATCAATAATTACCTTAAACGTGAATGGATTAAATGCTCCATCCAAAAGACACAGGCTTGCTGAATGGATAAAAAGAAGAGACCTATCTATTTTGTCTACAACAGACCCACCTCAGACCTAGGGACACATTCAGACTGAAGGTGAGGGGATGGAAAAAGATATTCCATGCAAATGAAAATCAAAAGAAAGCTGGAGTAGCAATACTCATAGCAGATAACATAGACTTTAAAATAAAGAATGTTACAACAGACAATAAAGGACACTACATAATGATCGAGGGATCAATCCAAGAAGAAGATATAACAATTATAAATATATATGCACACAACATAGGAGCACCTCAATACATAAGGCAACTGCTTACAGCTATAAAAGAAGAAATTGACTATAACACAATAATAGTGGGGGACTTTAACACCTCACTTAAACCAATGGAAATATCATCCAAAATGAAAATAAATAAGGAAACAGAAGCTTTAAATGGCACAATAGACCAGATAGATTAATTGATATTTATACGACATTCCATCCAAAAACAGCAGATTACACTTTCTTCTCAAGTGCGCTAGGAACATTCTCCAGGATAGATCACATCTTGGGTCACAAATCAAGCCTCAGTAAATTTAAGAAAATTGAAATAATGTCAAGCATCTTTTCTGACCACAATGCTTTGAGATTAGAAATCAGTTACAGGGAAAAAAATGTAAAAAGCAGAATAAATGGAGGCTAAACAATATGTTACTAAATAACAAAGAGATCACTGATGAACTCAAATATGAAAACAAAAAATACCTGGAGACAAATGACAATGAAAACATGATGATCCAAAACCTATGGGATGCAGCAAAACCAGTTCTAAGAGGGAAGTTTATAGCTATACAATCCTACCTCAAGAAACAAGAAAAATCTCAGCTAAACAATCTAACCTTACACCTAAAAGAACTAAAGAAAAAGAACAAACAAAACCCAAAGTTAGCAGAAGGAAAGAAATCATAAAGATCAGAGCAGAAATAAATAAAACAGAAACAAAGAAAACAATAGCAAAGATCAATAAAACTAAAAGCTGGTTCTTTGAGAAGATAAAATTGATAAACCATTAGCCAGACT
>NC_041229.1:34173930-34175247 GCF_002837175.3 Physeter macrocephalus
ATACGCAAATCAGTCAATGTGATACACCATATTAAAAAATTGAAGAATAAAAACCATATGATCATCTCAATAGATGAAGAAAAACCTTTTGACAAAATTCAACACTGATTTAGGATAAAAACTCTCCAGAAAGTGGGCATAGAGGGAACCTACCTCAACATAATAAAGGCCATATACAACAAACCCAAACATCATTTGGGATACAGCAAACATCATTCTCAATGGTAAAAAACTGAAAACATTTCCTGTAAGATCAAGAATGAGACAAAGAGGTCCACTCTCACCACTATTATTCAACATAGTTTTGGAAGTCTTAGCCACGACAATCAGAGAAGAAAAAGAAATAAAGGAATACAAACTGGAAAAGAAGAAGTAAAACTGTCACTGTTTGCAGATGACATGATACTATACATAGAGAATCCTAAAAATGCCAGCAGAAAACTACTAGAGCTAATCAATGACTTTAGTAAAGTTGCAGGATACAAAATTAGTGCGCAGAAATCTCTTTCATTGCTATACACTAATGATGAAAAATCTGAAAGAGATATTATGGAAACACTCCCATTTACTATTGCAACAAAAAGAATAAAAAACCTGGGAATAAACCTACCTAGGGAGACAAAAGCCCTGTATGTAGAAAACTATAAGGCACTGAGGAAAGAAATTAAAGATGATACCAACAGATGGAGAGATATACCATGTTCTTGGATTGGAAGAATCAATATTGTGAAAATGACTGTACTACCCAAAGCAATCTACTGATTCAATGCAATCCCTATCAAATTACCAATGGCATTTTTTATGAACTAGAACAAACCATCTTAAAATTTGTATGGAGATAGAAAAGACCCTGAATAGCCAAAGCAGTCCTGAGGGAATAAAACGGAGCTGGAGGATTCAGACTCCCTGTCTTCAGACTATACTACAAAGGTACAGTAATCAAGACAATATGATACTGGCACAAAAACAGAAACATAGATCAATGGAACAAGATAGAAAGCCCAGAGATAAACCCACACACCTATGGTCAACTAATCTATGACAAAGGTGGCAAAGATATACAACGGAGAAAAGACAGTCTCTTCAATAATCTGTGCTGGGAAAACTGGACAGCTACATGTAGAAGAACGAAATTAGAACACTACCTAACACAATACACAAAAATAAACTCAAAATGGATTTGAGACCTAAATGTAAGACTGGACACTATAAAACTCTTAGAGGAAAACATAGGAAGAACACTCTTTGACATAAATCACAACAAGATCTTTTTTGATCCATGTCCTAGAGTAATGGAAATAAAAACAAAAATAAACA
>NC_041229.1:34175584-34236435 GCF_002837175.3 Physeter macrocephalus
ATAGCCAGGTCATGGAAGCAACCTAAATGCCCATCAACAGACAAATGGATAAAGAAGATGTGGTACATATATACAATGGAATATTACTCAGCTATAAAAAGGAATGAAGTTGAGTTATTTGTTGAGACATGGATGGATCTAGAGACTGTCATACAGAGTAAAGTAAGTCAGAAAGAGAAAAACAAATATCGTATATTAACACATATTTGTGGAACCTAGAAAAATGGTACAAATGAACCAATTTGCAGGGCAGAAGTTGAGACACAGATGTAGAGAACAAACATATGGACACCAAGCCAGGAAAACTGCGGTGGGGTGGGGATGGTGGTGTGCTGAATTGGACAATTGGGATTGACATGTATACACTGATGTGTATAACATTGATGACTAATAAGAACATGCAGTATAAAAAATAAACAAAAAAACAACTAACAGTAAACTGTCTTTGGGTTATTTTTATGGCAATACATTAATATAAATGTTTCAGACATTACATGAAATTTCTAAAAATCTTATACATTCTGGTTTAATGTTATAAGTCATAATTCTAGTTATTCCTTTAAAATGTCTATCTCAGAAATAACTAAATTTCCTTGTCATTTGCATTATTATGAACTGTCATCAAATCTTTAACCATGGTCATTTTTAAGTCTTTTGTCATTTACCGACAGTTCTGTGTGTACTCTGATGCTTTTGCAAAAATGTTCCTATAAAAAGATTTCATCTTCAAGGAATTCATGGAAAAGACTCTGACCAGTACAGGTTTCTGGTAACTGACTATACTGCTGAACTGAATGAATAAGCATTTTCAGAAGTCTAATGGAAAACTGATGAATTCATAAAAGTGCTATCAAAGATCAAGATAAAAAAAATTAATTACATGGGACTGAGTGAAAAAAAAAGTGAAGTACAAAAGAATGTATGCATAGGACAATGCCTTCTGTATATGAAAAAGAGGAAATATATCTACATCTATCAATCATCTATCTATATCTATTTGTTCTTATTTTTGCTAAAAGAAACACCAGAAGAATGCATCAGAAAATAATGAAAATAGTACCTATAGGGATAAAAGGTAATATAGTAAAAGGGATAGGGATGGGAAGGACAGCTCTCCGAGTATATCTTCTTATACAGGTTTGATTTTTTGTTGTAACATTCTAAAAGAAAACGAGCCTTGTCCTTTCAAAAATGCCAAGAAAGATTAAAAAAAAAAAAAGGAGAGGAATTTTTCTATATTAAAGGAGAATAAAGAGACATGACAACTAAAAAAAAAAGTATAATGTGCCTGTGCGCACATGCACACACACATTCATATTTCCATTTTAGCAAATAAAGTATAAGGAAAATCACAATTACCAACTTTCCTCTGTGTCTTTTAAATCAGTCAGTTATTAACAAGATAACTATATTTTCAACATCTTTGCTTAGCATCCCCTTCAGCTTTTTGTTCTAAATAAAGCCTGGTTTTCTCCATGCTTTCTCTGTTGCATTCTCAGTGGTCATGTTCTCTCTATAGCACTCTTCAGTCTGGAAGGTGAGATAAATATCCTCTTTGTTCCTCGTTGCTGCTTCCAGAAGGTTAGCCTTCTATCCTCTCTAAAGAGCCCAGTTTTGAATGAAGATCAGGCCATCAATCTACACCACCTCCTAAACTTCCTGATCTTTTTACCTCTAGAGTCACTACACTTATTCTTTGATTTCAACATCTAGCTACTGTCTCCTCCCTCCCATAGGAATCTGGATATATTTGGTGATACCAGTATCAAGATAGCAATTATTCCAATAACCTTTCCTTTCAGTTCGACAGCTTTCTTTATGCTAATAATCTAGCTACTTACTAGAAAACCACATGGTACTACATACTGCATCACATCATTACCAAGAACTTCATTCACTTCATCATAGCAATTTTACACACCCCACTCTTCAACCTCCACTTTCTATTTTCTGGCTCACTCATTCTAATACCCTGATTCCAGAAAAGACCTGTAATCTATTGACCCTGGCAGCTTTCCACTCACTCTCTCCCTCCCCTGTTCTCATTCTGACCTCACCCAAATTAGTATAGCTCTTTGCACAAACACTCCCTTGCATATATTCTCAATATATCCCTTCCTTCTCCCCTCTAACAAAGCCCTGACTTTGGTTAAATTTTCTACCAAGTTACTCTTTTCTGTGTCTGAGCAGCTGATAGTATCTAGAGACAAAATACAGAGTCCCCAAATCCTGTATCCACCTTCCAATTGTATATCTCTTGATTTTTTCCTCCGAATTTTCTCCGTCTGCTTATGTTTTCTCCATGGCAGAAATAAATGTCACAATTTTTTTTTTTAGATTCTCAAACCAAAATTCCGAGTGAGCATCCTCAACTTCCTTTTTTCTCTCATATCCCACATCATATATCCAGACTCATACTACATTTCACCCCTTCCACATCACTGTGGTCTAGCCACAATCCACTCTCACTTGGATTATTGTAATAGTCTTTTCTAATACCTTTGTCACTCTACAGTTTATTTTCTGTTATGCAGCCAGATTGAGTCTTTAAAAACCTATACCTGAACATGTCTTTCTTCTGCTTAAATACTCCAAGGCTTCAATCTCACTTAAACTAAAAATCCTTTAGATAATCTACAAGACCCTACATGAACTGATCCTACCTATCTACCCACACCCTGGTCCTAGTCACTGCTCCCTTGCTGCTTCTCTTAGCTCCACAATTAATCTTGCCTCTCAAAGTGTGTTCCCCTGACCAGCAGCATTTGCATCACCAGGGAGTGTGTTATGATGGCTGATATTCAGGCCCCACAGCAAATCTATTAAAACAGAATCTGCATTTTAAAAGGATCACCAAGCAATTTGTATGCACTTTAAACTTTGAAAAGCACAGATGCAGGTATTACTTGTGTAGGGATATTTTAATTGTTCTTTACCAATTAAAAATAAGAGGCTTAATTCCCCTTATTGAAAATAAGGGAAGAGATTTCCTTCCTTCACTTTTTGTTAGAACATTTACCTTGGGAAACTTGATATTGTAAGTACTTTCTCTGTCTCTTTGAAATGTATATGAATCTTTTAGAAACATTTTTAAAGACTTCTATTAGATTTATGACTTAAAAATGGCTTTCCCAAGGACCTGGAAGCCATCTGTTTGAAATATAAAAATCAAGGAAAATAGTGCCCTCATCTACCAGTTTTTGTGGGAGGTAGAAGCCTAACTTCAGTGGGTACCCTGCTCCAAGTTGCAAAACTACCTACAAAGAATTTTTTTTTTTTTTTTTTTGGTCTGGATAAAGCCAAGAAGGTAACATAGATGGTCACTTGAATTACTAGGTAAAGCTAGGATGTACTATTTATGACAAAAGGTGTCACAAAGTCTTCTTACTTGAGGACTAGTTATTGTTTGAGACCATGTATATAATGAGTATATTGCTTGACTAAATAAGTGGTGAGATTCCCTTCTGTCTTTGAAATCACTTAGTTGATCATCTGTGATGTAACATCATATTCTAATTCAATTCTTATTCAATAATAAAAGTGTTTTCTTGCTCTACTACCTTTGTGGAGAAGATTCCTGGGATGCAAGGAGATTTTGTCTTTAATTATATATCCCCAACATTTGCAAGTTGTAAGTTTAGGGAGATGCATTCAATTAATCTGCAAATACCTAAACTTCATCCTTTGCTCACACTATTCTTAGCCTCATTGGCATCCTACAGTTCCTTAAACATTCTAAATACTTTAAACTGTTGCTGTTTTCTCTGCATGCAAACACATCCCCAAGATGAATCTCACCTAAGAAAATTGTTAACTTATCAAATATTTCTTCTTCACTGTTCTATTTATAAAAAAAACCTCCTCTATTCCCTTTGCTTCTAATTTCTCTCTGCTTATAAATATCTAAAATAATACAAATCTCTTTTGCTTTGTTTTTCAATCATCAGAATGTTAACTCTGTTAGGACAGAAATATTCTTTATTTTGTTCCCATCTCTATGTAGCCCAAACACCTAGAACAGTACCTTACATGATATGTGTGCAATGAATATTTGTAGATTAAATTAGGGAGTAAGTTGTCATTCATATGAATGTGTTAATGATCCTAATCAAATGCTTAAAAATATTTAGTTTTCCACTTCAAAAAAATAAAGGTTTGAAACTAATTAACCCAGGTTGTACATTATGGTGATTTTAATGACTGCAACTATTCAAACTATTACTGCAGAGTAAAATATTAGAAACAAATTAAACCTCTTCTTTCTTGTTCTCCTTTTAAATTTCTGTTCATGATTCTTCCCTTTGTCTCCTATCCTACCCGAGATTTCCACCTCTCACTGTCTTGATTGCTCTGATGACCACAATCAAAAGGCAATTACCTACTGAGGGTGGAAGGTAATTATTCCTATCAAGTAGAGATTGAACACACCTGAACAGACGCTGCAGTTCTTTTCAAGATGACATTATTACCACAAAATTTGACTCTGGAAATTTGTGATGCATGTAAAATCTATGATAAGTTGTTGATTTATTTGCAAGATTTGCAGGACAGCTATTTTTTTCCACTGAAAGCAATCTTCCTAAAAGGCAAAGTAAATAAGGGAGTGAATTGGATTTGGAGAAACCAAAAGATTTACTCAAATTTCTAAATTAGACTTACAAAGAAAGTGCATTCTAAGTTAATTTTATTGGACTAAGAAAATCTTACAAAGATTTCACATATGTATATTTATTAAGCTCATAAAATTCTGACACATGCCATGTACTCAAAAATGGGAAAAAAAAATCAGTCATAAAAATGGCAAATTATTGAGCTTCCCTAGTGGCGCAGTGGTTGAGAGTCCACCTGCCGATGCAGGGGACATGGGTTCGTGCCCCAGTCCGGGAGGTTCCCACATGCCATAGAGCGGCTGGGCCCGTGAGCCATGGCCACTGAGCCTGTGCGTCCAGAGCCTGTACTCCACAATGGGGGAGGCCACAGCAGTGAGAGGCCCGCGTACCGCAAAAAAAAAAAAGAAAAAAAAAGGCAAATTATTTTCACACATCAACATTGTCATAAACCAATATCATGCAACATAAATCACATTATTTAGAAATTTGAATGTATTAGAATTTTTTGATATGAAATCACTTCCAGTTTGGGAGTTTCTAAGGTAGCTACTTGCAACAGGGAAGGAAGGAAAATGCTTTCCTGAATTAGTCCTGAATTTGTAACCAAGCAGGAACCTATTAGGACTTCCTCGGGCAGACCCCCTCACCCCCATGTCCTCTGCCTGCTTTTTATTTGTAGAAAAGCTTTAGTTAGTCTCCCAAGCCTCCCCTGAGTCACAAAAGGCTGGCTCGGGAATTAATGATTTAAAGAATGTGAACATATAAGGGCAAAAAATAGCAGTTGGGTGAGGAGAACTGGTAACAATTTAAACAGTAAATCAGCCATATGGCAGCACAGAATCTTTAGTTCCTCCCTGAAAGACATAGATAACAGTGACTGATGCACATTCCTGAGTTGTTTTGCAGATACCAAAACCCCCACCAGATGGAAGAAGGTAGCTACCTGATGACCATGAGCATGTAGACCCCAGACAAGCTGGAGCCTAAGGATTGATGATGTTAATGCATGTGATGCCAACCCTGGGACCTCACCATCAACCAATCAGAGAATTGTGCACAAGCTGATCATGCACCCTGCAACACTCTTCCTCACCTTGCCTTTAAAAATGCTTCTCTGAAATCCATCAGGGAGTTCAGGTCTTTTGAGCATGAGCAGCCTGTACTCTTTGCTTGGCCCTTGCAATAAACATGTCTCTGCTCCAAACTCTGATGTTTTGGTTTGTTTGACCTCACTGTCCATCGGGCTTGAACTTGGGCTCGACAGCAAGTTCTGTTGCTGCTCTTACAGCTTCCTTTAACAGTAAGAATATACAGAGTAAGTCCTCTCCTACCTAGTTCCCTTGGTAGCCTCCTTAAAGTGAAATTAGAGCACTGGTCATCGAATTATTGTCAGAATTATTCAATATTACAAATTATGTTCTAACTATTTGTTAATTCCATTCATTTCATTCTTCAATACCACATAAACTCTGTAATGGGATCTGAAGTCTGTTGTTTGTCCCAGTATCTTCAGAGCTTAAAACAGTGCCTAGACCATGGTAAGCACTCTTTAAATATGTATTAGTAGAAAAATTTCAATGAATAACATACAGTTAGGATCATACCTTGACTATAAAAGAAAGCTCTTCCTATACTGCTTTTGTGGGCTCTTTCTGATAAAAAAGAATCTTTCTGATGAAAAGAATGAATTACAATTTTCAGGAAGGAAAATTGGAAAGAATGAGGAGTCATCTGAAAGTGGAGTCCTGCTGTCCATGCTTCCCAGAAGGTACATTTCTGTGACTGTGCAACTGGCGAGCAGTGCTGCCTTTACATGGAAAATGAATGGCAAGAATGCTGAGAATTGCTCCAATTTCTTTTGTCCCCATGAGGGTGAAATTCAAGCTGGAAATGGAAAATACTATCAGAATTTTATTTCAGGTAAAGAAAAGCTCTATTCTCTGTATTTTCTTATGTAACCATAAGACCTGACAGTTACTAGTTAAATAGTTATTTCTTTTAAGCTCCCTTTGATTAACTACTTTCAATGTATCAGGCATTCAACAAAGTATTTTTTCATCATTATCTTATTTAATCTCTCCACAACTCATTTACGTAAGCACTGTTATGCCCCCTTTCAGGCAAGGATTCTGAGGCTTAAGAGAGATACGTTGTTCAAGTTCTGGAAGTGCCAGGATTTGAGCTCTAGAATCTTGCTCTTTTTATTAGAACAGTAGAGTCTTTTTGATAATATGGCATCATGCATGTGAACTGTTATAATTATTACCATTAACATTGAAATGCCTTGTTTTGCACTTCAAGCTGAAATTTCTAAAATCTCAGTGTCTGCATGCACACTGAAAAAAAATTCATATTTACCTAAACTGTGACATATACTTGATACGTCCTTTGGGGGACAATCTTTTTCCCATATATTTTTAGCTTACTTTTTCCAAATGCATTTCACTGAAGTAATTTTCTTTTTGCAAAGTTGACTGGATAACTGGTTACCCAAGATTCACTGAAGAGGGCTTTTGAACCAAACCAAGGCAACAGTCAACAGACTCATGGTTTTGCATTATAATTAGAGAGTTGTACTAAATCATTTCTAACAATCTTTCAGCACTAGACACACTTTCCTAGCACCCTGTATTTACCCTGACTGCTGTACTTATCCTGCTCTATTTTAATTATCTGTCTTCTTCCTTGGACTATGACTGCCTGGTGAGAAGGTCTTCATCTTGCTCCATGCCACATACCCAATGAAGTCACTATGCTTGGTGCATAGCATTTGCTGAATGTTTATTGAACTAATAAAAATAATTAAGCCTCTATGAGTTTTCAGAGATGTAATTCATTGGAATACAAGAATAACAAAAATTTATGCAACTGCTTAATTGTTAAGGGAAATATGACAATAGAAAGATCCTGAAACAAGAATTGCCAACCCACTGCCAACTTAAATTTTCCCAGAAACTTGCATCACTTTCTCTAGCCTCCCCTCATTTTACCCCCACTGCACAATCCAATCTAGTGTAAGTAAAAGATACTATTTAAAAACTGGGCATGATACCATTCATTAGCTACAGTCCATATAACTCTGGTTTAGTATTGTCCCTAATTTCATTGCTGTCAGGCTCTGTATTTAACACTTCCAGCCCTAATAAGCTAAAACAACCAATTAGCCCTTCTAGGCACAGCATGGTTTTAACATTCATTCGAAGTTAGAGGATAAAAGCAGAAGCAACCACTTAAACAAGAAATAAAGAAATGCAATAATTTGTAAAACAATTTTTAGTGATATAAAATAAACTTTTCAACTTCTAAGAATTTCAGCTTGTTTCATTGTCCTTTCAACCCACCAAAAGGCAGAGCCTAAGCTCTAGAAAATGAGTGAGGTCACCATGTAAAGTGACATGGTCTGTTCACATCTCCAGAGAGTACAATTCATATTGACTGCAGTTTGAAAGCATCCTGAGGCTGTGCAGTGCAGCTGCTCTGATATAGAGGTGATGGTTAGCAGGATATCTGCTCTCTGTGTGGTTGAAGAGATTTTCTGAGAAATAGGAGATGGGTAAGTGGAAGTAATCTTTGTTGGTCATTTACTTTGGTACTTGCTTAGTAACAGGCACTATGCTATGGAGACACTCTATATTCCTTATCATGTATAATCTTCACTTTTTATAGTTGAGGGCATTGAGTTTTGGAAGGAATAAGTAGAATTGCCATAGCTAGCTAAGTGGAAAAACATACGTTAACCTATATGATTTGTCTGCCTCCATATTCCACAATTCCAATTCACACAAGATATTTTGTAACAATTAAAGGACTTGCATGTCACGCATTTGCATATAAACTTTGTGTGGAGGTGATAGGGAGACATAAGAAACTTTATTCAGGATCATGACAAAATTATATAGACATTTTAGAAAAATAACTGGCAAGAGTAAATGGAACAGATATTAGGTAGAATTTACTGAAGAGGCCAAGGAGACTCAAAATGTTTGTCAAATTTACTAGTGCCTCAGGAAGAAAAACCCCAAGGAATTCTTTCTAAAGGCAGTTGATGTGGCTTCCAAAACTAAGTGATCAAGTTAGTCTCAATAATCAGGAATCACTGTCCATACTAAAAGACTCCAATAAGAAAATTAATTTTGGCTGAAGATAAAAATCCAAACAAATGCTCTCTACATGGAAAATTCAAGGGTGAGAAGCAGACAGAAAAGCAGAGATATCTGAATGTCTAAGCATTAGAAGGATACTCTAACACCTAGAACTAGTTGAATACCAGGAAAAAAAAATTATTGCATCCTTCCTTAGGACTGCTGGCATATGTCTCTTCCTTCAAACCTAAAAGATCCTAGTGCAAACCCTTCTGGCATGCATTTTAAGAGCTATATTTTAGGCAGTCATGAGGAGAAGAAAAAGGAACTATTTAGAAAATCTTTCATAATGCCTTTTTTGCTACCATGTGAGGAACTGGAGACATGTAAATAATCTCCATTATTCTGGTTAAAACTTTGCAATATGAATCACCCCTTCAGTTGTCACATCTGAGTTTTTAACACAACTGATCTTTCTAGATATTTAATGGCTTGATGTCAACTTGATACTTACTGTCTTTTCTTGCCTTTGGAGCTAGTTAAACAAACAAGCAAGCAAGCAAACCAAAAACACTCTTCCCACAATTCCTATCCATATAGAGTAAGACTAGCTCCACATTTTTTTAAAGTAGTTTCCAGACTGGTACTTTAATATTTTTTCCTTTCACTCAGAAACTACAAACTATTTATTTTGAGCAATCTGTTCATTCCAATAGCTTCTTTCTTTGTTTTTCCCTAATATTCTGGTTGAACTCATGAAGAAATTGCATGTATAATCTTGGATTAACATTTGCAAGATTGACTTTTCTAAAAGTATTGTAACCAGTAGAAATATAAAAGCAGGGCATCAGATACTTCAAAGACCCTGAATATTTTAATCCTTAAATTATTTCTGTGACCAAGGCTATTTTTTCATAAATCTATAAAACTGATGCCCATATCCGCATAATGTAAAGTTTACAAAAGTAACTCTCAGAGGTCTGTTTTAATACAAAGGTTTTCTGATGATACCATAATGAAATACACCTCATCCTATCCAGTTGAGTGCTTTATCTCACCAAAATAAGAATAAGAAAGTCTATTAAATGTAACAATACCTAGTCATGATTTTAGTATTCAAAGAACATGATTTACAATTTGTGTTTGTTGAAGACTAAAAGTAATAAATTAAAACTCCCCTTTGGCACTATGAATTTGCAAAAGAAGGGAAAGTGAGTCTCTGTCTTTAGAGTATTTATAATTGAATATACTTTAGATTCTTAAACTAACCTTATATCTTCCTAGATAATAATAAAATAATATAAAACAGTGGGAATAATTGAATACCTCAACTCAACAGGAACAATAAAGAGTATTAGACTCATTTACAAATAAAACTTAACCCTTAATGAAATACCTTTTATGCATTTCCAGGAAAAACAAAATTAATGCTAACTCGACTGTATTTATATTGTTGATAATGTTTTCTTAGATAATAACTATAGATTGACATATTTGCTCATGTCATTATTGTACACTTAGGAGTTCTACTCTAGTTATAGTCATTGCCTAGTAAAAAATGTGTTTTAATAATCTGTAGTTTCAACAACTCAAGCTTTGCCTGCCAACCCATGAATGTGTTTAATCACTTTGCATATAACCACTCTAAAATTAGACCAAGGCTACCTAATATAAAAATGACTCCCTGAAAAAAAATAGAAACATAAAATATAATCAAACTGCTATTTGACACATTAGACCCAACTATTTTTAATTGAAAATGCTGTAATTAAAAAAAATAATATTTTAAAAGATAATTTATCAGAAATTTCTCCATTAAAGTAATAGTGTTTAGCGTCAACACACACTTGTTAGATTCTAGGGTGGATACATAGATGACTAGATCAGCTCTGTCTCTTGGAATTTAACCTCTCAAAACACATATTTTCAATAAAATGTAGCAAGTTCAATATAAGACTAATATTAAAATGTTCCATTTTCATGAAAATGTGCATGGTAATTAGGTTCTCCAAAAAAGAAAAATAAATAGAGTCCTGATTTGTATAATAGCATTTGCCAGTCTCCATGGTATAAATACTCTCACTGTGGCTGATTTCAAGCTGCCAGTGTGGTGTCATTGAACCTGGATTGGGGAAAAGAGGTGCACAAAATTGTGAAATCATATATGCACTGGCTCCAGCATGCCATTGTCTGTTATGCTCTGTATTGTCTGATTTTATTTCAAAGACTTAAGTTTTAAAAATGGAATAAACACTACTGACAAAAAACAAAGAGCAGAATTAATTGACTTTTTCAGTGTGGGCAAGTCACTCAACTTCTATGGATCTCAGTTTCTTACTTCATAATATTCCTTTGTTGTCCCTCTACCATCCTAAAGTGTTGAAAAATTGTGAACTGACAATAATGGGAATCTGACAATAATCTTATATAACAACGTGTTAATAGGTTAACATATCAGTGGTGCCAGGTATCACAGACTTTATCTTTTCAGATGCCTTGTTGACACAATCCATGACAGCAAATATTTTGGGAATTACAGTATTGAGTTGTCCATTTTATTTGAGTTTTTTCAAAAAATAATATAAATAACAATTTATAATATTGAACCAAAAGCAATTTAAAAACCACTGACAATACCATCTTCTAATAGCTTTCTTTCTCTGTTAAAATAAAATTAAATATTCTTAACCTGGTATATCTTTGATTGCCTACCATTCTCTCCTCTGTCATTCCACTCCAAACACAAAAGCTTCCTTGCCATTCCTTGAGAACATCAAGTTTAGTCTCATGGTTGTGGGCTTTCCTCTCTCTGCTTGTAACACTTTTCCCCAGATATCCACACTCCCAATTTCCTCCCAAACATTTGAGCTCCAGGCTCAAATGTCACCTTAACCAAGGGAACCTCTCAAAATACTCCTCCCACACTTCTACCACTACCCACCCTCTTTACCCTGCTCTATTTTTCTTCCTAGCACTTATCTACTCCATGACATACTCTATATGTTTGTTCATTGCTGGACTTCTTTGAAAGTTAAGAATTTTGTTTTCTTTTCTACTGTATCTCCAAGTCACAGTGCTTAGAAGAGTCTCTGGCACTCAATAGGTACTCATTAAATATGCATACACACACACACACACACACACAACACACACACACACCATTTCTCTCTCTTTTAGTGGGGGTAGAAGAATAGCGTCACCTGCATCACTCAGTTGAAACTTTTCTAGAGGGAATGGTCTGTCAAGTTAAATTGAATATATTCACACAGTGACACCAATACTACACTATAAATGAGTACTTTAATTATTCTTTTTATGTTTGTTCAGCTGGAGCTAATGCATTATAAGACATAGCTGGACAGAAAGATAATCTATAACAGCTTTCCTTGTCCATGATGGGAGGAGGGAAATAGGCAGAATTTCTCTTCACAAATCAACTAATTAACACTGACATACTTGGGATCACTAAAGCTCCTTTTCTTTTATATCTATTTGTTGAGTAAACATAAGATCCAGTTATTTGTATTAAATTTGTTTTCTAGCTCAACAGCCTGGTTTTTGGCTGCCCATAAGTAGATTTGTGAGAGATGTGTTGACATTTAATTTATGCATAGCAAAAAATCAATTTATTCTAAACAGAAAAATTGGCTGTAGCAGACTACTTGAGATTATAAATACAAGTATTTTTCCTTGCAGATGGAGAAGCTTCTTACTGTATTGCTTTTATCAACTTTACAAACATTTTATAAGACAGTTATGGATTATATATAGATTTAATTGTCAGTACAATAAAGACATGACAAAAAAAAATAGACTTCAAAATAGGAATACTGATATTTTATCCTTGCTGAATGCCACAGTGATAACTTGTCACATTAGCAGTTACTCTTTGTCATACCAGGATATTTGTGATTAAGTCTCTTGCTTTGGGGTTGGTTTTCTGCTGTGCATTAATCATTGTATGAAGTTATACCTTCCTCATTAATATTTGACTCTAAATATTTTCTCCAGGATGCTTTGATGTAGATTAATTTGCCTCTAGAGAAACAGCAGAGGCAGATGCTTCCCTGACTTCTGACTTCTCACTTTAAAGACCAGTGAAATAAAAGGTTAACAAGAAGTACAAACAGAGAAACTATGTCATCAGTCTTGGCACCCATCTGCTACTGCAGTTTATAACAAAGTATAATGTAAGTCATAAGGTCAAATGTGCAATTGGTTGTTGATGTCTGCTTGCTGATTTACTTTAGGAATTTAAAACAATTAAATTAGTTATATTCATCCTTTTCTGATTACTCATTGCTAATCTTCTATTCAAATTTAAACATGTTGATTCATTTACAGAAAAGGGCAACAATAATACACTCTAACTTATGAGTTAAAACAATTCCATAATATCAATTATTCTGTGAAGGAAAAATTGATAGAGAATGCAGTATGATGTTGTACTAAAGGCCAGCATTGTGTCCATACTGACTGATATGGTGATCTTGGGAATTTTATGTGACTTCTTCAAGGCTCAGTTTCCTCCTCTGTCAAATGGGATTACAATAACATCTATTTCACAGAAAAGATGGATTAGATGAAATATAATATAAATGACTTTTAGCATGGTAGCTGGCACACAGTACTGCATATAACATGTTAGATGATGATGGTGAAGAAGATGGGAATGATGATGAAATTATGAAATTGATTACAGTCCTAAATATTATTCATTCTTTAAAAGCAGTCTTCATAATTAGCTAGTAGGGTGAAGGCTTCTTGGAAACTATCTATAGTTTACTTGAAGATAGGAGCATTCTATCTATTCCCTAGAATTGTATAGTAGTTGTTCCTGGTATACAGAACATATTTCATAAATGTTGCATGGCATTTTGAGGTCAGAAACTGTCCATCCATCTTTATTTTCCTCCTGTCCCTCACCAGTGTATAGGAAAATGCCTTACTTAGAATTATATTGCAATGTTCTGAGAAGTCTGAGAACTTTTTGGAATTTTGCCTTCCTAAGAAGGTTCAAATAGTGCCTTTCTCATATAAAAATCAAATAGGAAAATGTTATACATTTATGAGACACATAAAATAACTAGAAAGAACTCCAAATTATAATGTTTAATAGTCTCATTTCTCCAACAATTTTTCATTATGATGGTATACCTCCTAAGATGTCAAAATAATACAAAGTAACACATGTAGTCTGACCAGAGGTCAGACCAGTCTCCCCATACTTGGGAGAGAAATGTCTTTTGCAACATTCAAAACAGGAGTGTGTGTGTTCTCTATTCCCCTGATACAGTAGCGTCTAAAGATTTTTTATAAATGAACTATATCTAAGATATAAAACTGGTATTGCATAGGTTTACAATATGATTGTTGTGCTTAGCATAGTGATTTGTATACTGTTTACTGCTTAAAATTTTTGTCTAAGGATCTATTGATACAAAGTAGCAGAGGCAAACATTCAAATTCCTTGGCCCCTAAACTATAGAAATAAGTGCAATTTGAAATAGAAACATTCAAATAAAATTGGTCTCCTGGGTGGTACTTCTCCTGAGCCTCACCTCCAAGGCACACAAAAGTCTGAGAACGGTAGTGAAAGAGAAGATACCCCTCTTTTCCTACTTATCTGTTCTTCAGTTTCTCCAACTGAAAATTATAACTATATATTGTGTATATCTCATCCGTTTGGGGAAAAATCCAGCTATGTAAAAATTAGAGAACATGTAGAAGTAAATTTATATTATCAATATAGACTTATTGAAAGTTTAACGTGTTATTATATAAACCAAACTGTTCACTTTGAGAGTAATAGTAGAATTCATTCAGGACAATGAAAGAGAAGATTTACTAAAGTTTAGGTAATCTCTGAAAAATGTACAGCCCAACATCCAGAAATAACTTTGGGCAATCCGCTTGCTTTCTATTACTATATACTGTGGTTTGGAAACGTCTAAGATTAGGTTGTTAAAAGAGAGTGCATAAAACTGCTGATTCATTACTTTTCTAATAATAAACTGTGACGACTAACTATAAATGATTATCAGGGAATAGAGTGCTCAATAGCTATAATGGACACAGAGGGGATACATTTCCAAAATAGCATGTGCCATATGTAGGCACAAAACCAATTATGCAAGTAATGTACATATCACTCATGCCACATTTTGCAAAGCAGCAAACCATTTAAAATTCCTTCTGATGAGAAGTTTGCTGATTATTGCTCAGGGAAAATTAAGGGGGATTTGAGTAGTACCTTCTGGAGGAATTTACAGCTGTTTAGTTCTCTCTTCTCTCTTTCTCTCTCTCTCTCTCTCTTTCTCATTTTGGATCTCTTTCCTTTAATCATCAAGAAAAAATATTTATATATTACGTTTAGAAGCCTTTGGTTCCATAGTTAAGACTCACATCAAGGCATCTAGTATATTAGTTAGATCACTCTTTCATGGCTCTAGCAGTATTGATCTAGCCTTCTGGCCGTTCATGAAGAAAGGGGAAGGTATATTCACTTCACTTCTACAGGTTGATTCTTGGCATTGTTTTCACCTATTGTATTAACTGTGCCAGTTCTTCTGTAAAATCTAAAGGGACTTCCCATGTTTTTACAAGTTAAACAAATAAAAACAAGGCCACATGTTTTGTGGAATAAATTTAAATTTTAGAGTTTCTAGATAGGAAACTCTAAGATACAACCAAAAGAGGGTTTAATACTTCTTCCATAATCAATATAACCAATATATATGTGATTATATCAAGACATTTATCACCTTATTTTGTTATTATCAGCTTATAAATACATTTTGTAAACTAGGCCTTGAGAAAGGATAGAACTTTATTAATTGTTATAGTCCTAGCAAAACACCTTAAAACTCCTAGGAACTTAATAAATGACCAAGTGAATAAGCCTCCTTCACCATAAAAAAAAATATTACATGAAATTTTTTTCTTGAGAGTTTCATGGGAATGACATGTGAAAACACCAAGCTCAGGGCTTGGAATATTGTAAGTGCTCAATAAATAATAGTTAACTTTCCTTCTTAAACACAATTTATTAGGCTTTCCCAATGTCACTTTTTTTTTCTCCTATGAAGTAGCAGCATTATTCTTACAAATTAACTTCTATTTCTGATTTTCTTGTTAGGTCATTTTGTTATACTAGTGAAATATAATCCACACCTGACGGCTGCAACGGTCTTCCCAAGCAATTAATTGAGTTCACTCCTGTCATTTTAACTGTTACTACACTACTTCCCTGTCCTTGTTCTACCCAATCTTCCAACCTTCAAAGATGTTTTTTCCTTCCTCATGTCCAACTCTCCATATAAAATAAAACCATATGTGTGTGTATATACTGATATATATATATATATAATTCATGATTTACTTTTTCTGATTATATACAAACTTAACTCGTACATTTAAAAAATAATCTGATCAGAGTAATAACATTTATCTCAGAGCCGTTTGAAGATAATAACTAAAAGTTGTTTCTGTATAAAGTAGTGAGAATTACTGAAAATATCAACTATATTATTTCAACAAATAAGAATGATATATAATATATATAATAAATATATATTTAGATGATTGAAATAACACATTGCCATGTTCAAAATTTGTGCAGGATAATTACAAAAATTTACGTAGATATGCTCATAACTGGCCACTCCTTAAGTGTAGACTGTGCATAATGACCTTCTTCCTAGGAGTACAAAATGAAAAGGGAAAAATGAGTAACTTTATAGATGGAGAAATTGATGAAGGTCAACATCAACTGTGGTAAGTCATGTTGATATAATGCATTCTTGATATAATGTGGTTGTTGAGACTTGTACGTCACTTCTATGATCTCCCTCCCTAAAAGCTATAACCCCATTCTCATCATGAAAAAAAAAAAATCAGACAGATTTCAATTCAGTGATGTTCTATAAAACACTCAACCAATACTTATCAAATTGTCATGGTCATCAACAACTAGGAAAGATGAAGAAACTGTCAAAATCTAACAGAGTCTGGCCTTTGGCATCAGAGTTCTAGGGAAAAATATTGACTTGGCATATTCCTGGCTATTAGATTTTAGGCAAGCTGTCAAATATTTTTAGATGCTCAGTTTTCTCATCTATAAAGTTGGAATGACAACACCTAAGTGAAAGGGTTCATGGTAAATTAGATAATGTAGGTAAGAGACCTTGTAAATGCCTGGAATGTTGGTGGCACTAAATAGATACTGGTTCTCTTTTTCCTTCTCCTTTTATATACCACCAGGAGTTTATTCATGTTAAAGTGCCAAATGGTGACATCACATTCCTTATAGTTAACTATTATTTTATCCTTTTCCCCTTATTAAAATAAAATATGAAAGATGCCTTATCTTTCTAGTGTTGGACTGTTTTTCTATAACAGCCTTAAATATGTATCTAACTTATGACAGAAGCAGCTTCCTTGAAAATGCTTTCCTCCATTAAAATATTTTCACAATTTTTATTGTTTTGCTATTTATACTTTGGGTTTATATATACCTTCATCTTATAGTAAGAGTAACTTCTTTTTCCCCTAGTTAATTTTAAATATATTATACTTTTCTTAATTCCAAAGGGAAACATTGCTTTATTAACATTTGTAGAATTTTAAGAATACTGACTGATTGAAGTTTATAAAAGCAGGTTGTGGTTTCACAACCACAAGTATAAATGGCACTACTGGATATTTACTGCCTTTCTAAAACTGACAAAGAGTCATACTCACCTGGACTATCAGATTTATCATATTTTATTTAGAAACAAAAATTACTTTAAGGATTGTAAGTCCTTTAGATGTTTCATAACATCTTTTTAGTTCCTCCTTCTATTATATTTTAGAAAGGTTTGATCTGTTCTGGTGTGCTTATTTTTAAGAATAAGCACAAAATAATCACTGGTTTGAAAATTATCTTATATAACAGTTTCTCATAAATCATGAGAAAACTAGCATCTACTTTGATTCTTGAATAGCAGAAAGATGGTTATTGTACAATTTTAGCTTAGTGCTTATTTTATATTTTCAAGGATGACAATTTTAATGTGAATCATAGGTAATTGCTTTGTTTATTCTAGTATTACAAAGATACATTAAATCTTTATAATAAAGTAGTTTTTATACTTCTTTCAAAGTATTTAGCAGTGAAATTATGAAAAACAAACATAACATCAAATATTTCTAACCATATTTTTCCTTGCTTGCTGTTGAGTTTAATTTTGCTCAGCCAAAGATATACACAAGTTGATATTCAAAAATACTAAATTGACTACAATTTCCCTTTCTCCTGAGGAATATGTTTCATTATCCATTTACCCCCATTGTTTGTGAATAAAAAGGGTATTTTGTATGCTGGCAAAGATATAGAAGGCATGAAACTTCCTTAATATAATTTCAGCTAATTAAAGACTTGTTAAGAAAGAAACAGAAATGAGAATTTGCTTGAGAACTTTCATAAGTAATTTTAATTTTTAATCATTTTATTCTCATACTAATTAAACAGTTTGATGGGTACCTATAGGTTATTTACCTTGTTTTCTGTATTTTATTCTACAATTTACTGTGTGGGCACCATCAAATCATGATAGTTTCTGAAAGTATTCAGATTTTTTCCCACATTGTTTTGTTTTTAAGTACAATGCTTGCACAATTCACATAAATGTACTATAGAATTTTCTATACTTCCCTTCAGCTCTATTAAAAAAGGAATTCAAGGGAATCCCAATATTTAAGGCACATATAAAATGGAGGGAGAGAAACCAGTAAAAGGAACAACAAAAAAAGGGTAAATGACAGAAAAGGACAACCAGAAGAAAATCACTCTTTAATTAACCAGCAACCCACCGGCTTTTACTCCAATACATGCCTACGGTCAAACATATGCCTTCTTCCACACCTCTTGAAGTATACTTCTGCAACATCAAACTTCTCACATTTCCATGTTCATGAGTCTGTACCTTTATTATTTCTATAACTACTCATTAGATTTTCCTTCCAGTTGGAGATTTTTATTACTGGGCAATTCCTGCTATTCTTTCAACACATAGCTTGAATGTTCCTCTTTGACAAGGTTTTTCTTAAATTATCCAGGAAGAATTTATTATTTTATTCTAGATTTCTATAGCAACTTATTTAAACCACTGAAATTGGGTGTCACTTCTATTTTGCACATGTGTCTTCCCCAATCTTACTCATCTTCATCTTCTTATTTCTATGTGTTGTTCAAAGTCAATGTTCAATAAGTGCTGTTGTTTTATAGTAAATTTAATATAACTATCCCTCTTCTACTTTTTATTGATTAGGTGTGTTCTGTTGTTTTGTCTGTAAAATTAGATATGGAGTGATCAATTCCATTAACAAATTTTCCTTTATCTTGGTACAGGTTGGGAAAGCCCCAGCCTGTGTCCACTCTAGCTCCAGTCATTCCACCAAGGTGGCCTGGTTAGAGCCAGTGCACCCCAGGAAAGCCCTGGATTATACCCGCTCCAGACCCAGATGGCCTGCAAAAGCCAACCAGCACACATAATCTACCTAGGAGACACTCCTATGTAAAGCCAAGTCTTCAAGTCAGGAGAAGCAACTGTTTCACTTAATTCATAGAAACAAACAAAGGAATTCAAACAAAATGAAAAGACAGAGGAATCTGTTCCAAATGAAAGAACAAAATGATTCAGCAGGAAAAACAAAGCAAAACAAAACAAAAAAACCTAATGAAATAGAGAAAGGTAATTTTCCACATGAAGAATTTAAAGTGACAGTCATAAAGAGGCTAATGGAACTCAGGAGAAGAATGGAGAGACACAATGAGAATTTCAACAAAGAGATAGAAAATTTAAAAAAAGAATCAAGAAGAGCTGAAGAATGCAATAACCTAAGATGAAAAACACACTAGAGAGAATTAACAGCAGATTAGATGATCCAGAAGAATGCATAAGCAACCTGCAAGTCAAAGTAGTGGAAATCACTCAATCAGAACCGCAAAAATAAAAAAGAATTTTTTAAAAATGAGAACACTTTAAGGGACTTCTTACTTACTAACATAAAGTGTACTAACATTCCCATTATTAGGGGTCCCAAAAGGGCAAAAGAGAGAAAGGAGCAGACAAATTATTTAATGAAATAATGGCTGAAAACTTTCCTAACATGGGGCAGGAAACAGATATCCAGGTCCAGGAAGCACAAAAATTTCCCCCAAAAAATAAACCCAAAGAGATTCACACACAGAAATATCATAATATCATAATTAAAATGGCACAAGTTAAAGAGAATTTTAAAGGCATCAAGAGAAAAAAAAAATATATCACATACAAAGGAACCCCCATAAGGCTATTAATTTGAGTTTTCAGCAGAAACTTTAAAGGTTATAAGGGAATTCCATGATATATTTAAAGTGCTAAAAGGAAAAACCTTAAAATCAAGAATCTTCTACCTGGCAATGTTATCATTCAGAATTGAAGGAGAGATAAACAGTTTCCCAGATAAGCAAAAACTAAAAGAGTTTATTTTCACTAAACCAGACTTAACAGAAATGTTAAAGAGTCTTCTTTAAGCATAAAAGAAAAGGTCATAACTAGACATAAGAAAATACATGGCAGAAAAAATGTCACTTTTAAAGGCAAATACATTGTAAAGGATCAATCCTTACAAAGGAAGTATGAAAGTTAAAAGACAAAAATCTTAAATCCACTGTCACTATAATAAGCATTTAAGAGATACACAAATTGAAAAGATGCAAAATATGACATCAGAAACATAAAATGTGGGAGGGGGTATAAAAATTAGTGCTTTTAGAATGCATTTGAACTTAAGTGACTATTAGCCTAAAACAAACAGCTATATATATTGGTCAATATAAATAAACTGCATGGTAACCACAAATCAAAAATCTACAATATATACACAGAAATTAAAGAGAAAGATAAACATAACACTAAAGAAAATCAAACCATAATGAAAAAGTCTAAAAGAAGAAGAAAGGAAGAGAGAAGAACTACAAAAATAATCAGAAAATAATTTTTTTAATGGCAATAAGTACATATCTATCAGTAATTGCTTTAAATGTAAATGGATTGAATGTTCCAATCAAAAGACACAGCGTGGCTGAATGGATTAAAAAACTTACCATCCATCAATATGCTCCCTCACTTTGGATCCAAAGACACACACAGATTGAAAGTGAAAAGATGGAAAAAGATATTGCATAAATATGAAAATGAAAAGAAAGCTAGGGTAGTAATATTCAGATTAGAAAAAAATATACTTTAAAACAAAGACTGTAATGACAGACAAAGGGAATCACATAATGATGAAGGGGTCGAGAAGAAGATAAAACATTTGTAATATTTATGTACCCAACACAGGAGCACCTATATATTTAAAGCAAATATTAACAGATATGAAGGGAGATATAGACAATATAATAATAGGAGGGACTTCAATACCCCACTTTCAAAAGTGGATAGATCATCCAGACAGAAAATCAATACGGAAACATTGGACTTAAGTTACAGATTAGACCAGATGGCTTTACCCATTGTATAGAGAACATTCCATCTGGCAGCAGCAAAATACACATTCTTCTCAAGCACATAGGGAACATTCTTCAGGGTAGATCATATGTTAGGCCACTTGTTAGTCTTAATTAATTTAAGATGATTGAAGTTAAATCAAGCATATTTTCTAACCACAATACTATGAAACTAGAAATCAATTACAAGAAGAATACTGGAAAATTCACAAATATGTGAAGAATAGACAACATGCTCCTGAACAATGAATGAACCAAAGAAGAAATCAAAAGATAAACTAAAACAAATCTTGCGGCAAATGAAAATAAAAATGCAAGATACCAAAACTAATGGTACACAGAAAAATCAATTCTAAGAAAAAAGTGCATAGCATAAACACCTGCATTAAGAAAATGGAAAAATCCAAATAAAAATCTGTTTACACCTCAAAGAACTAGAAAACAAGGAATAAACTAAGCCTAGATTTAGTAGTAGAAAGTAAATAATAAAGATCAGAGCATATTAAATGAAATAGAGACTAAAAAAGTAGAAAAGATCAATGAAACAAGAACCTTTAAAAAAAATAAACGAAATAAAGAAAAATTCAGGAAAATTTACCAAGAAAGAAAAAAGAGAAGACTCAAATAAAATTAGGAATTAAACAGAAGACATAACCCACAATACAAAGGATCAAAAAAGAATACCAAGAACAATTTTAGGTTGGACAGCCTAGAAAAAACACATAAATTCCTAGAAACATGCAACCTACCAAGACTAAATAAGAAGGGGATAAGAAATCTGAATAAATTGATAACTAATAAGGATATTAATCAGTAATTTAAAAACTCCCAAGAAACAAAAGTTCAGGACCATAAGTCTTCACTGATTAATTTTACCAAACACTTAAAGAAGAATTACTGCCAATTCTTCTCAAACTGTTCCAAAAATCAGACAAGGAGGAAACATTTTCAAACTCATTTTATGGGCTTTCCTGGTGGCGCAGTGGTTGAGAATCCGCCTGCTGATGCAGGGGACACGGGTTCGTGCCCTGGTCCGGGAAGATCTCACATGCCATGGAGCGGCTGGGCCCGTGAGCCATGGCCGCTGAGCCTGCGCGTCCGGAGCCTGTGCTCTGCAACGGGAGAGGCCACAACAGTGAGAGGCCCGCGTACAACAACAAAAAAAAAAACTCATGATGATAGCATTATTTTGATGCCAAAGCCAGACAAAGACACTACAAGCAAAGAAAATTAGAGACCAGTATCCCAGATGAACATAGATGCAAAATTCCTCCACAATATATTAACAAAACAAATTCAATAATACATTAAAATAATCATACAACATGATCAAGTGGGATTAACTCCAGGGACAAGGATGGTTCAACATCTGCAAATCAAGAAATGTGTTACAGCACATTAACAAAACAGAAGATAAAAGTCACATGATCATCTCAATAGACGCAGAAGAAACACTTGACAAAGTTTAGCAATGATTTATGATAAAAATCTCAACAAAGTGTAATTTAAAGGGAACATCTGTCAGTATAATAAATGCAATATATAACAAACCCACAGGAAACATCGTACTCAGTGGTAAAAAGCTAAAAACTTTTCCTCTAAGATCAGCAGCAAGATAAAGATGTCCACTCTCACCACTTTTATTCCATATAATATTGGAAGTCTTAGCCACAACAATTTGGCAAGGAAAAAAAAAGGCGTACAAATCAAAAAGGAAGATGTAAAACTATCACTATTTGTAAATAACATAATACTATATTTAGAAGAACTTAAAAACTCCACCAAAAAACTGTTAGAACTAAAAAACAGATTCAGTAAAGTTGCAGGATATAAAATCAATACACAAAAATCAGTTGCATTTATATACACTGACAATGAACTATCATAAAGAGAAATTAAGAAAATAATCTCATTTACAACTGCATCAAGAAGAAAAAAATACCTAGGGAAAAAATTAAGCAAGGAAAGACAGGTATGCTGAAAATTATGACATTGATGAAAGAAATTGAAGAAGACACACATAAATTCACAAAGTTTATGTGCTCAAGGATTGGAAGAATTAATATTGTTAAAATATCCATAAAACCTAAAGCAACCTACACATTCAATGCAACCTGTATCTAAATTCTAATGGAATTTTTCAAAGAGATGGAACAAACAATTCTAAAATTTGTATGGAACCACAAAAGATCCAGAATAGCTGAAGCAATTTTGAGAAAGAACAAGTGCTTCCTGAATTCACACTGTACTACAAAGCTATGGTAATCAGAACAGTATATACAATGGGAAAAGGAGGGTCTCTTCAATTAGCAGTGTTAAAAAAACTGGACAGTCACATGCAAAGAAAAGATCTGGACCACTGTCTTATACCATATACAAAAATGAACTCAGAAAGGATTAAAGACTTGAATATAAGACTAGAAACCATAAAGCCCCTAGAAGAAAATATTGGTGATAAGTTCCTTGATGTGGGTCTTGGTGACACTTTTTATTTTTATTTTTTTGATTTACACCAAAAGCAAAGGCAACAAAAGCAAAAGTCAACAACTAGGACTGCATCAAACTAAAAACTTCTTCACAGCAATAGAAACCATAAACAAAAGCAACCTACTGTAGGGGGGAAAATATTTGCAAATCATATATCTGATAAGAAGTTAATATCTAAAATATATAAAGAACTCATATAACTCAATAGCAAAAAGAAAACAAACAATCCAATTAAGAAATGGGCAGAATAACTGAGTAGACATTTTTTCCAAAGAAGATATACAGATGGCCAACAGGTACATGAAAAAGTGCACAACATCACTAAGTATTAAGGAAATGCAAATCAAAACCATAATGAAATATCATCTTATACCTGTCAGAATGTCTATTATCAGAAAACCAGGAAATAACAAGTGTTGGCAAGGATGTGAGGAAAGGGGAACTCTTGTGCACTAATGGTGGGAATATAATAAACTGGTACAGCCATTATGGAAAACCATATGTAAGTTTCTGAAGAGATTAGAACTATCACATGGTCCATCAATTCCACTTCTGGGAACATATCCAATGGTAATGAAACTATTATCTCGAAGAGATAGCTGTATTCTCATATTCATCGCAGATAATTCACAATAGCTAAGATATGGAAACAATCTAAGTGTCTGTCATCAGATGAATGGATCAACAATATATGGTATATATACATACAGTGAAATATTATTCATCCTTTAATAGGAAGGTAATCCTGTATTTGCAACATCATGAATGAACCTTAAGACTAAATGAAATAAACCAGCCAGAGAAAGATACCACGACATGGTATCTCTTATGTGTGGAATCTATTTAAATAAAAACAGAGAGAAGAAAAGTAGTTGCCAGGGGCTCGGGGTGTGTAATTACTTATAGCATGGTAATTATAGCTGATAAGTCTATCTTGTATAATTGAAAGTTGCTGAGAGAGTAAAATTTAAATGTTCTCACCAAAACAAAGTAAATATGAAGTATGTGAGGTGATGGATTTGTTAATTAATTTGGTGGTGTAATACTTTCACAGTGTATACATATATCAAATCATCATGTTGTGTACTTCAAATATTTTATAATTTTATTTGTCAATTATACCTCAACAAGGCTGAAAAAATTTAAATTACTTATACCTCATTAGTGTACAGACAAATATATAAAAAATTCGAAGCTTGACACAATATGGTAAGACTGAAATGAAACTATTTTAATATTGTGAGTCAAACTACAATAATATTTTACATACTTTATGTATGTCATCAACTTATTAAAAGGTAAATGATATATTTTTTATAATAAATTTATTTTTTCTTACAAATAACAAGTATGTCTTTTTTTATAAAACAACATTTTGACTTTGTTTTTCCATTTGATTGCAAGGATTTTATTTTGTTTAAATATTAAATCATTCAATAATATTTATTAGACATTTACTATATGTCAGGCTATGTGGTAGCACTAATTAGATAATTAAGGTATGCTTCAGCATCTGATATTTAGGACTGGACACTCAGAGTTAAGAATTATAATAACTGGCTTAAAAATTAAATTTTAACTTGAATCCAAAAGTAATCAAACTTTCAGATTCGATTAAAGGAAAGGCTCATTCTGGTTAATGTGATTTTTATTAATTAAGAAATCATTAAGGAATAAGGAAATGAAATCCTACACCATAACTTTCCAAATTAATTTAAATCTCTAATCATATTCTGTTCCTCCCACTTGGGGCAAATACCAGGTTCTGATTTGCGTCTGCCTGTATTTTGACCATTTCATATCCCATTAGTCATTCTGCTACTTTCTTTCCAAATATTATTATGTCTGATCTAAAATATATCACAATTTTATTTGTATGTTTGAGTGTGTGTGTGCAATTCAAAGTTATGTGAAGCTAATGTTTATACTAGACTCATTCTAATCTGTAAAGAAAAAAAAATCATCCATTTGCTTTAATCAGTAGTGTTCTTTATCTGCAAGGTTAAAGTTAAAGGATTCAGGCTTCCCTAGTGGTGCAGTGGCTAAGAATATGCCTGCCAATGCAAGGAACACAGGTTTGAGTCCTGGCCTGGGAGGATCCCACATGCCATGGAGCGGCTAGGACCGTGTGCCACAACTGCTGAGCCTGAGCTCTGGAGCCCACAAGCCACAACTACTGAGCCCACGTGCCACAACTACTGAAGCCTGCATGCCTAGAGCTTGTGCTCCGCAACAAGAGAAACCATGAGAATGAGAAGCCTGCACACTGCAACGAAGAGTAGTCCCCGCTCACAGCAACTAGAGAAAGCCCGCGCACAGCAACAAAGACCCAACACAGCCAAAATAAATTAATAAATAAATAAAATTTTAAAAATAAGTAAATAAAATAAAGGACTCAATAATCTAGAATGGGCTATTATTGAATTATTATGGGAACTTCATTATACACAACATAGGTCCAGGTAGGACTTTTCTTGAAGGTAGTGGTTATTTCTACTGTCTGTACCATTGAGAAAGGGTTTAACCTGGAATAGAAAATAAGGACTGGCTAGGTAGATGTTAAACTGGCTTAAGAATAATTTTTTTAATCTTTCTCTGAGTGTTAGGTGGTTTGGTCTGCATTCCACTGCAAGTTGTACCCAGAGCACTTCATTTGGTGGTTGTGGACTTGTGTGTGTGTGTGTGTGTGTGTGTATGTGTGTGTGTGTGTGTGAGATGGAGATAGGCTGAGAGGTAAACCTGTTCCATTCATAGAAAGGAGTTGAGAACTAAGCAAGTTTGTGTGTTTACAAGTGATCATAACTGCAGATTTAGACCTAAGTGCTGTGAACAAAGTTGCATCTTATAGTATTGGTTGTAGAAGTGTTGCATTGTTCTTTTCACTCATTCAGAGCTTTAAGTGCATATTTACAATGTGGCAGTAGCTTCCATATTGGTCTCATTATGAACGGCAATCTGATTTCAATGGGTTTGTCCTAGTGAGCAGGACCAATCATTTCATATTTATTGTTTGCCTATCATTCTAGAAACTGGAGACACACTTGTGAACAAAATTGACACCATACCTCCTCTCAAGTAGCTTACAAGTGTGCAAAGTGCTGTAAAAAAAATTCAGGAACTGTGAAAGCATCTTTCAGAAGACCAAACCTCATCTGAGAAGTGAGGAAAAGTTCCTCTAATGCTACTGAAGTAGAGACGTGGAAGAGAATCAGGAGTTGACAGGATGAAGAGAGGGTGCTCAATATTGGCTCCACAATGGATTCAACTGGGAATAAATATTGATACATGTGCTTTACCCTCCAGATATTATTATTTAATTTGTCTTGAGGGCTGTTTGGCTGAGATTTTTAAAAGCTTCATCAGTGATTCCAATGTGCAAACAAGGTTAAGAACAATTTGCTGTTCCAGACAGTGGCAACAGTATGGGAAAGACCAAGGACTGAAGGACGTTTAAACATCTAAAAAAATTTCAGCTTGGGTCCAAAGACACGGGAGGTGAAGGTGTGGAAGATGGAGCAAGAGGGTCCTTGGCATCAGGGGCAGCTATGCAGCTGGGTAGTCTGAGGCCCAGAAAGAAGAGGCAGAACCTTCAGTTGAGTGGGGAAGGGCATTTCTGCTGATGGGGTGAACATCTCATGATTACCAGGTGTCAGGTTGATGCTGAACCAATTCTAGCCAGTTAGTACTAACTTTCTATAGGTGATAATATACTGTTACCCACATTAAATGATTTGCAAACCATTTAAAAGTTAATGTATGGCTAATTGGAAATGGTGTCTAATAATGAAATGAGATTTATGAAATTTTCATCTAACTTTCTTGTCATTCCAGTATGGTAACAAAATACTCCTTGTAAAAATAAAATAATGTAGCTTTGGGTATGTGAAGACACATGTACTAATAACAGAAAATGCAGTAAAACATAAGTCTTAACTGGGGAATAATAAAAATTGGGGGGATAGAATTTTTAAGGGACAATTGCAATGTTGATTAGTTCTTCCACCTTCCTATTGATTTAGGCTTTTCACAAGGTAAATGAATCTATAATAAATATGTCTTTATAGTTTATCCTCCATGGTATTCACAGCTTAGATGAGAAGAGTGTATATGGCTAGAAAGAAAAGACTGGGAAATTGTTCTTCAAATATTAGTACTGAGTTTTGGTCAAGATAAGGACCAATTGGCTAACTAATGGTATGTAATGAGCTATTTAAAATTAAAAACTCCCCTGGCAACACCCAGTGTAAGCTTGTTTATTGATATCTTACATTTGGTATAAATGATTGGTACAAACTAGATTATAAAATATGAAAGGCAAATAAAAAAGAAATCATTGGTTATAGGTACATAAAAATGCATGGCAGCTATAGTTCTGGTTTTCTATAACTTGTAAGCCCAAGATGCTATTTCATATATTTTTCCAATAATTATTTCATGTCCTACTTGCCCACCTCAGCCTACCAGTATGGTAACATTCTTCCCTTATTGTTGGTTCAGTATCCACTAGGATATGACCACGTATTGGTATATTTTCATTAATTTGCCTTGAAAATAATGTGTAAACCAGCTTCCTTCAACACAAACTGCTTTTGTTTTGTATATCTTTACTTACTGCTTCTGCCAACTTGTTCATTTATGTTATTCAAATACATCAATTATTGGTATGTGAGGCCACCATTCTCTTCTGTGGGGATATGTTCTTTCATTTCATCAATTTAATCTTTTTTCCTTTTACCATGCATTCCTTAGCATTATTTTCTTATAAATTAGCTATTATACTGCTTGTATTTTATGTATGCTCAAATCTTCTCTTTAGGTCAAGAGGCTTTGATTTTACTTACATTTTTCATTCAGTTCTTTTTTCTTCTTTTTTAAAATAAATTTATTTATTGGGGCTTCCCTGGTGGTGCAGTGGTTGTGCGTCCGCCTGCCGATGCAGGGGAACCAGGTTCGCGCCCCGGTCTGGGAGGATCCCACATGCCGCGGAGCGGCTGGGCCCATGAGCCATGGCCGCTGAGCCTGCACGTCCGGAGCCTGTGCTCTGCAATGGGAGAGGCCACAACAGAGGGAGGCCCGCATACCACAAAAAAAAAAAAAAAAAAAAAATACAAAGGATCATGAGAGATTACCACAAAAAAATATTTATTTATTTAAAAAAAGACTGGGAAGAACATATAACTAGCTGGATAAAAGATTTATAGGTGATTACAAGGTCAATAAAATAAAAAGGAAAGGTTAAATAAATAAAATATTCCACAGAAACAGCACAAGATATCTGGGGAAAAACACATGAATACAGTGAAATAAATGGACAAATCAGGTGAATTTTAATAAATGTTATCATTTAAGTGGCAATAAGAAGATAGTTAATCTTGGAAAGAAATGCTCATGAATAGTGAATATTTCTTGGTTTCTTACCCAGCATCTGTTTCCCAATGTCTTGCTCCTACTAAGTACTGAGAATTTTGTTCAATTAACTATCTTTACCCCACATTTCCTGAGTGCTTCAGAGAAAACTGACATTACCCAAGTTCCAGAGGTGGGTGCTGCTTTACTGAAGGCCAATAAATGCAATGCTATCCACTTCTCCATGGAGTTTGGTTTAGAAAAAGAGGCTGGAGTTCATCAATATATGCCACTGGTTCTTGTCCTCAGAGATTTGTTTAGGGGCAGCCACATGATCTTCACCAAAGGAAATTGTGCTAAAGATTCCAGGCCATGAAGTTTCATTAAAGTCTTTTAAAATAGCTACACCAGAGATGATCTTGCCCCTTATGTGGATGTGGAGCTTAGAATTGCTACAGCCATTTTGAAAACATGTGGAAACCTGTGTTAGGAGGAAGCTTGAAACCCAGTAGGACCCTGTGGGGCTCTCCTGGGAACAAGCCCCTCCGAGACCCATGTTTCTTGTTTGACCTTCCCCGTGTTTCATAGAGTAGACTCAAACAGTTAATGATTGGACAATTGAGGGAAAGAAGAAACAAGGGAAAAGCAGTCAAATAAGAAGAATAACAATAGCTTAAACAATAGTTGCACAATAAAACAGAATCACAGGACTCCCAGTTCCTCCTCAAGGGATATGCATAATAATCTGACCCATATCTTTGAGTTGTTCTGCAGAAGCTAAGACTCCTACCCAATGAACATTGACTACATGCTGACCACAAGCACATAGACCCCACACTGGCTGGAACTAGAAGTTTGATAATTAAGATTCCCGAAACATCACCCCACTACAACACAATCAACCAATCAGAAGAAAGTCCACAAGCTGCAACCCTCACCTCAAATGCTACATTTAAGAATCCTTCCCTGAAACCCATCAGAGATTTTGGGTCTTTTGAGCATAAGCTGGCTGTTCTCCTTGCTGGTGTCCTGCAAATAAATGCTGTACTTTCCTGCACCACAATCCAATGTCAGTAGATTGGCTCTGCTGTACGTTGGGCAAGCAGACCGATGTTTGGTTGGGTAATAAGCTGACCTTATAAGAATGTAGAGCAGAGATCCCCTGATATCCTTGAGCTAAACTTTTAAACCATGGACCTTCCAGTTGTATGAGCTGATAGGCCTTCTTTATTGTTTAAGCCATTTTAAATTGGTTTGTCTGACACTTGCAGCAAAAAAGAGCCTAAAATGATACCTAAACTACCTAAAGAAAAAAGTAGAGTTCACACTTATGACCTCCTCTCTTCCAAATTATATGTTTACTATGTCCGCCTTAGAGATTCCTTTTCTGAACAATCTTTCCATAAGTCAATTTCTCACCAAACCATTTAATGTATTTTTCTCTTTTGCTAACACATTACTATAAAATTATTTGTTTAAGAATAGCACCTGTCATTTCCTCTCAGTTCTAGTCCTAGTCCACAGTTATAGGTGTATTCTGACCCAAGCTGGTTATGCTACTTTTGGAGAGACTTTTATTTTTCAAAATTTGTTACTCTCCTTTTCATGGAGTTTACCTTGAAAATAATCCTCAGGTGCTCAACAAGAAGAAATTTCTTGTCTGCCAAATAATAAACACTTTGAGGGTTTCAATATTTTTATTCTTTTAACCAATACAATGACATTTTAATAATTTTTTTAAAGCAAACATATGGTAAAGGGGAAGAGTAAATCAAGATTAGAATAAGGCTGAATTATGTTTCTTTGCTTAAGATATTAAAATAGTGCAATGAATACTTGTTGGCCTCAGAGATCTATCATGGGTAATGGGAATAAAGAAGTTTCTCATAATACTTTCAGTTTCTAGAACTTGGATACAGTTCTTCTCAACTCCATGAAACAGTTTTATCATTGTTTAAATTTCGCTGTAATATAAGCTCATTTTTCTGTTGTCCTGAGCCCCTTGACTGGGGGTGAAATTCACTGAGGTACGTTCCCAGTTTGCAATCAAATAGCAATCAGATTTACAAAAGCATATTGGCAAATTCCAAGTGTTTGCAAAACTATTATTACGTTAAAGGGAGTACATTTGTATGTTTACAACTTGAATCAGTTTTCCCAAATTGTTTAAAAATGAAGGATGCTACCCAGGGATGCATTACTTACAGGAGTTGTGAAGGCATCACAAAACAGGCTTGAAGTGCTTCATTTGCATTAAAGCACAGCTTTACTGCCACACAAACAGTGCCTCTCTTGAAATGGAAATTGTTAATAAATCTAGCACTTTATACCTTTGCCTTGTAAAAAGCATTTTGAGGGGGAGAAGGGAACATTTTCCCTTGATGGAACAGCACTATCATTGACCATCTATAGCAAATGGAAGAATGACTAGGGAATCAGCCATCTACTAGTAATGCTTCAGATTGATGGGTTTTATCACCCATGGAACTCAGATGAAACCCTTCTGGTCTTTTTAATACACTTTCCTGGAGGCTGAACTTCAAATTTCCCCTTTTATGTGAAAAGAATTTAAAGAGACTTTAGAGTCGGAGTGCATCAACCTTGGCAGTACGGTACTCAGCAGTCTTGACATCTGCATAGGCCTTCTGTGTCCCTGGTAGCTTCCCTGCCACTGTTGGAAACATGTCATTATCATCAGATGATCTTCCATGTGAAAAAGCCCTGGGTAAAGCAACTTCTGCCTTGTTAAGACAAGCGTTTCCAAATAATGTACTGTAAAAATTACAGTGGCTATGGAAAATTACAAAAATATTTGAAGTAAATTATAGGTCCTTCTGCCCAGTAAAATAGAAACATAATTTCTAGAAATATATAGTCTTAGTATAAAAAGAAAAATCTTCTCAAACGAAACATATGAGAATTCAATAAGTACAAACTGTGGGCAGGTAATAATTCCCTTGAATAACTTGTTTGCTTCCTATGGTATCACTGATCTTATATAAAATCACTCAGAAGCTAAAGCTGGCAAAAACCGACAACTTAACTTGAGATAAATGACAGTCTGTGTCCTGATATTTGTTATGCAGCACATAGAAAAACCAATTTCTAAAATATTTTGTATTCCTCTTTACTTTTTTCTGTTCAGCAATTACCACAGACATATGCGACCAGACAGTCAGAAAAACAATAAAGCTAGTTACCCATCGTTTCTTCAGGTCTTTTGGTTCCTATTGTTTTGAGGGCTTTAACTATTCATATACAAAAGAGATTAATGATAAAAGTGATTATTTCATTTCCATAAAAATACTTTTTAATGAAATAAAACTTATTTATAGATACTAGTGAGATATGTTTTGCCTGGTTCCTCTTACTTGTATGAGAATGAACTGTGTATTGCTGAATCCTGTTAGAAGCTGAAGACCCTCCCCCCCAAAAAACATTAAAAACCAGTGAAGAAACCAGTATTATTTCTATATTGCCTGTCTCTGCTTGTCTCATGAGCATCGTATGTTAATGAGTTAATGTTAAGTCAGTTGGCTATTCATAAAATCATACATGAGAGGGAATGTGGATGTGGAAGAAAGAGCAAATAAATGATCTAAAAGCACATACAAGTGCTTGTTATCTTTTGCCACAAAATACCTGAAGAAAAAATAGGGACTATTATGGCTATATATCATATCTTAAATTGGGGCCTATCAAATTTAGCAGTGATGATTTCTAATCTTTCTTCAATGACAAAACTCTCTTTAATTATGTTTTCCTTTCCCTCTGCATCCTCACTTCTCTCTGCCTTTCCATGAGCTCAAATTTAGCAAATTTCTGTCTAAGAGATTTCATTTTTAGGTAATAATTATTTTCTGTGGAAGCTAAAAGTCAAAGGGGCTGTTTACTATCCAATTTCTTCAGTGGCTGTGTCTGTGGTTCCTCTGGAGGCCAGACTGCTATGCCAGGTTTCACCACATGTTCTGGAAGGGAGCTATCACCTTTTCTGGTCATAGTTCATGAGGAGGACGTTTGAATCAAGCTTAGCCAATCACTGAACTCTCACAGTAGGGATCTACACATGGTTTCTCTGAGGCATTTGAAAATTCTGAAGACAGTTTTTAAACCCCTAATTCTAACTTCAAAAGCTTGGTGCTTCCCTTTTTAAAAAATTTATTTATTTATTTATTTATTTATTTTTATTTTATAAAGAGACTAAGATTCACAGTGATAGGCAGTAGGGACTCCTCCCCCAAGCCCACAGGGACATATCAGATGAGGGTTGGTTCGTCATCTTCAAGCTACAGGTGCCCCCACTACCCAGATGAAGAGTTTAGCCCCTTGCTCTACCTCTTCTCTTGAAAACAACTGCTATTAGTCATTATTTCTAATATGTTGGATCTGAAGAAAAGGTTGAGAATCACTGCCCTGAAGCTAATGAAATGAGCTCTAAGAAAAACATTAGTCATAGGATTCATAAATAATAGGACTCATAGGAGGTTTCTATTTGAGAAACTTGACTGTACTTTATGCCTGTGAAAAATGTGAACACCATACCATGTAAAAATTATGCAGAAAAGCACACTAAAAATATCAAAAAATACTGTGAAAAAGGAGAAAGATAACTTGTTATTAATCTTGAGAATTAAAAATTCTTTGTCACTGTCCTACTTAAAATCTGTGAAGCCCTATCCATTGCTCTTAGACTGGAGTCCATAGTCCTTAATATGGCATATAAGCTGTATAATGTTGTTTGGTTTTTTTCATCTAAATAACCCCCACTGACTTTCATCAACTTTTTTTCTTCTTCGAATCTCAGCTTAAATGATAATTCCTTTGTGAAGACTTTTAAAACAATACTCTCCTCACCTGATGATCCTTATCCCAATGGTTCTATGGAATATTATCTATGATAATGTCAGATATTATCATAGCACTTGATATGCTGATTTGAAATTTTAAAAATATTCCTGAATATATCACCCTTCAAACAAATAGTTGTCAATATGGTCACCATATTGGTATCATCTGGAGAACTTTTAAAAGTATTCAAACGTCTGAGTCCCATGCATAATGATTCAATTTATTTGATCTGGGCTGGGTTTCAGGTTTTAGCATTTCTTAAACACTTCAGATGTTTCTAATATTTAACAAGGCTTGAAAACCACTGTACCAGTTAGGAAATTCAAAAGAATCAGGATCTTCTTTGTTGTAACCTCACTGTCTAAAAACATGTCTGGTACTCAGGAGGTACTCAACAATAGTATTTGAATGAATAAATTTGAAGAATGTTCTCATTTGAATAATAATAGGCACAGTATGATGATCATTGCTTATTTTTAAAGGGTTTTATAGGTTACAAACCAATTTCATTATCTCTACTTGCTCATTTCTTTGAGAACATTTTGAACTGATCAGACATTTGAATTAAATAAAGCTGTAGATATATAGTAAGATATTGATTTTCTGCTGAGATGGTATGTTATTTTCTGAAAAAATGTAGAAACATTGTTAGCTTCTTTGTAACAGACAAAGGTCAAATATTATTTTCAAATTATCATCTTGATCATTAGAACACTGACTTTTATATTTTTCAGAAGCAGTATCTGTCTATTATCTATCTATCTATCCACTCTATCTATCTATATGTATATCCTCCACACACACACATACACATGTATATATACCCACACATATATTTTTCTATATTTCCATATGTTTTGGGGGTAAACTGATTTTCATTAGTTTATAAAAAATCTTTTAGAGTAGCTCATGCTCAGAGTTAGTAATATGGGAAATAGCTGGTAGTGTTTTCTCTGGGTCAGATATAACTTTTGATCATTAATATCTTCTTTCATGTCATATAGATTATATTCTACTCAGTCTCAAGTGGCACTTAAACTAAAACACTAATTTGATTTGACATCTCAATTGAGAATGCTCTCAAACCAGAAATCACTCAGTGATAACTACTTAAATATCTTCTTCTCCTCATTACTATCACTACATAACACCCACCACAGATTCTTTTTATTATTAAATTTTTAATTAGAGATAATATTAAACAAAAGAGAGTACTTGTGACATGATCTCAAATTCACTACAGTTATTCATATAATACATTAATTCATGTAATAAATATTTAAGTATCTAATAGATGTGAGGCTCTGTTTTTGGTACTGAGGACACAATTTTTTAAAAAAAGAACAAAAGAAGATTTCTTGTTCTTAAAAATGTAACTTCCTGGTCAGGGAAGATGGGCAGAGGCAAGTAATAAAGAATAAATTAATAAATTCTGTATCAGGGGGCCATAAGTACTAAGAAGAAAACTAAACAGACAATGGTAAAGAGGTGGCTCAGTGCTATTTTATATATTTATTTTATTGGATATCATGTGCAGAAGACTATATTTGTTTAAAAAAAACCCTCTTCAATTCATATTAAACTATTTTCAATGGTAGTGCCTTGCTCTTATTTCATTAATTTGTTTATTCATTTTCATCCTTTTCCTCATTGCCATATTGCTCTCTCATCTAAAAGAAACTATTCTAATGTACTCAGTGTGTATCATACTGTTTGCATATGTTCTTATAAACTAGTTTTGATAAGATTAACTAATTGTAGTGAACTTAGAGATCTCATTTTCTTTCTCACGTTTTTTTTTCATCCAATCCTATGATTTCTACATGTACATCTAGTCAATTGCTTATAAATTTGGCACATTATACCAGAGAATTCATTCACCATATTGTCTTAATTCATTCTAGGGGTGCTGCTTAGTATAAGACAGTCAGCCAAGGGTCTTTGTATATGGTGTTAAACTACATAAAGTTTACACAAAATTATGGCTTTTTCTATTACTGTTCTATGAATCATAGATGCTCAAGATTGAAATTAAATTCTAATATCATCTAGCATAACTCATTCTCCAATGCCTGCATTCCCTCTACAAGAGCCAAGCTGACACATGTGAATAGAATACTTGAACACATCCAATGATACTGACTGGGAGATAGCCCAAAGCAGAGTTGGCCAATTATGCCTATTAGAAAGTTCTCTTTTATCATTAGAGGAATACATCTGGCAAAAAATAAAAATGGATAGGATGACTGGCAAAGGAGTGTTGAGTAAGAGATGATATCATGAAATAGCTTAGAAAGATAGAAATATGTTAACTAAAATGTTCAGCTGAAAATATTCCCAGTACGGGAATAGAAGCCTCTGAAGTCCATGAGTCCAAGTATTGTAGGAGAAGAGTTCCCACAAATTTTAAAGATAAGGTATGGAAGAAAACTATGTATCAATAATAGCCAAGGCCAAAGAAGAGTTAAAAGTAATTATAGTTCTTCTTAGATTTGTATCCAAACTATATTACATTATAACTAGGCTAATGACATATTCTAAAATTCTCTTTAAACTGTATGAGGAATTCACTGTCTTGCATTATAAACAATCTATGAAAGGAGCAGGGTTCCCTTCTCATATGCGTTTTCAAGAGAACTAATGGAAATGTGACTTGTAGGAGGTAAAGCATTCAGGCTGTCTGCAAAAAAAAAAGAAAAAAGAAAAAGTGCAGAGTGTATTCTAAGACTCAGCAAGGAACTAATCTGTACTTCTCTGTCCCCATATTGTTTTTCATAGGCACCAAAGACGGATAGCTCCAGGCACTTCCTAGAGAGAGGAAAATTTATAATACTCCAGTTGTTACTACTAAATATTCTCATCTTTGTAAATGGAGGTTGTGAGAGTAGGAATGAGGTTATATTTTGGTGTCAGGGACTGGTTTATAGAAAGTCTAAATGATGAAGATTAATAAATCTATTTTAGAAAAATGAAGCTTTCTGATTTTTAGAATAAGCTGAGAACAAAGAAAGCAAATTAGGACTCACTAAGAATAAGGAAATATAAAACAATGCAGTTGGCCCTCCATAGTCGCAGTTCTGAATCTGTGGATTCAACCCAAAAATATTCAGAAAAAAATTCCAGAAAGTTCCAAAAAGCAAAACTTGAATTTGCTGTGTGCTAGAAGTTATTCATGTAGCATTTCCAATGTATTCATAACTATTCACATAGCATTTGCATTGTATTAGGTATTCTAAGTCTTCTAGAGAAAATTTAAATTATACAGGAGGATGTTCATTGGTTATTTGCAAATACTATGCCATTTTATATAAGGGACTTGAGCATCTGAGGATCTGGTATCCATGGGGGGCCCTGGGACCAATCTTCCAGGGACACTGAGAGATGATCATAAAACAAAATTTAAACACAAAAAACAAAAACAAAAAACTAAAGATTTGAGAAAGATTTTTAAAAATATAAATTAAATACAGCATGATTCTCTATTGACATAAAAAATTCTACAGAATATTAACAGTAATAAGACGAGACATTCTGTGACATGGTGAAAATAAGCAAAAACAAGACCAACATATAGACATGTTGGAATAAGACAAATATATTATACTACTATAAAAGAAAACAATCCCCACTCCCCAACAAATATGAGTGACAACTGCTTTTTTTTTTAAACAATGACAACTCTAGCCCTGCTTTGTTCCACACATCTCCTAGACAAAAAAAGGTTTAAGACACTTAATCATCAAATTACCCTACATCCTAACAGAGCCTAATCCAAAACAGATCCCCCACTTCCTTGAGCCCTTTGTAAATCATTCAGCAAAAGCCCATACCATATATCAAGACCATCCAAACTCCTAAGAGACACACCCCATAGTTCACTGTAGTGTATGATCTCCCTTGCTGCAACAAGTCAGTAACCTAACTTTGTTCAATATCAGCTAAGTCATGCAGAATGAACTGTCTGTGTATCATGAGAATAGAAAGGATTTTTAATTATTGGCATCCTCTGATATGATATGGAAATATAGGAATTAATTACTATATTTGGAGTGTTATTTTTGAAATATTCATGAGACAAGAGGCATCATTATCAGCTCGGTACATTTCTTTCTCCTTTGGACTCACATTAGGGGAGTTTGGGTAAATGACAGTGATTGGGGTAACTGGCAGAAACCAAAATTGCCAATACTTTCCAGTGGACTGGGAAATACTTCTTGCCATCCAGCATAGGTAAAGGATTCTGATCACAACATGGGCAGATAATCCCAGATAAAGCAGATCAACTGTGCCTTGACTACAAAGCCATTGTTAGACATCTTAGATAGCATGCCTGAAAAACAAAAATAAACTACATTTAAATTCATTTTTTAAGCACTTTTACCTCCCTCTACTAAGAGAATATCATGTCACTGATAGGGAACATCCTTCAACCTGGTCCCAGAAGGAAAAGACATGTGAAACAGATCTTCAGTGCACCCAAATTTTGAAGTAGAACCTCAGCTGAATTGTGGTCCTCAGATGACATAAGCAAGAGTTACCTATATACTGTTTTAAGCTCCTGATATCTTGGAGCTGTTTATTATGACTGGTATCAGAAAATATCAGAATATGACTAATATATGGGATCTCTAGAATAAAAAGTTGCAAGTGGAATGTGGGTCAAAATACTCCATATGCAACATCCAAATTGATACAATAATACCTCTTCCTTTGTGACACCTCCCACCTCTCTGAACTTTTCTCTTTTTCCCGAGTCATCTGCAAGTCTGGTTTCTTCAATACATTCATGATATCTTCAGCAGATGGATCACTGTCATTCTTTCCAGCTCAAATTCAGTTACAATCCTTGGTACTTTTAAGATCCATGTAGATAATCCATTTGTGGTAGATTAAATACAGCTATATATATATATATATATATATATATATTCATTTATTGAGGTAGGTTTTATTTTCACTCCTTGAATCTAGGCTGACCTTCTGACATGTGAAGACCAATAGAATATGGTGGAAGTTCTGCATGAATTCTGGTATGTAGACCTCAATAAGTCTTGCAGCTTCCAGCTTCACCAGTTTGGAACACTGCCCTAAGACCCCGATATAAGGAAGCCTGTTTATTCTACTGCAGGGAGAAAACAAGTTTTCCCAGACCAAGAAACACCAACTGTCAGATATGTGAGAAATACTAACTTGTTATTAGTTTAAGCTGCTACATTTTTGGATTGTTTGTTACAGAACAATAGTTAACAAAAATGTCATTCAATAACCTTGATTCACTGTTCTTTAATAATCTCATTTTCAACAACCTTCACTTCTCAGTAAATTATCTTAGCTATATTCCCAAGCTTGTTATCAACTAGACTCTTCTCTCTCTGATAACTTCAGGTCAAATATTTCACTCCTCCTACTAAAATATACGATTTCTCCTTTTTCTCTCACTCTTCAATCACTTGGCTCTCCATTTTCTCCAGGTCTAGTTTCCTTTTGACCTCTCTTCTTTCCTGTGTAACCTAGAAACCAAAGATGAGAAGGTAAAGCACTCTCCTGCTACTATCCTGCATGTTCCACAGCCACTTTTCCACCAAACTTTTAACAATCAGTTGGCCTTCTTCATTCTTCCAGAGTTTTCTATTATAATTAATAGAATAGTAGTGGCACTACTATTCACCCAATCACTAAATATGGGGGTCACAAATGATTTCTCTCTTTCTCCCATTATCTTTTTACCTCAGCAGTCAGACATGAATATTTTATGTTATTTTATCCTACTTTATATACTGGAAAACTGAAAACAAGCAAGATTAATTGACTTGTGCAGAGCTTCATGGTCAATAAATGTTGGAACCAAGATTCGGACGTATCTGATGTCAAAGGCTTTTTGCTTTACACTTAGTGAAACTGATGGGTTGCTTGTTGCTGTTGTTGTTATTTTACATTTTAATATTATCTGGGAGGGAAAAGAAATATGAAATTAGAAATAGTTGTGCTGAAAATAGCAGACCTTTTTCCAGCTATGAAATTAGACATTTGACTATTGGTCATTAGTCAAAGAGAATTAGAGCTTAGAGTGTGTTAAATTCTATTATGTAATTTACCAGTTAGTGAATTGTAAATGACTTCTTTTGAATAACAGTGAAATGTTCTGATAACTTCCTTGATTATTACTTGCTTATGCTTCTGGGTTATATGAATGATATTTAAAATTGAATTTAAGAAATAAAACACTTGTCATGTGATTTGATATATGATATTTGTAATACTTTAGAGAAAGTGTGTGGTAAACTTCCTGGGGCTTTTAAAGGACAAACTATATTTGTGAATTTTTAAGTAGTATAATGGTAATGAAAGTATAAATTGATATTTTATTATATTAACAAAATATGGAAATATTAATGAAATGACAAAAGCTATTGTATATATGCTTGATTTTATTTTAATGTTATTTTTTGTAATTAAGAATAATGAAAAATATCAGTTAATTTTAATTAAATAAATATGGGAAAACATGAGAGTTGAGCACGGGATATGATGTACCCAGTCCCAAGACATCTCTTAAGGACTATCTCCTCTTATTCTCTAAAGGCCCTTCATTACTTTTCTTCTCTTTATTTTTCTGTTTTCAGTAGTCCATCCACCTTTATACCCTAGTCATTAGGCTTTTCTGGATCTAAAACCTCTAATTAAAATCTTGACTTTCTGGTTTTTACTCCTTGTTTTATTTGGCATCGTCTTACTTCACACTGCCATTTTTTTTTTTTTTTCTCAACTGTGTTATCTCTCAGACACTAAGAAACTTGACAGTGATAATCATCCTTTACTGACAAAGGAATCTGATATGTAGCTTACAGTGAAATAAATAAGAGCCAAGACCTCAATTTATTAAAGAAAACCACTCATGAATACTAGTGCCTGCTATGAGAAGGAGCTTTTTAGAAAATTTCTATTTAAGTCCCTCATGTACATTTAACCCCTACTTGTCTGTGTACCAAATCTTCATCTGTATTCCTCTTCCATGGTGAGGTGGCAGAGGTCCACAAACGGCCCTTCTCTGACCTTAGAAACCTGGGTCCAGGGAGAGAGGTCCTGTCTCCCACCAGCTACTCTTTCCATTACCAAAATATTTTTTGATGCTCATAATATCAAGCACATAGGTGTTCCCTGGAATCATAGAGGATAAGTACAAATCTTCTTCTACTAATCAAGTCTTTAAATATTAAGATTTTATGTATAGATGCATCTTTTAAATTTTAAAACGAGGGTGAAAAATAACTCGTTTCAGTTATGCAAGATAAATAAGTTATGGAAATTTATGTACAGCATGGTAACTACTGTTAACCACAGTATATTACAGCATTTGAAATTTGCTGTGACAGTAGATCTTAAGCATTCCCATCATAAAAATTAACAAACTAAAAGTTAATATATGAAGTGATAGATATGTTAACTAGCTTGTATGAGGTGGTCATTTAACAGTGTATACATATATTAAGGCATAAAGTTGTACACTTTAAGTATATACAATTTTTTTTTTCAATTATGATGCCGCAAGCTCAGCCTCTGTACACTGGTGCCAAATCAAATCTCAGAAACAGAGTTTTGGGTGAAGTAGGAAAGAATAGCTTTATTGCTTTGCCAGGCAAAGGGGGACACAGCGGGCTCCTAGCCTGAAAAACTATGTGTCCCCATGGGGAAGGATTTGATGAGGAGTATAATAGCAATAGTTCAAGGGTAGGGTTGCTGACAATTAGGGTGTGTGCAGGGCTTGTATTCCTCTAATCTGGTCTCAGGTAATCTTCTTGATGAACTTCTCTAGTTTCTTTAATGTACTCTCAGGTAGTCTTTCTCTGGTATGAAGAATGCTGACATCTTTAAGAGCTTAAAGACATTGTCCCTTGAGGTGGAACCAGGACCCTGCCCCAAGACCACACTATTGTTTCTTGGCTGCCCCTCCCTTGTCTTTGCATCCCTTCCCTTTCCAGATTAGCAACTGTTAAAATCTGCCCTTTGGAACTCAGGCAAGGTCATGGAGGCTGGAGTCTGTTTCCCACAAGAAAACAAGGGACAGAAAGCCGTCTGTGCCCAGGAGCCCCACAGCGTCCCACTTGGTTTCAATTATACAACAGTAAACCTGGAAAAAAATTTAAAATGCTTACTATCACTCTCTATCAATATTTTGGAAGTAGGTAATAGAAGAATGAACACACTATAAACTTCTGACTTTGTATAACTCAGGGACCAGTGGGTGAGAAAGAAATGTAAATAGATACAACATAATATAATATAGTAAGTATTATAATAGAGATATAAACAAACTACTGAAGGATACTGAAGAGATATTGAATAATTTTGCAAATAATATTTTATTATTTCTTATGCTACATAGGTCCCTAATCAGGTTATGCTATTTTCTTCTTTTCACATGCCTTCTGAATTCCCAGGATAAAAGATATTTATTCAAAAATGGCTAATCATAGTTTAGATGTTTAAATAATATATATTTTTAAATACCTAAATTAAAATGTAAATGACCTGTTTAGATGGCATATTTCAAGTGATTGGTAAAAAATACTTTGTGCTTTGTGTGATCTTGGGTTTTGTAATTATAGGGGAGCAGAATTTGCCACCCTACCATGTGTCTCTTTGGCATCTTATTTTAAGTAGGTTATTTTCTGAGAAACAGCAGACCTTGGAAGGCTGAAAACCAAGTAGAAGTTGCCCTTTTGTAAGAAGCATTTACATCTGTTAAGGAAATCTCCATTGGTAAGGGTGTCTTTCTATTCTGTATCAGGAAGAGGAGGATGACCAAATCTCTAGAAATTTACCAATGGAAAAGAGTTAAATCTGCAGAGCAATCTTACCCTTGTTTACTGTGCTGTTCCTGGTAACCTCCCATAACTGACTCTTCCTCACCGTCAACATCCTCTTTTGTCTTTAGCTGAAGATGGTATTTAAGATAAGGGCTTCAGTCATTTTGGCAAGTTACTCAGTTTTCCTGGGTCTCTCCCACGTGTACATGTTATTAAACTTTTTTTTATTTCCTCTTGTTAATCTGTCTCATGCCAATTCAATTCTTAGACCAGCCAGAAGAACGTAGAAGGGTATAGGAAAATTTCTTCCTCCCCAACTAATCTTAGGTGTCAGATTGTTTAATAGAGGATTTTGTAGGTAAACGTAGGCATAACACATATACAATATGAACCAGACACTTTAAATCAGAGCATCATCCTAAGTTACATAGTGGAAAAAAGTGCTTGAGAAATGTCCTATTCTATGATTTCATTGTCTTGATTTTGAGCCAAAATTTCTCCTTTTTTTCCCAAATGGATCTTAAAATCGCAAGTCTTCTGGCAATCACTGATGAGTTCCATCCAAATACAGACTACCCCAGCTTTCTCCTCTCCAAAAGGGTCCTCAATTGTGCCAGGTAGTGCCTTCCTTCAGATTTTTGTAATGCTTTATATTTTGATATTTTTCAGTTTTATATTCTGTAATTCAATGTCATATGTGTCATACTAATAATTATTAGTTTCATTTTCTTTTCACTACAACTTATATGGTACCATAATCATTTGTTTCTCTAAATACATACTTTTTGATTATATAATAATGATCTAAGGCCTATCAAAACAGGACAACTGGAATATTTTTAAAGGGCCAATAAATAGTAAATGGGAAACATATACATGTAAGGTCAAAGCTAAATATAGCTTGATTAAATTTTCACTAACAGCAAGTATAAGTGTATGAACAATGATGAGGGCTTCTCTGTTGTAAAATGTATTTATCATAAGCGTGTAAAGCAGAGCTTCTTTCAGCTTTTTTCCATATTAACAGTTGACATGTATTTTTTTTAAGGCTATTTTAAATCAATTCTCTTTCACTCCTTGTATGTTACCAAACTGAACTTGGGTCCATTAACCTGCCATGCAGCAAAGCCAATCTACTAACACTAACTTGTGGTGAAGGAAAGAACAGCATTTCTTTGAGGGCATTAAACAAGGAGAATGGGCAGCTCATGCTCAAAAGACCCAAACTCTCTGATGTTGAGTTGGCCAAAAAGTTCCTTTGTTTTTTAAGTAAAAATAAAAGACACATTTTTATTTTCACCAAGAACTTTACTGAACAATGTATTCATTGTTTTGTTCCATTACCTTCTGCAATTTTTCAGTCAACTTCATAATTCCATCTTCACAAAACTTTTTATCTTTTTGAACAAATAACTGTTCCAGGTGCCTTTTACAGTCTTCCAGGGAATTGAAATTTTCTCCATTAAGAGAATTTTGTAAAGACCTAAATAAATGGAAATCCAAAGGTGCAATGTCTGATGAATACAGTGGATGAATCAGAATTTCCCAGCCAAGCTGTAACAGTTTTTGCCTGGTCATAATGAAACACGTGGTCTTGCATTATCCTGATGGAAGATTACGTGTTTTCTGTTGACTAATTCCAGATGCTTTTCGTTGAGTGCTGCTTTCAGTTGGTCTAATTGAGAGCAGTACTTGTTGGAATTAATCATTTGGTTTTCCAGAAGGAGCTCATAATAAAGGACTACCTTCCAATTCCACCACATACACAACATCACCTTCTTTGGATGAAGACTGGCCTTTGGTGTGGTTGGTGGTTGTTCATTTCACTTGCTCCATGATCTCTTCCATTCCACATTATTGTACAATATCCACTTTTCATCACCTATCACAATTTGTTTTAAAAACAGAACTTTTTCATTACGTTTCAGTAGAGAATCACATGTGGAATTATGGTCAAGAAGGTTTTTTTCGCTTAACTTACGTGGAACTCAAACATCAAGGTGATTCACATAACCAACCAAGCTGGTGCAAATGATTTTCAACGCTTGATTTGTATATTTTGAGTATGTCAGCTATCTCCCACGTGGCATAATGTTGATTGTTCTCAAATAATGTCTCAATTTCATCACTATAAACTTCAACTGGTCTACCCGACCACCGAGCATCATCCAGTGAGAAATCTCCAGCACGAAACTTCGCAAACCTCTTTTGACACGTTAGATCAGTCACAGCACCTTCTCCATACACTGAACAAATCTTTTTAATTTTTTCATTTCAGTTGTGTTTTTACCTTTCTTGAAACAATAAAGCTAATATGCTGAAAATGTTGGTTTTTTTCTTCCATCTTCAATATTAAAATGGCTACACAAAAATTTACCAGTATTGGTAAGTTTTTTTTTCTTTTTTAATACATGCTGACACGACAGCTGTCACATACAATTTAACAAAATTGTTTCCAATGAAGTTAAAGATAAATAAGTTCTGCTACAGCCATCTTATGGAAAACAAACGAACTAATTGGCCAATCCAAATCATTCTGTAGCTTTCAAGAAAGGATTTTTTTTTTAAAATAAATTTTTATTTATTTAATTTTTGGCTGTGTTGGGTCTTTGTTTCTGCGCGAGGGCTTTCTCTAGTTGTGGCAAGCGGGGAGCCACTCTTCATTGTGGTGCATGGGCCTCTCACTGTCGCAGCCTCTCTTGTTGCGGAGCACAAGCTCCAGACACGCAGGCTCAGTAGTTGTGGCTCACGGGCTTAGTTGGTCCACGGCATGTGGGATCTTCCCAGACTAGGGCCTGAACCCATGTCCCTGCATTGGCAGGCAGATTCTCAACCACTGCACCACCAGGGAAACCCTGAAGGAAGGATTTTTAAAGGCAATATTTGAGGTGACGGTTGCAGCTTGTAGACTTTCTTCTGATTGGTTGATGGTGTTGGAACAGAGTGCTGTTTTGGGAATCCTAATCATAAACCTTCTGGTTCAAACCAGTCTGGGGGGTCTATGTGCTTGTGGTCACCGTGTAGTGACCATCCTTCTTAGAACAACTCAAAAATATGTGTCAGATTGTTACATACAGCCTAGAAGAGGAATTAGGACACAGTTTTATCACTGAATTAATGTTTCTTGACTGCTTTTCCTTCATTTCTGCATTCTCTCACTTCCTTAATTAGTAAATAATTGAGTTTGCTCTTTGGAACTCAGAGAAGGCTTAGGAGACTAAAACCTTTTTCTACAAACAAGAAACGGAACAAAGAGGAGTTCCTATACCCAAGAGAGCCCCATAGGGTCCTGCACAGATTCACTCCCCCCTTTTCTTTGATACTCCTTAATCCTGAGGGGAACAGGTGTGGGATAAGAAAGGGTATACAGTTTTAGATGAAAAGGTTAATCATAAACTTAGCAGGGGAACTAGGTTTTAGGGGGACTCAACTTCATATACTATCAATAACTTTCTGTGAAGTCTCATTCTTTCTTACTGGGTTTGAAACATGTATACATAAACATTTGTACCCAAAGACATAAACATGCACTGTGAAAAATGGACAGGGGGCTTTTCATACTTAGGTGTCTAAAGGAAAGATGATAGTACCTAAGGCCACAGAAATTATACTTCATGTTGGCATACAATTTTCTTTTGATGAAGGGTGTTTTTTAAAATATTAAATATATGTAAACTAAAGCATTATTAAGGGAAACTAAAAATAGTATGTGATAGAACATACAAAGGTCTCAAACTGAAAACAAAATTTGGGAACAATCTGACATGTAAATCCTTATCCCTGTACCCAGAAGAAACTTGGTTCTCTTTTCTCCTTTAATATTGGATATCAAAATAATGGTAAAACTCCATCAATTAAATTTAATCTAATTTTAATTTTCCTCTAAGAAATTAGTCCGTCTAATCCTCACTTTAATATTACTGAAATCATGTAAAAACATGGAACAGTCACATCTTATTTGTGTATTTCTCCAGCCCTCATCTATGACTTACTTGGAGTAATAGCTCATTATACATTTGTTGCAATGAGAGTGTGTGTGTGTGTGTGCGTGTGTGTGTGTGTGTATAAATATATATATAATTTCAGGGACAACTATATATACCAAGTAAGTATATATTTTGATAGCATTTTTATATAATTGTTATATATAATATAAAAAATCTGTAGTTTTAAAAAATGGATATAATTTGAATATAGTGATGCATGCTATATTTAAAAATATCTCCCACAACTAATCTGCAAATTATTTTTCCTTATCTCTGTCAACAAAGATTTCTTTACTAGGGAATGATTTACATGCAGTATAGAAAACTTGCATTTTCTTTCTCAAAAAAACAAACAAAGGAGCACAAGTAGAAACCTGAGAAATTAGGCTGCCTCCCCTCAACGGAGACCTGCAGAGCCAATTACTCTGAGTAGAGCAAGTTCATCCTGATGAGGGGCAGCGCCCTGCCTCTGTGACAGCTGCTGAAAATCAGTGCTATTAACACCTCCAGACCTGTTCTCCCAAACACAGTAGGAAAATGAGTAGGGGAACAAACACCCACAGGCATTAGTCATTATAATTCTTTACCATTATTTAAATTTCAAGATATTCCAGTCTTTTCAAAAGTTTAACAAATCGTTTCAGCTTTACCACAAGAGTCTTGTGTACAAACTAGCCCTGACCAAATTTAAGCAATTATAATGTATATATGTCAACACAGAGCAGTGTCAATATCCCTTGCCTTTGCCCATGCCTGATTCTAGAGGTCACCTATCCCATTTCTGTACTTTAATGTAAACTCTCTCAGCCAATGAATGTTTGCTAGATGTGACACTTAATAAATGTGATTTATATTTACACAAAGAAACATAACTTCAAAGATATTATGACATATAACACAAACACTTGAATTTCTAATGGTGACAAAATTTCATCTTTTGAAGGTAGGTTTGCATTGTAGAAGTAGTTGATACTTCTTCAGAGTCAAGCACAGCAAATAAGGTATGTGAATAATTTCATTAATGTTGTCAAACCCAAGTCTGTGTGCCCAAAGCACAGTGAGGCCAAACAAACCGAAACATCAGAGTTTGGAGCAGAGAAAGTTTTATTGCAGGGCTGAGCAAGGAGAATGTGTGGCTCATGCTAAAAAGACCTAAACACCTGGATGGTTTTCAGGGAAGAGTTTTATAGGCGAAATTTGGTGGTGGTGGTGGGGTGGTGACCTTCTTCTGATTGGTTGATGGTGAGGTAACAGGGTTGTGTTCCAGGAATCTCAATCATCAGCCTTCTGGTTCCAACCAGTCTGGGTCCACTTGCCTGTGCTCAGCCTGAAGTTATAATCCTCTACCTGGGTGGGGGCCCTAGCTTCCTGTGGAAAAACTCAAAGATAGTTACATATATCTCTTGAGGAGAAACCAGGACGCTGCTCCATCACTACACTATTGGGTTTTTTTTGTTTTTTTAAAAAATTTATTTATTTTATTTTTGGCTGCTTTGGGTCTTCATTGCCACACGTGGGCTTTCTCTAGTTGCATGAGGTGGGGGCTACTCTTTGTTGAGGTGCATGGGTGCCTCATCGTGGTGGCTTCTCTTGTTGCAGAGCACGGGGTCTAGGCACGCGGGCTTCAGTAGTTGTGGCTCACGGCCTCTAGAGCGCAGCCTCAGTAGTTGTGGTCCATGGGCTTAGTTGCTCCACAGTATGTGGGATCTTCCCGGACCAGGGCTCAAACCCATGTCCCCTGCCTTGGCAGGGAGATTCTTAACCACTGTGCCACCAGGGAAGACCTACACTATTGTTTATTGACTGGCTTTCCTTTGTTTCTGCATTCCCTCAGTCCTCTAATTAGTAACTGTTTCAATCTGCCCTTTGGAATTCAGAGAAGGTCTAGGACAGTGGTCCTCAACCTTTTTGGCACCAGATACCAGTTTCATAGAAGACTTCAATGGACTGAGGTGGGGAGGGATGGTTTCAGGATGATTCAAGTGTATTACATTTATTATGCACTTTATTTTTATTATTATTACATTGTAATATTTAATGAAATAATTATATAACTCACCATAATGCAGAATCAGTGGGAGCCCTAAGCTTATTTTCACTCGCCACTCACTGAGAGCATTCTGATATGAGTCTGCAAGCATTGATTTGTTATGGTCTCTGTGCAGTCAAACCTCTCTGCTAATGATAATCTTTTTTTGCAGCCACTCCCCAGTGCCAGCATCACTGCCTCAGCTCCATCTCAGATCATCAGGCATTAGATTCTCATAAGGAGCACGCAACCTAGATTTCTTGCATGTGCAGTTCACAGTAGGGTTCGCGCTCCTATGAGAATCTAATGCTGCCGCTGATCTGACAGGAGGCGGAGCTCAGGCGGTAATGTGAGCAATGGGGAGTGGCTGTAAATACCGATGAAGCTTCACTCTGTCGCCCATCGCTTACCTCCTGCTATGCAGCCTGGTTCCTAACAGGTCATGGACAGATACCAGTCCATGGCCCAGGGGTTGGGGACCCCTGGTCTAGGAGGCTGAAACTTTTCTCCGACAAACAAGAAACAGGGGACATGGAAAGGCTTCTGTACCCAAGAGGTCCACAGGGTCCTGCTTGCTTTCATTAATACTATGTTTAGTAAAAACTGAAATGTAACTACAAAATTTCTTAGTGGCCTAAAAACTGATCCTTAAATATATTTCTATCAATCCAAAAGTAGATTGAAAAAAAAATTCTGCAATGATGATATTCCTGAGAATTAATCTGAAGATTATTTATTGTGTACATGAACGTGGTTCCCAGCTCTCTCAAGTTCACATTGTTTCTGGCAGAACTAGAACTTCAAGTAGGTTTTCCTGATTCCTAGTTTTTCTTCGTTTGTTTGTTTTTTGTTTTCGTTTCATTTTGCTACATCTTTTGATCCCTCCAAATAATCTGAAATAAAAATATTTTGTTTATTTTGTTGTCAACATTAAATTCCTTTGCTTGTTTAAGCAAACACATCAGGACCTTCACAACTGTTCTCTCAGATTCTCCCTCTACCTGGCAGATTCAGGCCCCAGTTGCATCCTTGGGGAAATCTACCTTGTCTCTGTTCGGCAAGTGTGTTATATGCACTCGTAGCACTTTTTATTTTTTCTTTCACGGCACATCTCACAATAGTAATCATTTGTTTATAAAATTATCTATAAAATATCTGCTTCTTCTTAGACTGTAAGTTCCAACAGCAAGAGATCTTAATTCCCCTGCTCACAGATAGATCTCCAGCACCTAGCAGAGTGCCTAGAAGATACAGGTACTATGCTATATTTTTGTTGAATACAAATTATTTGTTGACTAAATATTTGTTGAATAATTATTTGTTAAATAAAATAATAAATCTCTATATATTCTGGATGATGGTAAAAGGAACATGGGTAATCATATTTTGGAAATCTGAATTTTTATCTCTTTTCTACCAACATCTAGATGTGTTTCTGTAGGCAAATCTCAAATTTCTCAACTGTATTTTGAAATAATTTATTCAAGTCTTTACTAAAGTGTTCCTAAGACATTTTACATTCAGAACATACCTGGCAAATTTTTTTTCTTTTTTTTTTTTTTTTTTTTTTTTTTTTTTTTTTTGTGGTATGGGGGCCTCCCTCTGTTGTGGCCTCCCCCGTTGGGGAGCACAGGCTCCGGACGCGCAGGCTCAGCGGCCATGGCTCACGGGCCCAGCCGCTCCGCGGCATGTGGGATCCCCCCAGACCGGGGCGCGAACCCGGTTCCCCTGCATCGGCAGGCGGACGCGCAACCACTGCGCCACCAGGGAAGCCCCCTGGCAAATTAATATTAACTGAAAATAACTTAAAATTATACCACAATTTGGGGGGAACATATCATCAGCAAATAAAATACAATTCTGTGGACAAATAGCTAATATTCCTAACTGTTATTGGGGAACCAGTATAAATAGGATTCAGTATAAAGTCGGGGTTAGTGAAACCCCGAGTGGGGTCCTGTGGAACTCCCAGGCATGGAGGCCTTATTGTCCCCTTTTTGTTTCTTGCAGGCAAGACTCCAGACTCCATGACCTTCCCTGAGTTCCAAAGGGCAGATTCAGTTGCTAATCAAGGGAGGAGCAGCCAAGAAACCACCTGAGGCAAGATTAAAGGGACCAAAGAAGCTCATCAAAATTAGGACACCCCACCACCTGAGACCCTGCACACACCCTAATCTTCTCAGCAACCCTACTCTTGGGAAGTATTGTCATAAACTCCTCATCAAATCTTCCTGGTTTGGGACACATAGTTTTTCGAGGCAGGAGCCCACTGTATCCCTCTTTGCCTGGCAAAGTAATAAAACTATCCTTTTCTACTTCACCCAAAACTCTGTTTCCAAGATCTGATTCGGCACCAGTGTACAGAGAAGCTGAGCTTTTTGCATCAATTCTGGCACAAATCTGGGGCCTACTTGGGGACGGTCCACGGGAGGGATTCCTAGAGGCCAGATTGCCTGGGAGCCTTGCCTGGAAAGGCCGAGCCCCAGTCATACCCTGTCCACCATTCTGGCAGCTGGAACTCTGAGGCGGGAATAGACAGTGGAAGAGGGACTGATCTAGCAGATTCTGAGGCCCTTTTTGCCTTGAGGATGCTCCTCTCTTCCTTCTGCCTGGGCCGCCCTGGACTTCCGTCCCCGAGGAGTTATTTTGGGGAAGCAGAAGAGTAGTATTCGGGAAGTCACAACACCTCTGCCAGCATTTTAGGAAGTAAGTCTCCCAGCATGCATGCTGAGGTTTCTCGACTTGGTCTGTTTGGGGAAACTCTGGTTTTGCTATTTGGGGATTTTGCATTAGGAAGATTCCATTTGTAAGGCACCACTTGGACCAAGGTCACCAGTTTAGTGGGACTTGGAAGCCAGTTTAAGCCTTGGGCTGTTTGTGTATGTGTGTGTGGCTTCCATTTGGCTGGCAAGGATTCTGGTTTTGTGCACACAGCTGTTTAATTCAACTCAACATGGGAAGCACTTCTTATTTGATTCCATCTGATAGCCACCTGGGAAAATTCTGGCAGTTTGGTCTACCTATAACTATGAATCTATGACTGAAAAGAATGAGATTCTATTGTAACTGTGTTTGGCCATTGTATATTCTTAAAAGTGAGGAGAGGTGGCCTCTGTATGGTGGCCTAAGTTATTATACTATTCTTCAGCTATAAATCTTTTGTCACAGGAATGGAGAGGCTGGGAATTTTCTCCACTCCAACTGGGCTAGCCACTCTGGGCTCACTCCCTTGTGGGAACTGAGCCACTTTGGTCTCCCTGAGAGCCAACTCTGGGTTTGTTCTCTTTCAAGAACTGAGCCAATCTATTTGGAAGTCTTTGTCTGGGAGTGGAAGTAGAATTTTTAAATTATACCTCCTCTGATATTATATTATATTAAATTATATTAAATTAAATTAAATTATATTAAATTATACCTCCTCTGATATTCTGTCTGTGTGGCCATAGCTTATGTGTCATTTGTGTTTTAGCGTTTATCGTTTTGGGGTGAGCCACTCAGGCTTACGCAGGATGGGAAAATTCTACCTGATCATTGCAAGCCATTTTGAGTCCTCTGTCTGGGAGTGGAAATGGAATCTTTAGGCTACACCTTGTCTGATCTTTTGTTTGTAGGACCATGTTTGTTGTATGTATGTATGTGTGTCAGTACTTACATTGACTGGTTGAGACATCTTTGGTAAATAAGAGGGCTCACATGTGACAGCACCAGGGAATCCTCCCTATCGTGTCAGGCTTTGCCTGTGGCAGAATGTTTTTGGGATTTTCCCTTTTGTACTGGCCTTGTTATGGGCAATCAGAGCTCTGTTCCAACTTGTAGCCCCCACCAACCACCCCCACCAGGGTATTTTTGCAAAACTGGGAGATCTTCAGATATGCTCCCATGAAAAAGAATTGGCATTTCTCCCCTGTGCCCAGGCCCTCAGGAATACTTATCTTGTCTAGACTATCTCTAGAAAAAAAACTTAAAAAGGCAGCGGGGGTGGGTGTGGTGGAAGCCTTTTAAACGCAAGCTGAAAAACTGTGAGATTTCTGGTTCTGTCTTTATGTAAAAGTTAACCTGTAAATGAACTATATTTAATTGATTTAAAAGTGTGCACTTACAAATTAAATCTAAATATATAGAAAATTGGCCATGATAAAGTCTAGGACCACATGATCTGGGAAATATTCAGTACTGAATTGATATTGGCTATTGAAGGTGGCTTAAGCATGTTGGTTTTATTAATATAGACATGTCTTTAGAGTCATCAATGTTAAGTAATGTAAGTGAGATATGAGCTTTGGGTGAATTTTTAGGAATAATTATGTTTTAGGAATGTCTTCTTAAGGATTTTGACTACTTAAAAATTTAAAGTTGTTCTAAATTAAGTTAAATGATGGAAGTTTATTGAATAACTAGGACATTTCAAAATAAAATAAGATGCTGAAACATTAATTACTGAACATTGGCTTCCTTTTACAGAGAAATAAAAGGTTTAGAACTATTAATAAGTATGTTTGGTGCCACAATGAAATATTTTCTATAAGAAAGCACATATTTCAAGAAATTATTATTTGGATTTATGTTTACTGATCTACATAGTGCTGATATAAAGGACAGTTCATGGTTGCTTAAGGAAAGTAGGATGTGTGTTTTCAGTAAAGAAGGTATAAGGAATGGAGTTGCATTTTATTAAGAGAAAAGGAAGTAGGTCTGACTTAGGGCTGGCTCTTTCTGAATGGAAAAATTAAGTGACGAATACAGAAAGTGATAAAAAGTTTTCTGGAAAGTGGGCCCCGAGAAAAGAGTTTTGTGCATGGTGAGGATTGACTAAGGTTAAAATAAATTTAACTGAGTAAATGAATTTTAAAAGTAAGCGGGTGCAAAACTTGAATTTGGCTTTTCTCTCTGTTAAGAGAACAAGTTTTCTTAAGATGTGAAGTGCCTTTGATAACAGATTTTAAGTTTCTTTACCTTTTCAAGAGATCTGTTCTATATTTGTCTTTGAAATATTTTATTGTTACTTTGTCTAAGTGAATAACTATTGTTTCACAGTGACCTATGATCCTGAGTGTTCTAAACCATTTTGATATACGTATATATTTTTTGTGACATATTTTTGATATAAATATATATTTGACAAAACTTCTTAAATCAAAATTTAATGAAGTCCTTTGACCTCTAGCTAACTTTGGGATGCTTCAAAGGGCCCCTGAAACATCCCAAAGAGAGATAATAAACTAATTAGTTTCATTTGGTATGTTAAAAGTACATGGGAAGTATGGTCAAATGAGTAATAAATCTTAGGTTATAGTGTATGGTAAATGTTAATAACATAGATATTCTAGAAATTATATGGAATTCCTAAAATTCTTATATGTCCTGATAAAATATCATCAGTTTTAAATCCAGTTATTATCTTAAAGTGTTGTATGTCTCAGCAGTAACCAAGTTACTTTGTCAATTGCATTACATTGTAATCAGACGTTAAACATGACTTCTTAAGTCTTTTGTCATTATAGACAGTTATGGTTTTTCTTCTGATTCCTTTGCAAAAATGCTTCCTCTTCAAGAAGATTTATAGAAAGGACTTTTGGATAAATACAAGTTTCTGACTTTCAGACCATAATGCTGAACTGGGTAAGAAATTGAAAAATTCTAGGGAAAACCTGTTGGCTTTATAAAAAGTTAACAACAGGACTGGTTACTAAATGAACAGGTGAATATGGTTATAATTTTTATGCGTTTTGTCTGAAATATTATTGGTTTTGATCTGTGTTTTCCAGATATAGGAAAACAACTTCCACTCAAGTTGGTTATGATTTACAACAATGTGGTAAATTATACCTCTGTGAGTGAAACTGAGATATTTTTCTTTTCCTTCTGCCTGCTTCCTTTAAAAATTGGAGACTCTTGGGTTCTGAGCAGCCTTTTCAGGTGAATGAAAAAGATCGTCTCCTGGCATGTGTAGGAATCTTGATCTTTTGGGGACTTCTAGAAGAGAGAAATCCACCTAGACAAAATATTGACGGCAGGCCTTCGATATGACTTTCTTGGCCTTGAGGGGCCTTTTGGAAATTTTAGTCTGAGATGCCTTCTGAGGAATTACACCAGAGTCAGTGTGGAAGAACCTATGTGGTCAATGGACCAAACTTATTTTAAAAGCAAATTAGCCTTGGATGTACTTGATGAAAATGGGAGTAATTTAAAAAAAAATTATGTTTCACTGAATATTAAATTCCAGTTTTGTTAATTAAGGTCTGTGTTTACCAATACTCACTTCCCAGATAGTTCCGTGCTGTTATATTGTTACAAAATATAATTAAATTGTCAGAAGAACATGCTAAGTTTTTTTCTGAAGCCTAACTTTGTAATCAATCTTTGGATAAAGATCAGATGCTCCATGATCTAAAACCAGGAGGTTAACAGCAGGCTATGTTCATGCAAATTTAAAGGCTCCCTTATGATGGGGACAATTAAACCCATACTAGGGATAACCAGTCTAGTAACACTAGGAAACTGGGCTGGGTACCTTATGGGCAATGCCAATATACAATTTCCCTTAAAAATAAGGATTGGTACAGAGAAGACTAAATTAGACGACCTGGTATATATTGGGCTGCACCTAATGGAAGTTCTTGATTTATATTCTTACTTATGACCTTACTATCTGTTAGTTATATTGTTTTTTATATTGCCTGTTTTGCAAAATTGTTTCTTGCATTACCAAATGTGTGACTGGGTCTCTGATAAAATGGTGATATATAGTTCCATATGAGATCAATGACTGTAATATTGTAACTCTAGATATGGGAAGAAGCAACACGAAGGAATATTTTTCTGGGCCATAAGGGACTAGTAGGACAGGTGGTCCAGAGACCTTTGGCACTGTTAATAGGCCTAGTCCAATAATAGCACATTGAGTGGCCTATCAGTGAAATCTTCGCCAGACCTGGGAATGAGCATTCCCAGCTCCGTGGGACAAAATGGTCATGAAATGCCCCCCGAACCATGGTCGAATTTATAACACTGAAGGGGTTCTGCCAACTGAAAATTGCAATCTGCCTCTGCAAGGATTAAGGCAATGGCCACTGAAGCCACTGACCTTCAAGGAATTCAGGGTGGAGATCAGGAATGAAGCACTCTGTGCTCTAGGAAATAACTGGCAGAACAGGCCTTCAGATAGTTAGATATTTTCAGGAGATTTTATGAACCCAATTTCTTCATTTTCCCATATCTAGAAAAACAGTGAATTCAATAACAGTGACATCTGCTTTACCATTGAGGAGGGGAATGCATTTGAAAGTCAAACTGGAGTAACTATGGTAAAACTTGCAGACCTTTATGGATGTGATTTAAGGCATATTCATTCCTGTATTGTTGCAGACTTGAATTTTCTGATCTATGTCAGACACCACAAGGATTAAAAAATTCCCCCACCCTCTTCAAAAAGATTTTGGCTAAAGAATTGAGAGGATTACACCTGGATCAAGGTTGAATAAAGGCTTTTCCAGCCAGAAAGGTAAAAGCATCAGAAGTGGCAAAACCCCTTCTTAAGGACATTATTAAGAAAACTCTTACCAAGCTATGCAAAAAAAGTCATCTAAAATGGGACAAGGTCTTGCCAATTGCTATGTTCAACAGATTGGTCAGTTGTTAACCTCTGTGCATGAGTTTGTGTTCCATAGGTCTCCCCCTCACCTGAAAGCTCCCTTGCATCTCCTCAAAGCAGGAGACCCGGTGTTGCTGAAAGTGAGAAAAAGAGCAATGACCTGGGCAGCAGATTGAAGAAAAATGGAAGGGATCCTATGACATTCTTCTTAATACTCATGCCTCTCTAAAACTGGATGGGGTAAAACTGTGGGTACTGACTAGCCAAGCCTGCCTACAGCCAGTGAACAGACTCCCAAGAAGCAGACATCTTACTCTTTGGGAAACTTTAAGTATCTGTTCCAACAAATGAAAATTCTGTTTTCTTATCCTTTCTAAGGTTCTGTTTTCATACCTTCTACCTATAGATTCATGTGCTGTTTCTTTCAATATTTCTAACTGCTAGATATATGGTCAGCTTACTCTTTCCATGTCTTCAGGATTGCCTTGAAGGGTTTCCCCATCCAGGGAGTGGTTTCAGACTTAGTCTCTTGAATTCCTTAGGAAATGAAATCTATTCTGTCAATAAAGTTCTGGTTGTCACTCCTCTTACTACTAACTGGGTCTACTGAACCAAAATGGAGGAACAGGGATTGAGATCTTAATCATATAAGACTCAGAACCAGGATTTAGAATGCAAATATTTCTAATTCGGTATCTATTCCCCCAAATTTAGGCAGGACTATGCCTCATCTCAGCAGGAAGTAGTCAGAGCAGTTGTCACTCTGTTCCCTGAAAGATTTGGGGAAAGATAAAACTGAAGTGGAGATTAAAACCTAGTCCTCCTAAAACTGAGTTCTTCTGCTGAGTTTAAGATTAACATTGCTATCCAAAATGCTGTTGCTCCCTTTCTCGTCCAACATCTGTTCTCCTCAAGATTGAGGAGTATGAAGGAAAAGGGGGGAGTGAAACCAAGTAGGGTCCTGTGGTGCTCCCAGGCATGGAGGCCTTCTTGTCCCCCGTTTCTTGTAGGCAAGACTGCAGACTGCATGAAGTTCCCTGAGTTCCAAAGGGCAGAATCAGTTGTTAATCAAGGGAGGATCAGCCAAGAAACCACCTGAGGCAAGATTAAAGGGACCAAAGAAGCTCATCAAGGTTAGGAGACCACCTGAGACTCTGCACACACTCTAATCTTGTTAGCAACCCTACCCTTGGGAAGTATTGTTATAAACTCCTTATCAAATCCTCCTGGGTTGGGACACATAGTTTTTCAAGGCAGTAGCTTGCTGTGTCCCCCTTTGCCTGGCAAAGTAATAAAGCTATCCTTTTGTACTTCACCCAAAACTCTGTCTCCAAGATTTGATTTGGCACTGGTATACAGAGAAGCTGAGCTTTCGGCATCATTAGGAGCTCCTGCATTTGTCTGACAGACATGGACTTTGACCAAGACAACTTTAGCATTCCCCTCAGCTTGACTAAACTACAGCGATTTCTTCCCCATTATAGGCCTCTGACCTTCCTTTTCTTAGAATATTTACTTTAGAAAACTTGTAAATTACTTCTCTGCCCATTTGACATGTATATAAATCTCCTAGCCTGTTGACAGTTTTATGACCCACAGAATGCCTTTTGTCAAGGACCAGGAATCATCTCTTTGAAATGTACTCATTAAGGAAGATAGCATCCTATTTCCCAGTCTCTGTGGGAGGGGAGGGTAGAAGCCTAACTTTGATGGGTGCCAATTAGGAAACATAGATGGCCTAATCACTGAGAAAAAATCTGCAAACTCAGAAATAACTCAATATGCTCAGCACATCCCATTGGTCAACCTCCCCTGTAACATTCTCTAGTTCTTTTCTACTAGTTCACTCAGTGTTCTGAAACCATCCCATCTTTGTTTCAGTAGAGATGAGTTCAGTCTTTCTTCCTTATTGCAATAGGCTTGAAACCTGTCCTTGCCTGTTTAACTTTGTCCAGTGCAATTTCTGCTTTGACAATTTAAATCTCATTTGAGGAATTTGGTAACCATGAGACCTAGAACATGTATTTTGCACTTTAAGCATTTATTTTCTGATTGATAAAATGGAAGTTATATGTATAATGTACCCAGCACTAGTATGAGAATTATGCATGTAAAGTCCTCAATATAAACCTTAGGTGACACATTATGTGCACTGGTTTATTAGTGACTAATTAAGTAAAACACACCAAATAATTATCAGTATATCATCTATTATGAAATTGATTGTTTTAGGATCTGAAGGTAAAGCTAAAGTTCTCAAAATGATTTTAAACTGAAAATAACTGTGGGCATTCAAAACTAATATGGAGCTATTTTTTTCTTTAGGCTGAGAGTTCTGAGTAGCCTATTCAAGGGTATTCTTGAATGACACAATAAATATTAAGTTCTCACAATTATTCTGAATTAATTGAAAAAATGGAATGTGGGAATAGTAAAATGGGGGGGAAATAACAAAGTTATTTAGTTTTTTAGGCAGCTGATTTGGGCAAACATAGCATTGTGATCCAGTTTTTTTTTTTTTTTTTTTTTTTTTTTAAGAATTGTGGTCATATCAAAACTCCTTGAAGCATGGGGCCTTGAAAAATAAGGTCCAAAATGTCTACTGCAAATGGTATCAGAGAACACCATCAGTCTCAATTTAATAGAGGTATTCAGAAAATTGAACTTCAGGAATTGAGATATTACTTTATTGCTAAGTCTATTAGTTTTTATCTCAGTGTTACGACAACAGACTCTGAAATCTTCATACTCCCTCCAATTGTCTAAAATGTGTTACAGCCTACGATGTTCATAGTTGGGTACTGATGTTCTTAACTCATTCAATTTATTCTTTAAATTCCAATATTAAGTATTCTCCCTCTCTCCCTTTTCTCTCTTTTTATGACAGAGTATACTCTGAAATTTTCTCAGTTGGATGATGTTAACTTACTACTGCTTTAGAAATTGCTGATCTCACTACATTTTTCATAACTGTATACCTGTGTTGCACAAACAGCAATGTGTAATCAGATTCATATTTCCAGATAAGCACTGTCTGTCTTTCCACTTGCTATTATATTTGATCACTTGCATGTGAATTTACATTCCATAAAATGTTCTTGCTACACTGGAAAGAAAAAATGGAAGAAAACACTATGTTCTCTTAACATTATCAGTTCCAAGTTCAAGATCAACCTCTTCCTTTCACATTCACAGATTCTAATGCCAGGCAAAACTATTGCAGGGGAGAAGAATTTGCCACCCCAAAGTATGTCTCTTTAGCATAAGGATTATTTCAGGCTGATTATTTTTAAGAAATTGTAAACACAGGAGAAGCTCTGAAAACCAAGTAGACATAAGACTTTTGTAAGAGACATTTACAGGTATAAGGGAAATCTCTATTTGTAAGGATGTCTTCCTCTCTTACAAGGAAGAGGGGGATGACCCTAAATCTCTCAATATTCTTTTCAATGGAGAAGGCAACAACTTAAGTGTGCATAACAACCTAACCCTTGTTTACTGTGCTGGTAACCTCCCATAACTTATTCCTCACCCCTAACACCTTTTGTCTTTGGCTGAAGACGGTATGTGAAGTTATGGCTTTCCCCATTTTCAGTTTTTTTGGGTATCTCCCATGTAAACAGGTTACTAAATTTTGTTTGTTATTCTCCTCTTAATCTTTCTTATATCAATTTAATTATTAGGCCAGCTACAAAACCTAGAGGAAAAACTTCTCTGGCCTACATTTAAAAAAAATGTTTCCTTTGGTTTTTGTCAATGTTTCAAACCATTTAAACTTCATGAATAATTGTTTTTAAGTTTTCCAGTTTAGTATAGTCAATGCAGGCCATTTCCCAGCATAACGATGAATTGTTTGAAAGCGGTATAAACTGACAGCAGCCCATATGTTGAGTGACAAGGCAGGTTCTATAAAACAGCAAATGTTTTATACTGGTTATTTTGTTTTTTCATTGTGCTGAAAATTTCAGGTTAGTAAATCTTTAAAATGCATTTTAGAATTGGATGATTAAATCTTGTCAGGTGATTTTATTTTATTTATTTATTTTTATGTTTATTTATTTATTTCCTATTAGTCATCCATTTTATACACATCAGTGTATATATGTCAATCCCAATCTCCCAGGTCATCACACCCCCACCCCACCACCCACCGCTTTCCCCCCTTGGTGTCCATACATTTTTTCTCTACTTCTATGTCTCAATTTCTGCTCTGCAAACCAATTCATCTGTACCATTTTCTAGGTTCCACACATATGCGTTAATATATGATATTTGTTTTTCTCTTTCTGACTTACTTCACTCTGTATGACAGTCTCTAGATGCATCCACGTCTCTACAGATGACCTGTAATGAACGTTGGGGCTCATGTGTCTTTTTTTTTTTTTTCTTTTTTTTTGCGGTATGCGGGCGTCTCACTGTTGTGGCCTCTCCCGTTGCGGAGCACAGGCTCCGGACGCGCAGGCTCAGCGGCCATGGCTCACGGGCCTAGCCGCTCCGCGGCATGTGGGATCTTCCCGGACCGGGGCA
>NC_041229.1:34236656-34285301 GCF_002837175.3 Physeter macrocephalus
GTATCAATTTACATTCCCACCAACAGTGCAAGAGGGTTCCCTTTTCTCCACACCCTCTCCAGCATTTGCTGTTTGTAGATGATTAAATCTTGTCAGGTAATTTTAAACCTGTAGAGGCATAATACCACAAAAAGCGTTTTAACATCTTTGATTTTATTCTATCAAAAACAAATTATATTTCCAGTATAAATATCCACAGCTTACTATGTGTCCTATCTGTCGATATCACAAAATGACAGCATTCAGACACTTGTTATCTGCAAAGGCAGTGTATCTGCTATTTGTCACTAAGCAACATTCAGAAAAATTTTCCCCTTTTCCATTATCATGGAAAATGTGTCAGGACAAGAAACACACACAGAGAAAATTACTCCTCTGGTGAGATATTTTGACACAAAAAGTCTTTCCTGGTCAAAGATGAAATGCACCTTGTCAGTCACTTCTAATTACTGCCTCATTTATGTCAATAGAGAGAGAACCAACTCCCTGTGGCAACGTCACAGAGGCATTTACCAACATGCAGAGCTGGATTTGGCCTGTGAGCAGTGTTTGCTGAGCTCAGCCGGGTCTGAGTCAATGCACACAGATACAGTGATCTTTAATTATAACTATTAATCTTCTTTAAAGTTGAAGGAAGGACATTTTGTCTTTTTTTGCATAAATATTTGCTATTTCATCTTTGGTATCAATGGATTACCTTCCTTCCTCAGCCTTTTCTGATATGCCTGTGGCATTAAAGTGTACTGATTACCAACATTCACATTGCAAGAATCAATTTGAAGAGCTGTAAACTTATTAAACATTAAAATAAAGCATTTCCTATCCTGTGACTGTGATTAATATCCATAACCAAATGAGCTGGGCAGGAATAGAGGGGTGTGAAGGTTGAGTTAACAAGATGTAAAATCATTAACCATGTGTGGAAAACACTTCCTTAGAAGAATTATAATTCTGGCCACTTGCAACAGATTTTCCAGGCACAGCGTTATGAAATGGAGGGAGAAAAATAATCATTAGTGAGAAAACCAGCAACAACATTAAGGCTCTCAGTAATCCCACTTTGTATTAAAGCCAGGTTTATATGGAGGATCTGTTAATAGTGAAGGTGGATGGGTTCCTGGCACCTCAGGGCTTTCCTCTGGCAACTTTTAAGTTTATGATGGCATTGCAAAACCTTCTGTAAAACCCTATCCCCAAGGCCAACCCTGATAGAAAAGAATTTTTCAGGAAAAGCATCTATATTACCAGAGGAACATAGGGGAATAACTGTTTACACTCTCTGACCATTCTCTCATTGCTATTTGCATTAATCTGTTATTTTTATTTCAAATAAGTTATGGTACATTTGATTAGCTCTTTCCAAAATAGAATGTAATGTATTCATATAGTAACCCTTTACTGAGGGGCTGTTATGTGTCAGATCCCATAGTAGGCACTGAGAATAAATACTAAGACAAATTGGAAACAATCTGTGTCCTCCAGGAGCTAAAGTTATTCCATATCATATCTCATTTTTTCAGAAACATATCAGATTTAGAGCTTGGATCATAACCAACTTCTGATACCAGGAGGACAAATATTAGAATATCTGAAATGAAACAAAATGGATTGGCAAGGTCATTCAGTATATCCCCAGCTTTAATACTCAACTACTTTTAAAGCTCTCTAAAATTGTTTTGTATCCTCTCAACATGTTTTCTGTGGTGGTATGGTATAGTAGAAAATCCACAAAATTTGAATCAGATGGCCTAGATGCAGGTTTGTGCTATGCCACTTTCTAAAAGTACAAATTTAGAAAACTGTTTTACCTATCACAATGTAGGGGGCAAATTTTTGCCACCCCAAAAATGTGTCTCTTTGGCATAAGGATTATTTTAGACTGATTAGTTTTAAGAAATAGAAGTCTCAAAAAGTTTTTCTTTTTTACCTCCCCTTTAACTGCCTAACAGAATTTAGATAGAGGGCCTGTTCCGGGAAGGGAACTATCACCAGAGATAACTACAAAGAATATGAACGATGTGTGGTTGGGGGATTTAGCAAGGCCTATTTGTTCAAAGTCCTCTCTGTGTTCCACTGTCTTTGCATGACATGGTAAACATTTGTTACCGAGTCCAAACTCGCTCTGCTCGCTGCTCAACAGGCCAATGAATCAGAGACGAGGTGTTGAGGCAAGGAATACGACTTTATTCGGAAAGCCGGCAGACCGAGAAGATGGCAGACTAAAGTCTGAAAATAACCATTTTATCGGGCTTTGGATGCCAGTTTCTTTTATAGCACAGAGTATTTGGAAAGCCAGCAGACCGAGAAGATGGCAGACTAGTGTCTCTAAATAACCATCTTATCGGGCTTTGGATGCCAGTTTCTTTTATAGCACAGAGAGGGGGAGGAGATGAGAAAGTAAAAAGGCCTTAAGTTTTTCAAATATCCCCTGGAATGGCCAGCTTTGGTGAGGGGCGAGGAGATGTGTTAATTTCTTCTTTTTTGCAGCCATCCACAGGTGGGCGGGGTCAGATTGTCTCCCTGTGAGCTGAACAGAGGCACTTTAACTTTCGGGCAGAGGGGCAGGGTTACCTGAGGCAGGCCATTATGTAGTATTATAATAACAAAAGCAACAAAAAGCAAAGGTTAAAGAAACAGATCGAACATGGAGTCCGATTTAGCTCTTCCCTGTTACACGTTTGCTTACCAAACACGGGCTTTTCCCATTTTCCTTTAAATTGTCTTCCTTCTTCCCTTTGTTACAGATCCCTATGCCTTTCTCCTTAGCTCAGGATGGCATATAAACTGCAATTGCCTGACTGCCAGTGGGTTTCACAGTCTTATGTGACCCTGTATGTACATAATTAAATTTGTTTTTCTTTTGTTAATCTGTCTTGTGTTAATTTAATTATAGAACAGCCAAAGAATCTAGAAAAAAATTTCCTAACAACAATATTACTTTTCATTTACTGCATATTGATTATTACACATGATGCTGAATGTGTGTATTATTCATTAAATCCATATAACTCTATGAGAAATGTACGGCTATCACACTCGTTTTACAGATGGGAAGAGAATTTGAGGATTAGAGTGATTAAGAATATTCTACACTATCAAAGGGCTAAGTAGCAGAGCTGGGGAGCAGAGTGAAGCCAGGTCCATTTGACAGCAAAACCCGTACTCTTACCTTTTGGGTCACTTGGCCTCTTCCTGCTGGCCTAAGTTAGATCCTTACTTAGGTCTTCATTCCTTTTCAGCTAGAGCCTCACCAGTATGTCTTTGCCTCCAGTCTTTTCTCCCCTCAAAGTCACCCTTATTCAGTTGCCAGTGTGGTCTATTTAAAATGTAGACCTGACCATATTCCACTGCTGCCTAAATCCCTCAATAGCACCTTGTGGGGGCCTTTCAAGAGGAGAAATACTCAAGTATAAATGCTCACCTCAACCATGGCTCACAGAGTACTGGGTCATCTCTCTTAGTGTTATTTTCCTTACCCTTTTTTTCCCCCCAAGATTTCACTACCTTCTCACATATGCCCAATGATTTAATCATGCTGAAGGTATCTTGTTCTCACAAAATGATTGGAGAGCTCTGCTCAAATTTGAATCCACTTTTTCCAAAATCTTTATCCTCTGATATTATGGGCATTATTGATACTTAAAATATTAACTAATGTGGAACCTTTGCTTGTCCTAAGAACTAAAGTGGAATCATATAAGGATATATCTTGTCCATCTCTCCTCACTAAATCATCTCATTCATTTCCTCTGACCAAATTTCAGAGGAGGATCCTTTAATAAGCAAGGAGATAGGCTTATATGAAAATATTTGGAAAACAGTGTGTTCACTTCAGTGAGCAAAATATGCTAAATATATGTTGAATAAGCTAGAAAAATTAGAATATTATGCTAATCCTATAGCCATCTGAGTATTTGAGTGAAAATAAGAATTTCTTATTGCTTAAACTGTGATACTTAAGGAAGTTAATATAGCATATTGATATTTCTGAACTTTGCAAACAAGCAGTTTTAGTTGAAACCATGTAAAATATAACCACAATTATCACATTAATTGAAATCTTAACTTATAAAAAACACTTTTTTTCTCTTTACTAATACTGCACCATTCATAAATTTTATCAAAGAATGTATTATATTTCCTTTTCCTCTAAGTCCCATGGCATGTTTTAATGGATATCTGGTATTTTAAAATACAAAGAATCTCAACTCTTTTTAGTCAGTGATTGATATACTGGAAGTTGATAATCCTTTGTTCTGCTTTGCTGAAGGCATTTTATAACTATGCTCTCATTTAGTTTTTTTTGACATGTTAGGGAAGACGGAATTTTATTCTGTTTCACAAAGAAAGCAAGCAGATAGGTCTGGCGATAGCACCCAGATAAGCTCAAGTAACTAACAATCACAACAATGAAAGATCACTTCTTATTTGTACCTGTGATGGAAATTATTATTTGTTCATGATTATTTGTTCCCTCTTGTCCCTGCCGTTTCCCTGCCCTGTTAATCTTAATGTGGCTATGGGATTTGCTTTGAGCAAAGAAATATGGATGAAGTTAACAGTGAGCTAACTCCCAGGAAAAGGTTTGGAAAATATTGTGTATTTCTGTTTGCCTACTTGGTGTTGTCCTTTGATGCTGGAGAACCTTACGTTCCCAGTGGGGGTGTCCTTCAGCATGGATCACAGATAAGGAAGAAAAATGGAGCAGTTCCGTATCATCACTGTACCTAGGGCTTCAGGCCTAAGCGCAAAGCTGTTAGCTGTTATGATGTGAACAACAAAAAACTTGGTCATTTTAACACTGAATTTGTTACTTTACAGTATAACCTAGTAAATAACTAAGAGTGTGTTTTTTCTACCTCTACTGAGAAATTTGTCAGTTTCTACATTTTACCTGAGAAATCATGGTATAGCAAAGTATCTTTTAAAAGAGTTGGTAGTCAAAAGTATAAAGGATGAATTTAATAATAAACACATTAAAAAAACCAATTTAAGAATAAATTTAAACAACGAGACAAAAGACTTGTACACTGAAAATGACAAAACACTGCTATAAGAAATTAAAGAATACATAAATAAATGGAAAGACATCCTGGGTTCATGGATTGGAAGACTTAATACTGTTATGATGATAGTGTTACCCAAAGCAATCTACAGACTCAATGCAATTCCTATCAAAACCCCACTGGCATTGGGTTTTGCTGTTGTTGTTTGTTAGCTTCAAAAGGAGGGAAATCCATCCTAAAATTCATAAGAAATATCAAGTGACTCTGAATAGCTAAAGCAAACTTGAAAAAGAGCAAAGTTGGAAGACTTCTACTTCCTGGTTGAAAAACTTTCTAAACAGTTACAGTAATAAAAGCAATGTAGTATTGGCATAAGGACAGATATTTGGACCTACAGAACGAAATAGAGAGCTCAGAAATAAATCCTCAAATTTTTGGTCAATTGATTTTTGACAAGACTGCCAAGACCATTCTATGGGGAAAGGACCATCTTTTCAATAAATGCTGCTAGGAGAACTGGACATCCATGTAGCAGAATAAAGTAGGACCCTTATTTTACATCATACACAAAAATTAACTCAAAATAGATGAAAGACCTAAACATAAAGGTAAAAACTATACAATTCTCAGGGGAAACCATAGAAGGAAATCTTTAGGAACTTGGATTTGGCAATGATTTCTTGGATACGACACCATAAGCACAGACAACAAAAGAAAAAAAATAGATAAATTGGACTTTAAAATTAAAAACTTTTGCACACCAAAGGATATCATCAAGACAGTAGAGTGTGGGCTTCCCTGGTGGCGCAGTGGTTGAGAGTCCGCCTGCCGATTCAGGGGACACGGGTTCGTGCCCCGGTCCGGGAAGATCCCACATGCCGCGGAGCAGCTAGGCCCATGAGCCATGGCCACTGAGCCTACACGTCCAGAGCCTGTGCTCCGCAACGGGAGAGGCCACAACAGTGAAAGGCCCGTGTACCACAAAAAAAAAAAAAAAAAAAAGAGAGTAGAGTGAAAAGACAACCAACTGAATGGGAGAAAATATTTGCAAATCATATATCTGATAAGAGATTATTATCCAAAATATATAAAGAACCTACAATTCAGTAACAACGACAAAATGATTTAATTCAAAAATGGGCAAAGAAGTTACTCCAAAGACATTACTCCAAAAAAGATATGTAAATGGCCAATAGACACATGAAATGATGTTCAATATCATCAGTCATCAGAAAAATGCAAATCAAAACCACAGTGAGATACCACCACATACCTATTAGGATGGTAACTTGCTAACATGGCCAAACTACAGGTCAAATTATTTGTTGAGTGTAATGTAATGGCCCAGATCCTGTGAAATGCACATAACCCATGTTATTTTTTTGATGATCACAAAAACTCTATGAAAGGGTACTCTTCCTGTGTTAATAGAGGAGGAACCTGAAACTAAGGGACGTTATACAATTTGACCACACTTACACAGCTACTATGTGACAGAGCCCAGGATTTTATCCATGGTTGCCTGGACACAAAGCCCATATTTCTTTGACTTCACATGTAGTCTTCCAAATAAGTGTTTCCATCCCCACTCTTACTCCCAGAATACTGAATGTTTTAAAGGGTGTAATTCACTTTTCTTACTCTTTTATTTTTCAAGCACATTACACATGCTAGATCATTACAATCTCATAAGTCTGCAAATTATATTTTATTCTGTTTTCACTGATACAAAAAGTGAGGTTTACTACCTGTTAATCCCTATAGATATAAAATAGAAAGTTAGGATGAACTATATGGTGAAGTAATTACAAATGCTTGCTTTAAAATGGGACTGTTGGTTCAATCTCAGTTCCACTGACTGACTTGCTAGGTGATGATGGACAAGTTACTTTACCTATCCGTATAACAGTCTTTTCATCTTCAGAATAGAGATGAGAGCAATACTAGATCATATGATTCAAATGAGGATAAAATGGAAGTAATTCACTAAGGAGGTTTCATCAATGTCTGGCACAGAACAAGCACAGAGTAATATTAGCCATTGTTTTATTTTTGTTTCCTGAGACCAGACATACTTTTACAGAGTTAAGTAATAATTTTTGGTTCAGAGTATGTTTAGTGACTGACAAACACCAGTAATCTCACATATTAGACTATATTTTAATTACATTATATTACATTATGTATTTGTTTATTATATTTGTTTGTCTCCATTAGAGAGTACATTTCTAAATTAAAAAAAAATCTTATTAAGAGTTTGTACTACGATTTACAAGTATGAAGTGTCTAATGCTTTACATGAGAGAGATTGTTTAGTCAATATTTGTTTGTTGATTTCAACAGAAATGATTTCAGTTGAAATGGCTCTAAAAGAAAATTTTGAAATTTAGAGAGAACATTTTAACTTGGTGCTTTACAATGGTATTTCAGAGGAAATAGGAGAGTTGCATTAAAGGAGAAACTGATGAAACAACAAATAAAAAGACAATATCCAAAAAGCAAGGTTAACATCCTTTAACTCAACTGAAATATGGAACAAATTTTCCACCTAGAATTTTTGTCTACTTACTTGTAATGATTGGACAGATCAATTGGTTTATGTTTAAATTTGTTTTGACTTTGTTTCTGTATTGTGGGAGAAACACATTCAATCACTATGCACATAATTCTAAGGGTTCTGAGCTCTCCAGAAATAATCTAATTGTGTGATTATACAAATAAGCAATACTAACATGTAATATTAGTAGACTGAATGACTGAAGTTAAATATAGTCACATATAATCTAATACTTGCTAAAAATAAGCAAATCTATATTCCATAATTTGAATTTTGTATTTAATTTTGAAATAATATTTGCCTTCTGAATCTCAGTGCTTTTCCAGTTTACTGTTGCCTCAATTTAATCTTGGGCTGAGATCCCTAGTAGATTAGGAATAACATTTCTTAGAGATCATTAACAGAATTAAAACATTCTACCAAGTGTAATCAGGAGTAATATACTAGTATTGAAAAGGAGGAACATTTGAAGCAGAGATTATTTCACTCCATTTTCATCCTTTGAGTTGTTTAGTGTTTGAAAATTTTTCAAAGAAAAGACTAACGTTAATGTTGGGCTGATATAAAAGTGAATCACAGTTGAGAAGTGGTGGCCAATGGAGGGAGAGGGAGTGTGGAATAGAATATTTGTCCTTTCTTATATCTAATTTCTAAGTATCCTCTATTCTAAAGTAACAATGAATAGTACTAACTTATATTTATTGTAAGGCTTGTCCCTTAGGAAGTTATTTTCACATAATCTAATTTGATTTATACAAGTGAGCCAAAACCCATTGTAATGAAAATTTATGTTCTATTGTTTTGCATATACTATAGAAATCACTTTTGATTTTTAATATTCCATTGAGGATGATTCTTCCCTCTACTATAATTAATTCTCAATGCTCTTTCAGTTATTTGTGTTGGCAATAAATATGTGTGTGTGTGTGTGTGTGTGTGTGTGTGTGTGTATTTTCAAGTTTGCAAAGGAGTTCTGTGATGTCAAATATATAATTTTTGTGCTGTTATATAATTTCAGTTATAAAGAAAAGTCTTTTCTATGATACTAGTTCATCAATACACTGTTTCTATATGCTGTTCCCAGTATTGCTGAGTGTGAAGGGAATGTAGGAGGATGGGAATAGAAAAAAATATGTAAGTCTTGGGAAACAATGTGATAGTAATAAGAGAGTAGGATTTGGAGTAACATAGCTGTGAGTGCAAATGCCACTTCCATCTTTGACCTGTTAAGTATCCTTGGGAAAATTACTTAAACTCTCTAAATGTGTTTGCCATTTTTCAATAGAAATATTACAATTTACCTAACTGGGTTATTAAATTACATTAAACAGAATTAAATTAAAAGCTTGGCACAAAATAATTACTGATTGTTAGTTTTCTTCTCCTATGCTTGACAATCTTGAAGCTTGGTGTTATCTACATCTGTTTATCACTGATTTAAGTAAAGATTATTCATTCTTCCAAATGTAGAGGTAAGATAGTGTTTAAAAATAGAAACTTTGGGCTTCCCTGGTGGCGCAGTGGCTGAGAATCCGCCTGCCGATGCAGGGGACACGGGTTCGTGTCCCGGTCCGGGAACATCCCACATGCCGCGGAGCGGCTGGGCCCGGGAGCCATGGTCACTGAGCCTGTGCGTCCGGAGCCTGTTGCTTCGCAACGGGAGAGGCCACAACAGTGAGAGGCCCGCGTACCACAAAAAAAAATAGAAAAAGAAACTTACTTTAAGACCAAATAAGCTAATTATTCCCTGTATCAAATACTGCCAAATGAGAAAGCCCATTTACTTTAATAATAATTCCATTAATATGACCAACTAAATATAATAATATTTTCTCCCTTGAGTTCTCATGAATATTCATTAAATATGAATTTTAATATTAAAAAGCAGCATTATATATGTTAGGTCTCAACTATCCTGGGTTTATGATTAAAGGTAAAACATACCCTAACAGTGTTGGACCATATATAGGTTTCTTTCAGTTAAGTGTTTGAAAAATAAAGTCATTGTATACTGTAGGTGCTCCATATGCTTGTTGATAATGTTAGAAAAGTTAGTCCATGAAAGGTGGAAATAGCAAAATTCTGCTGACAAGTATGTAAAAACATGCATTTGGATTAGTAAGATTAACTGATTAATCTTGACCATGCTCTATAAATAAGCCTCTCTCTACCCCATTTTCCCTATAGAGCAGAGATTATAATTTACATTCTGCTTGGTTAAATGCTGAGTGTCAATCACACTGGAGATGCTCAATACAGAGTAGCTGTTATGATTTCTCTGACACATGCTCATGTAAGATTTGCAGAATTCTGAAAGTATACTTCTTTAAATTGTTTCTACAGTCAAGCACTCTGAAAGCCATGTTAAATTTGTGTGCTGGTGGGGAGAGGCGGTGTTTAAGGCACTAAATCTAATGTAAAGAAAACATGTCCCTGTTGTAATTACATGGAACACAACAGATGCATCTGGGATGACAGGGAGAATGGAAAATTAAAGGTCTATATTATGGGTCACTGTCTGAAGAGAACTTGGGTCAGCCATAATAGTAATAGACTTAGGCACCTGGGAACTAAAGCCTGATTAAAGATGCTAAGTCACTGAAAAAAAGCACTTTTGACAATATTAGAGTTAGTCCAAATTGAATAAAAGAATAAAGAGTACAAAGCTTTTTAAACTATAAACTGATTTAAATAAGAAAATAACATAAGTGTCAAACACTCTATTTTCCAGATCACACCCACCTCCACACAATCCTCATCACTCACAGGACCCCATTTAGTATGTGCCAGAGAGGAAGGTTTTATAATTCTGCCCTTTGCTGGTCCAGGGTAGTTTTGGGGTTTCTATGGCTACCAGATCAGATTCTACTTGCACTGGGGGACTCCTGTACTGATTTTGAATTGAAGTTATCCAATTTTATTTGATCTTGTAGGAAATCAGTCCCAGGGAGACTTCCTAGAGAAATCCTAGAGAAGAAGAGAATGGGATTCATTTAGTCATGCTTTAATTAATCCATTAATTAACTAATTAATTACATCAACATGTATTTATGTACTCAATGTTTACTATCAGCAAAGTAGGTTCTACAGACAGAATAGGCTACCGAAACAAAACAAAATTGTTGACCACATGGAGCATTTGTAGTATTAGGCAAGGCACCCAGTAAACAAACAAAACAATTAAGTAATATATGTATTGATATGTGTGACTGAAGAAGATAAATCATGTTAAGATTGATGAGAAGTGAAAACTCTGCTGCTTAAGCTAACATGGTGTGGAAAGGCTTATTTGAGGAGTTGACCTTTGATTGATGATTTAAGTCAAATGAGGGTGCAAGTGAGGAGTATCTCAGGGGTTTGGGACATTCAAGACAGTTATAGAAATTTTAAAGGTCTTGAAATAGTTGTGTTTAAGGAAGAGCAAAGAGGTCTGTGTTTCTACAGTATATTGAATAAAGGAAAGAGTAGGAAGAAAGGGTGGAAAGATAACCAGAAACCACAGCTCAAGAGGGTCCTGTGGGTCATAATAAAGGTTTTTCTTTAATGCATTTTGTGTTATTACAACCATGGCAGGGTTTTGAGCAGGGAGCTGTTATAATCAGATTTACATTTTTAAAGAATCACTTTTACTGCTTTGAGATAAACTAAGGAGGAAAAGGTGGAAGCAGGGAGACCAGTTAGATGATTGCCGTAAGAGAGGGATGATGGTTAATATCACTTGCACTTGTATGTATTTACTCATGCTTGTATGTATTCATGTACATGTACATCTGTATTAATTGAGCATTTACTATACTGAAGTGATATAATAGTTGACTTAGGGAAAGTCTAATTAATTAATGGTCCATAAGAAACCTGTAGTTAATGGAGGTAACATAATATTAATTCATTTATTGATTGATGTCTTAGAATGTGCTATTACTGCTAAAAATAGTATTAATGTGTATAGCATATAAGCTTGCATGGTCTTCTGGACTGACAGAATGTCATAAGGTCAAACAGGTCGAAACACATATCCATCAACCAACTAAATATCTAAATAGCAACCTTATAATGGGTAGTAAGCATTTATCTGTAAAGCAGTTACTCGTAACAAGAATAAATCAACCACTGTGTTGAAAGATGTCAATAATAGATTTAGACTGATGGTCAGCCCAAACACAGATATGATGTGGGAAATACAAAAAGCTTTATTTATCTAAAGGCTAGAGAGAGGAGTCAGCAAAATCAGAATATACAGTGGACAAATCAACCACACTCTCCAGTGACAGACATGCAGATATCCTGGTAATTCCCAATCGTCCTCACTATTGGAACAGAGTTGCAGATAATAGACTGAGAGAATGAAGCGCTCCTCTTTTGACTTAATCTTAAACACATAAGGCTAAATTTGACCATGGTTCAATTGTTTGGGTATATATGCTGGAGACCATGGCAATTGGATTGTCTGCACCCCATCAGTCTCAGAGTTATAAAATGTGATATAACTGCTAGGTACAGTAAAACATATGCCTAGACCAGAACGGGATCATCATTCACCACTCAGCCTTTGGGACAAACACGTACCTGAATTTCATTTGGTAGAACTAAAACAATGGTTAGGTACCCAGAATTTTCTGAGTCATTCAATTTTGCATAAATTATATATTTCTAATAATTTGTAAAACATAAATGCAACTAAAATAATTTTTCACCAGTTTGAAAGAGAAACCAAGAATTTATAAAAAAGATAGTGATTCGTATGGGGTCAAGGGTGTAATTAATAGGGTTCCTTTGTGCCTCCTCCCCATCCTGCCCACCAAGTTGGAAACAGAAGCAAAAGTACTGGAAGAGAGAAATAGCTACAATGGGCCTTAAGTAGTGCCTCCTCATTGCCAGGGTCTGCAGGGCTTATAGGGACTCTTCAAGTTTACTGAGATCATGGGGGTGGGTAGTAGGTGGCTGGAAGTGGCACAGAAGGAGGAAACTGCAGGAGATTCACAGCCCAGATCTCAAGGGATCTGTGGTGTAAGAGAGAGGCAGAAGTGGCTGTTTCAGGCAGGGACAGGAGATGGTCATCCCCATGCAGTGACAGAGTCGACACAGCGCCCCGTGAGTTGTTCCAGGTGTTGACACTTGGCAACCAAGAATAGAGAAGATGCTGACTGGTGGGACATGACCCTCCAACCGCAAGGACAGCACAAAAACCAAAGCCTTCCCATACCCTTCTCACCACCACAGAATATGTACACTCCCTTGTGCTCCCAGATACATCTTGGAAAGGAGCGGTGGAAGATGATGCCTCTTGCTTGGAGGGGTAATGCTCTGCAGGGGGGTTCCGTGAACTAACTGAATATTTACTCACACAGAAATTGTGGGAAGTAGAGAAGACTGAATTTTATTTAACAAGCATAATTTTTTAAAATTTTGTTTTCTTTGTTCTGACTTTAGGAATAGGGGTGCCAAAGAAATAGAGATCAGTTTTAGAAAAACAAAACAAAACAAAAACCTAAAATTTTGGTATATCTGGCTTATCATGATTCAGTTGCTTTCTTCATAAGGTATTGCTGCTATTATATAAATTATAAGAGCTAAGTCAGAAAAATAAATATGTTATAGAAAAGAAAAGGAGCAATAAAAGCTCTTTCAACTGCGCTGATACTCTCAAAATACCTGTCTGTGCGGGAGACCACCAATTTAAAGAATAAAATACTTCAGCTGTAATAGCATCATAAATAGATAACATTTGTTTCCAGATTGCCTTTTCAATGCTGTAAGGTCACTCCACAGCTCTTCAAAAAAGCAGGCTCTGTGGCAACACAACAGTCTCTTCCAAGATTATGCAGGTCTATTGATATTCCTGGAAGTTCACACAGCTATCATGTACAAATCTGACACACTGAAGAATTCTGAACTTTCTAGTTTCACTTAATGCTGGGCATTTAATGTCTCACTCTGTGTTGAACATGGCACATATCCCTCTCTATTAATGGCATTTGTCCTGTCAATGTCATCTGCTTTAGATTTCAATTTCCTAGGCAGGAACAAAGTCTATTTGGCAGAGAGTAGAAAGAAATGTTATAACCCTTCAGCACATTCTAATCAGTTTCTAGCTACAGTGGCTATTTAACACTACATTTTCAAGCTCAACTTATGCTCCATTGGAGATTTGAGCTTCCTTGGCGATGCTTGGTCTGTTGGCAGGAGAATAAAAGATATGGTTTTAATCTTTTGGCATTTATACTGAAATGATAGCCTCCTTAACACTGAACTCCACATTTTCAAATTTGATTTATATAGCACTTCACTGGAGAGGCTGGACTGCTGTATTCAATTTGGGGAACTAGTCATGGGCAGAGATATAGGTAAATTGGGGCCAAATTAAGAATGATTATGTTTTGTATTTACTTGTTTACACTGTATTTTATTTCAAAAAATATTGATGCTTAGATATTTTATATATGTTATAATAAACAAGATAAATGCAGGGGTATAAGCATTTTTAAATGAAAGGAAAATAAGAAATAAGCATAGGAGAAATTTTGTAGCACAACAACTATATTGCTTTTGAGTTAGATGATCCTGAAGTTGAATATCGGCTCCACCCTCAGAATCTGCACAAACCTGGAAGGAAAAGTTGCCCAAACTCTCTAAGCATTAGTGTCTGTATCTACAAAATGGAACCAATAATTCTTACCTGTAGTTTTGTGACTAGTAAGTCAGATAATATATGCAAAACACTTAGGATAGTAATTGGTTTAGTCTACACAATAAAGTTCAAAAATTTCTAGTGTAACAGGAAGTTAAAATGGGACTCTTTCTGTCTTGGTGTCAAAAGAAAAACCAAGACCATAAATAGATGGCAAATATTTCATATTTCAAAGTGAAGTGCTAGTTCCCCTCTGCTGGATTTTCAAACAACTTTAGTCACCATGAACGGAGCACGTATCATCAGCCTTTACAAGGTGCTGGTGAAGCCAAGAGAAAAGCTGGACACCAGAGAGAGAATTTCATCAGAAAGCGATACAAATGCGCTATGAGTACTCTCCAACCCGTCTTCAAAGACGGTAGTTGTCGTTTTCCTCTTATATCAAGATTTTCAAGTGAGGCTTTAAAAAAACACTAGGAGAGCTAAATATGTGGTTATTGGAGCATGTAGGTCAGAGTAGACTGTTTCTGAGTCACATCTGAGAAAACGAAGGCGTGAGTGGCTGAACGAGGGAGTCTGCGACAGCAGAAAATGGGGCTAAGAGAGAGAAATGATTTCATTCCCATTAAAATGGACCAAAGGCACATATTTTCCATAGATCACATCAACTATTTTCATGTAGACTACCTATAAGAGCAGGGTTGCCTGGGGTTGTCTTATAACACTCCAAAGAGATCTGCCAGGGGTAATGAGAAGAGCTCAGCTGATAGAGACTCGTGGTATGTTCGATCCACGAAGTGTAGGAAGTAAGAAATTTTAAGTGGTCACCCTGGAATAATTATATTTGTCTTAGGGAAGAGAACTATAGATGCGAGATCTCAAGAAGCTGGGAATTGGGGGGAAGTTGCTGAAACACACTCTACCTCAAATTTACTCACAAAGGGTCAGCATTAAATATGTCAGGCACTGAAAACAGTAACAGCTCATGATATTACCAGTCAAATGATATCTTTCTTAGACTTCACCTCTCTACTTGCTCCCTACTTCAGTCTTGAAGGAGACTGAGCCTACTTAATGGGTAAAGGAGTTGAAATGCACAAAATGGAGAATTAGAGGAAAAATGTAAAAACACCCTTCTGCCCTATATATTGGCTTTTACTCAGAATAACACTTCCTGGAGAGGAAAGGACTTTGAGCTATTATACAATACAAAATATTTTAGTTGCCTAAACAAGATCGGTGCTCTTTAATCATTTAAGAAAAATCACTGGGCATTGTCCCAGAAAGTTCTTTCAGACACCTTCTGAGTTATCGCCTACCCAAGTCCTAAGAGACAGTCACTGTTCTGTTTTTTTCCGCTATAGATGACATTTGTCCATTTGAGAACTTAATATACACAGAATCATATGGTATGTACTCCTTTGGGTAGGGTTTCTTTCATAAAGCATAATGATTTTGAGTTTCATTCATACTGTTACATGGTCGGGAGTTTACCCCTTCATAGTGCTGAGTAGTATTCCTTTGTATAAGTAATCTCAATTTGTTTATCCATTCACCTTTGATGGACACCAGGACTGTTTCTAGTTTTAGGCTACTGTGGATAAACCTGATGTCGATATTCTTGTACACATATTTCTGTGGATCTATGTTTCATTTGCTTGGGGTAAATACCTAGGAGTGGAATTGCTAGGTCATACAGTAAGTCTAAGAAATTGCAAGAACTTTTTCCAAAGTGGTTGGACCCATTTGTCAGATGTGTGTATGTGTATCTTAATTTTAGACATTCAGGTGGGTATGTGTGTGTATATAGTTCTTTTGTTCTTTTCTACTTAGTAATTCTTCAAAAGTGAAAAGCAGATGCTAAGAAAATGAAATCACATTGATCACACAGGCTGAAATATAGTTAAAGGTGTTTTATGATATCAAAAAATAAAATCATAATTACTGCTGGATGACGTTTACTATCAAGGTACACAAAGTAGACTTTTAAAAATGGACCTCAACAGTATAATTTTTTAAAAAATTATTTTGGCATTTATTTATTCTTTCAATCTTCTATTACCTTCATTCTAATTATGTATACAAGTAGGCTCTGGGAACATTATGCCCGTGTCTAAAACTAAAAGAAAATGAAAAATTTTGTTCATGTTAGAATAGCCATTTTCTAAAATCTAAGACATCAGATGTAGGAAGTTGATTGATTATTCTAGAATGCTAGCATGCAGAATAAAGGTATATATATTTGCTTTACCACATACTTAACCATTCATCTGTTCCATGATCCATTCATCTACCTTACATGCCACCATATCCTGTTCTTTAATGAGTTACTGCAAGTTTTCTAGTTAATTTTATAAAGCTCCCTTTAAAAGCTTATTTCAAAGGGAAGCAAACTTCGTCTTCCTCAGCATCTACAGATGGCCTCAACGAGACCTGTTGCCACTCCAAGTGTTCAATACCCTCAAATGATCCATTACACCATGGTGTATTTAACATAAATAAAGGTTAAAAGATCTTAAAAACAAGACTATATGCCCAAACATGTTTGTGCACCTTGGCAGTGGGAATGTAAGGCCTGACTCAGATTATATCCAGCTTGCCAAGAAACTGGATCAAAATTAGGGGGGGAAAAAATCTGTCATATGGGCCACGTAGCCAAATGATACTTCCCTTAAGGGTGGTGGGGAGAAGAGTAGACAATATACCCACATCTCTGCCAGATATTTTCCCTATCAGCCAGAAAAATAAAAGTCTACAACTGAACTACAGAGGAATATTGAAAGATTTAGGTTTCTCATAGGCATATACATGAAATTTCATTAGGAGAGCTTCCCCTTGTTCAAGTCATGGCTTTTAAGCTGTCTTCTCAGGAATTCTTCATGAACACCATCCCAAATTTAGGCCTCCCTATCCCCGTTCGCTTTTCTTTATAACACATCACTTTCTAATAAACATGTAATTTATTTATTCTTTTAATTCACTGTACTCACCCACTAGACTCTAAGCTTTGTGATGGCAGAAATTTTTGTTGCTTGTTTTGTTATTTGTGTTACTTATTTGTAGCACATAATGTTTACTACATACCTATGGGATGCACTATAAATGAATGAATATGTGAAGGCTACTTAGGCATCACTGGGGTCACGTTGTAGGAGAGAAATTTATATCAGTGCTATGCACACACTAGGGAGTCTTCCAGAGCTAAAAGTAATAATATTAAAAATGACACATGTTACATAAACACTGTCAACCAGCAAATGAAGAAGCTTAGGATCATCTGGAACAAGGTAGAGCAAGGCTAACCAGTGGTAAATGGATATGAAGGATCTTGGGGCCATGTCACCTATCCAGAAGAGGGACTGAGTAAGAGAAAACAAGGAGTTGGGAAAAATGTCACAAGGCAGTCTGCAACTGAAAATTTTCCAACAGAAGTTAGCAGCCTTAGATATCAACCGTTCTTAAATCTAGATTAAAGATCAAACAAATTATTCGGGGGTACCCTCAAAAGCAGAGAGCCTCACCTCAATAGAGCTCTTCAAATAAGATCAAGAGTATTAAAAATACATGGTAGGATGGACCTGGAGTCTGTCATACAGAGTGAAGTAAGTCAGAAGGAGAAAAGCAAATACGGTATGCTAACACATATATATGGAATCTAAGAAAAAAAAAATGTCATGAAGAGCCTAGGGGTAGGGCGGGAATAAAACACAGACCTACTAGAGCATGGACTTGAGGATATGGGGAGGGGGAAGGGTAAGCTGTGACGAAGTGAGAGAGTGGCATGGACATATATACAAAACTGGCACACCACTGTAAAGCAATTATACTCCAATAAAGATGTTAAAAAACAAAACAAAACATGGTAGTAGTACAGTTGTCACTATGTTCTAGGCCTTGAAGTTTGAAACAGTCACACAGCAATGATTCTAACATTTTCAGGAGAATGTTCTAATATATTTTCGGAAGGTAGATTCATAGCAGTGAGCCTTTGGTGAATTTATTTAAATTTAATTTATTAGTAACCTAAAGAATTATTTTTATCAAATAAAATGATTATTTATTAATGATAATTCAAATATATAAATTAATATATTTCTTAACATATTCTTCTGCCTTTGTTCAAAAATTGAAGCTTAGTATTTTTGCTTACAATAAACTCCACACCTTGACCATATTCTCCAAACAATCCACATAAGTTATTGTCAATAGCAGAGGGATGCCCTTTTTAAAAAACGAAATTATCACATTATAGTGAGAAGAAATGACGGTGATGTGGTTTAGCTGGAGTTCCACTGAGAAACTATTCCTACTCTCCTCAGATCCAAAAATAATTGTGGACAATATCATGGAAGAATTGGAATTTAGTTATAAGAAATTTCTAATTAATAAACACCAAATAACTACTTACCCAGGTTATACATCTTCTTAATTTCTTCTTATCTTCCTAGTCATATAAAGTTCAAAATAAATCAGTCTCAGTTTAGACTTATGAAAAGGGGGATTGAGCTGCTCAGCAGCCTAAGAAAAGTTACTATCACTCTATGGTTTTTCTTATTACATAAGAAGAAAACAAAGAAATTTTAATAAGTTATTATTTTTTATTTAATTATAGCTATTCTTTTCCATATAGTTTTCATTCAATTATACTGATTACTTTTGTTCCTGGTGAGTGAGGAACCTATCATTGAATTCCATGTGCATCCCTTATTCTCTTTGTTTAGAAGTTTGCAGCACTTCCCAAACCCCATGTCATTCTTGCACCCCTGATGAGGATACCCTCTTCACTCAGCTAAAGAAAGACAAACAGTGGGAGTATTCCTAGAATACACCACTGGCCATGTGACAGGACCATTTCAACAGTCTGAGACACAGCCTATAGAATAACTAGAATTATGATGGAACTTGAAACTCTGGGAGTCAAGATTATTTGAAAGAATAAGGGATAATAAGCCAGAGATGTAAAAAAATCTGGCAGAACATGATAACTCCCTGCCTCCTGTATTTGATATAATGAATAAATGAGATAATGCATATAAAATGTTTAGCACAGTGTCTGGTCCATGGCAATCACTCAATGACCTTCAGCTATATTTCAGAAGAAAGTACAATTTGAATTGTTGTATCCTTACTTTTTCAAAGATTTAAAAAAAAATGATGAAAGTTACAGCAATAAAATTTCTGCTCTGATATAAACAATGATTTCTTACAGCAAAATGAAAAAATAATATTATTATTTATTTTAAGAAATGTTGAAGTTTGGGGATATTATAGAGAATCTTCAAGGGTTAAGTAAGTAGATATCTTTGATGACATTTGTAAGATTTTAAATTCAGAGATACTATGATTCTAGGACAGAAAGTTCCTATTCAAAAGTTACTGCACTTATTTTTAACTTGGAATATGAACAAAGCATTCCATAATGAAGATACATTCAGATAATCCTTATGTAGATATTCAGAATATGATTTAACAATAATAAAGTGTCAATTCACAGAAGACATAAAGCAGCCTAAGCTTGAAACACATGTTTAGTTAAAGTAAAATAATTTAAACATTCAATGAAACAAAAATCTGCCAGAAAACAAATAATTATAAAATGTATGTCAGAACTCAGAAGTGATTTAGAGATAACTAATACTTAATCTAATCCAGTGCTTTGTAAAACACTGACTTAAGAGTGAGTTTTTAGAATGTGGCTAGCTTTAGTTACTCCAAAACTATCATAGCATCCATATTTTATAAAGTTATGAAAAACACAGAAGTGGAGATATCAGTCTGAATTACTCAACAATTTCCAATATCATGATTCATCCATAATTTTCCTGATGGTAAATATAAAACTTTTACCCAGAAAGAAGAATGATAATTCCCATGACATTAACAATATACTAATTTAATCACGGTCTTCACTAAAAGCAAAAGACAACATTTTCTTCTGGGAAATTTGCCTTCTAAACCGTCTTGACCCCTTAAATAAGAACCATACCACCACTGAATAATCCTGTTTCCTAAATATATGGGATGGTAGGGAATAATAAAATGATTTTACCAATATTTGCTCTTCTTCTAAATTTCATCTATATTTACAGTACATTAGTGACTGAAAAAAGTATATCTAATTTGAACTAAAAGTGTGAAGTCAGATATAAACAGAGGTGAGCTTTCAAGCCAAATAATAAGGTACAACTTAAGACCCATAACTCTTGAACATTTTAATTCACAATGCTTTTAATGTTCTAATCTTTTTCTAATTATTTACATAGTTACTTTAATTTTTAATTTAAATTATAGATGTTTTTCCTAATATGCCTTTGGTTGTACAAGCATAGTCAAAAGGTCCTTCCCTTGTAGTTAAGCTAATAAAAATAGCTTTGGCTATGATATATGTGTGTGTATGTGTGTGTATGCACATGTGTGGTTTTCTGCTTTTTAATATCCATACAATGCTAAGTATTCACAGGATAGATTTCCATTTTGAGGTGATTTTAAAATATGTCACAATTTTGATGATGATTAAGACATAAAATCAATTCACATATGGATATTTTATTCTACAAATATAAAAAATATCAACAACTTCAAATGGGTCATTCTGTTTTAAATTTATATTGTTGGGCTTCCCTGGAGGTGCAGTGGTTAAGAATCCACCTGCCAAGGCAGGGGACAAGGGTTCGAGCCCTGGTCCGGGAAGATCCCACATGCTGCAGAGCAACTAAGCCTGTGTGCCACAACTACTGAGCCTGTGCTCTAGAGCCCACGAGCCACAACTACTGAGCCCACATGCCACATCTACTGAAGCCCGCATGCTCTAGAGCCTGTGCTCTGCAACAAGAGAAGCCACCGCAGTGAGAAGCCTGCGCACCACAATGAAGAGTAGCCCTTGCTTGCCGCAACTAGAGAAAGCCTGCGCACAGCAACGAAGACCAAACATAGCTAAAACTAATAAATAAATAAATAAAAATAATAAACAAATAAATAAATAAATAAATTTATATTGTTTAGGGATTTTATAGCTTCATAGCTTTCCTTAATTTCTCCCAGGTATACAATTACATTAGCATAGTTCATTTTGTCCAGTAGACTTATTCCTGGAGTGTTCTTATTGATACACTTCCAATGGTGGAATCACTGGTCTTTTCTTGGTCTTTTTCATGAAAAATATAAAATCTAGAAGGCAGCACAGACATGCATGTAAATCTAAAATGCAAGACAGATAGACTTTTCTTTAAAAGTGGTATGTAATTTTAAGGGTGGGAGGAATTTCCCTATTAAAGAATCAAGAGAAATATCATTTTAACTAATACTTAAAGGATAGGAATACCTTAATTGACCCATATACATTACCTCCTTCAATTCAAATAAATATTTCCTGATCCTGCACAGTTAAGATGTTTCTGCCAAACATTTGCTCAAGCTTTCTGATGAAGTTCTTTCTATAGAGGAAAACAAAGTGATAATTATTGCACAATACCTGGATACATTGATTCTGTGGGTTCACGGACCTGTGAGAGGTGGCTGGTTTACCTCTAAGAGGCAGGATCTGAATAGTTCTGTGGCAGGAGGAGGAAGGGCAGGGCTGCCAGTAGCTTAATGAGCTTTTCTGAGAAAACACACCCTTATGGGAAGATATAGCCCTAATTTATTTGGCAAGTAGAGCCTGGATAGAATTTCAGGCTCAAATTTCCTCCTTGGCCATGAATCATGTTCAGTGAATAATCTGATCAACTATGTAGGATGATTTTGAGAGGGTGGAATAAATCATCAATTTGCATGAGAAGAAAGAGGAGAAGAAAAAGAAAAAAGGAAGGATAGACGCAAGGAAGGAAGGAAGGAAAGAAGGAAAGGAGGGAGGGATGAAGGAGTGAGGAATAAAATATCCAATAAGCACCAAATCTGTTTCCTCTCATCACCCTAAAATAGATGATTTCCTAAAAGGATGATGGCCCTTATCTGGGGACTCTACTGAGAAATTCTGTGCATCTTTCTTAAAAATAAGTGAATAAAAACTTCTCTATATGGTGGGAATGGGGTTATTCTAAAGCTTTAAATTGCCTCAAGAAATAGTATGGTACCCAGGCAGGGGCCACAGTGAAAAAAGCTAGATCAACAGAAGACACTATCCAGACCCACACTATTTTCTCAGAAATGCTTGTTTTTGTTAGGAAATGGCAGCTGTAGCAACTGCTGTTCTTTCTGTTCCAGTCACATCCTTGTCTCCATCCAATTCTGCAGTCACAAATGTACTTTGCCCTGATGGGGTTCACCTCCTTACTGGAGTTGTGACTACGGCCAACAGGGCAAACTGTGAGAGAGTCACAGTTCTTGACCACATCAGTGGAGAACTCAGTAGCCTTCTCTCCTGGGTCTGTGAGGTAGTCACAACCTATGAGAGTGTAAATAACAAGGGTCAACAGGCCCAAGGAGATCAAGGCCTTCTTGGCACAGCACAGGCTGAGTGTGTGTGAGAATCAGAAAAGGGAGGCAGGTGTTTTCAGTGGCACATAGACATTTTTGAAAATAAATTAGCTCACAATTTTTGTATTACATCCTTAAAATTAATTCAATTTCCTTTCTGTTTGATCAATTAAGCAGAATTACTGCCCTGCTTTTCATAATAAGCTATATTTAATATAGAAAGTCAATATTGAAAGGAATCTTCACAGGAGTAAGACATAATATCAAGGCATAAGTCAAATATAGAGTTATTTCTATGCTATAGCTCTGTGAAATTATTTTTGCCTATGGGCAAGAACTGAAGGAAAACACAAAACTTAAAATGTATTATGTTATGTGGAATGAAAGTGGGTAAACAATTTTTCATCTTCATTTTGTTCCTTAAGTATTTTTAAAAGTGTGTTAGTGTATGTAATTAATCTCTAATGCTATCTTTTGTTTTGAAAGTTTTGATTTAAATACTTGAGATTTTATACTCAGTTACCATTACCTTTGGGAATAATACAATAAATTTTTAATATTTCTATTTCAAAGAGACTAGGAGAAAGTATACAAAATGGAAATTATGTTCTATGATTATTCTGGAGAGAATTTAATAATTTACATATGCATTGCAGTAAATATATAAACTTTGAAATAATAATTTACATATGCATAGCAGCAAATGTATACAACTTACATTGAATAGAACCAAGCTTTGAAAGTCTTTTCTAAGTACATTATTCTTATTTGTACTTTATGTGATAGAAAGGCACAGGCTTTAACACCCTCTGGACATAAGGCCAACTCTTGAATTTTTCCCATTTTGGTTGTGTGACTTTGTATACATTCCTTCTCCAAGCCTCAAACTCCTTATTTGTAAAATGGGAGTAATAGCACCTTCATCTTTGGGTTGCTTTGAGGTTTATGAATTGAGAACAATGGTTCAATCCACCATAAGAATAAGAGTGTGTGCAATCACGAGTTTTGGTTTGGAAATATTTGTTACCTCTGAAATACTCAGGAAGAGAGGTAAAGCTGGCAATGTGGTAGTTCAGAGGAAAGGACTAAGGAAAAGACATCATCCTAATAAGTAATTAGGATCAATTTATACCACTAAAAATATAATATGCTGTCTACAACGTATCTAATTAGTAAGAAAATATTGAGTACTAATATGTGAGAATTAATAACCCCACGTTTCTTCTGACTTTTCATGTGATTCCTGGCCAATGCTTTATTTGAAATATCAAATACTTACATATGCATGTATGTTTCAAGCGATTTATTCCCCTGCTTTGAAGGAGTCCTAAATTTCCATACTGAGGAATCCAACACTTGGAATTAATATATGATATAGCATTATGAAAGACTTCACATCTGCAGTTCTGACTATATTCCCTGCTACTTTTTGCTACTATGAATTTTTAATTTCTCTTGTCTATCCAATAAGAGGTCCAGAAATATCTTATCTTCTAAGGGCGGTGACTTAAATATGCTATGACCTTGAGTAATAAGCAATTAGCTAGATTTAAAAGAAATCTTGAGCCCATTTTTTATTTCTCCTTTAAACAGGCTTTTCTTAATTTTTGAATGCCCCAATAGCTGGGTTTCAAGAGTCAATCATTTCACCACTTGTATGTTTATATCACCAAGCATTGCATCTTTCATGTCAGTCTTTCTGCAGTAGATAATGAGCTCTACTTAAGGTCTTTGATTTAAATGTTCTTATTACTCTATAACTATGTTATATTTTTTTGCTGTTATTTGTTTTGTCCCATTAGATGTATTTATCTTCACTTTTATGTTTTAGAATGAAAGGTGAGCAGAAAAACTGCATACCTATTTTTCAAAAGACTGATTTTTTTTTTAATGTAATGGAGATAAACACTAGTATGAAGATTTGGATAAAGATTTGTAAAAAAAATTAAAGAACATTAAATACAATTTTTTTCAAAATAGTTTTATGAGAACCACTTTTGACATCTTTAACGAAGACCTGAAATAATTTGGGGACCGAAATTTTTTTTTCTACTGTTTTGGTTAATGTGGTAGACAAGGTAAAAGGTCATTTTTTCCAAAATATATTTCTTTAAAGGTTTTTATACACTTCCTTTATATTATTTAACAGCAAGGTATATAATTATTATTAGAGAAAGTCCTAGTTTAAAAAATTCTTAGAAAGCATGCGATGGCAAAACTTCCTTATGCTATAAATGCTCTGTTGCAAACTTACTTATGCACTTTTAAGGTGAGGAGATGAGTGTCCTGAATATGCTTAATTACAAAAGAATTATCTTTGAGAAGTCTGCTAAATACATTTATCAGGAATTATCTCTATAAAAGAAGTTTGTTTATATGAAATTGTTGCTTTTGTAGGTCAAAATGTGACCAGTTTTTTAATGAATGACCAATCATTATGGATTTTTCCATTTTAAGAATATAAGATAAGATGATTAGAACATGCTATATGATGGTTTTTTTTTATTTATACAGCTTAAATTATAGTACAGAGTTTGATATCATGAGACTAGCTAGATGGATGGATGGAAAGAAGGAAGGAAGGAAGGAAAAGAAAAAGAGACAGAGATAGAAATAGGGCATTATAATATAAACATTTCAGATCACCTTAAAGCCCTGTGGAAAACATCTCACTAAACAGGCATTTGAATCTGCTTTAACTCACAAAATCAAAGAGTTTTTGTTTTGGAAGTGACCTTGGATAACATCATTTTCCAAGTGCAGGATACTTCTTAATGAAGCATCCACTGGACTCACATACTTATTAAAAATATCAGAATCTTTTTTATCAAACTGAGCTGAAATATCTTTCTTTCTGATTGCTAGAGTCCTAGTCTTTGGAGCAAGGCATATCTGTACTAATTCCTCTTCCACATGACATTCTTTTTAATAAACAGCTGAGAACATGCAAATTGTCTCTAAACTCCTTTTCTTCAGACTACATACCACCAATTTCTTTCCTCATTTTCCAGGTGATAATGATTCATCACCCCTGCTAACTTTTCACTCAGCCACCTCCAGGTTGTTAATGTCTCTCTTCCAGATGGGTTCTGACCAGACCAGAGCAAAGTAACACCAAAGTAGCCTTCATTCTGGATGCTATTTCCTGCTATCATTTTTAGTAGCCATTTTTTCACCACTATTGAATTATAGCAATCTAATACTCCTTTTTCATTTCATTTTTATTTTGTCTTTTTTTTTTTGTACTGTTTTTGTATATCTCTTAGGTTTTTCTTGCTGACAAATGGCCCTTATTGAAGCCATTTTCTATGTAGACTCAGTAAAGTACTGATATCACAGCTGGAACAAAAGTATAAAATTGTTTGGATCTAATTCATTTTATCCAACTATTTATTATATTCCTAAAAGTAAAAATAAATGATATAACTCATTTAATTTCAGACATTAAAATCTACCTGCTTCTTAAATGACATGAAAAGGACACATTTTGAAGTTTCATAAAAATTAATAATTTTTAAAATGATAACCCTAATTTGTTTTCGATTGCAGGTTAAAAACCTCAGTGTTTAACTATGTATCATTATAAAATAAATTCAAATCTTCTACCCTCACCTCCTCCCCAACACAGGTGTCTCTGAACATAGTCATAAGAAATAGTTTGTGAAAGTCTGCAAGTCAAATTACACTCACTAGGTAGTATTTGTTTTTAATGTTTTAAAATCCTTTAAGTTTTTCTTTATTAACAACAGGTGGAAGATTTTCTTCTGTTATTTAACATTATTTTTCAATGCCTTCCTTGATGCTAATAAGCATTTTTTAAACATGGAAAATATCAACATAACAAATAATTATCATCACTGGCTTATTTCAACATAAGTTAGATAGCCTATTTGTTAAAGCAGTGTGAGGTGTTCTTGAATCAGATTTAAATGAACACTTTTATTATTTGTATAATTTATCACTGCAATCTCCATTATTGTAGTGATTTCTATTGGATGGTATTTGCACCAGGAATTTCTTTACTTCTTTTGTTCTTTCGGAGTAATTTTCTTCAATCATGTGATTCATTCAATTTTTCTTGAATTTCACATATAGGAGACTGGACTCAAGGTATATTTTATGAGGATCTCTACGTCTGGAATGTTGTCTCCTCAATAATACAACAGACAGATTAATTGCCTTCATGACAGAAATGTTCTTATGAGGCTAAGTCTAAAGCTTTTAGTTTTTCCGTCTTTCTTTTCCCCTCATTTTTCACTGTTTGTAGATAAAATACTTCTCCTTTGTTAAAGAGTGCAAAGCATATTACCTATAGGTCATAGCACATCCCACTAAATCCCATGGTTATCCAGTATAGCATACACATATTCCAATTATTATAATTTTATTAGTGTGGAACCTGAGACTATGGGTTTTCTTCATATAATACTGTTTTGAAGTAGCAGAGTTAGGACTTACATTCATGATTTCTTTTTCTTTTTTTTTTTTTTTTTTGGGGTGAAGTAGAAAAAGATAGCTTTATTGCTTTGCCAGGCAAAGGGAGACACACTGGGCTTCTGCGTCAAACAACTGTGTATCTCTACGCTCATGATTTCTGATGGCAAATGTCATATAATTCCAAGCTTCCAGACTGCCTCTAATTAATTCATCAAAAAATCAAGCTATAAAACTATAATATAGAAACAATATCAAATGAGATTATAAATTTAAATGATTTGGATTTGCATGTATTTCATCTGAAAGTAAATCCTAGCAGTTTCATTTTGGGAACATTGTATTTTGTTTTGAAATTCATATTTATATCTAAATATTATCAATCAGTATTCAACATTTTGTGCATCATCAGTGTATTTTAATAAAAATTCTGGGAATTAAATTATTTCATTTAGCTATGGGTATCTGTTAAGAGTAAGAAACGTTTCATGCAGAAGCCTAAACTCCTGCTATAAGACGACATTGAATTCTTACTTCACTTACTGTTAGATTTTTATTAATTTACAAAAGGTGTAAGATGCAAATATGATAATAAAGCTTCCTTTTAAATGCTTTATAAGACATTAATTAGTTCAATCACCCAATCAATTAGACATCTTTAATGAATTATTGTTGAACCAGGCAGGTCAATTGGGGGCAGGGGGAGACAGAGGAGAAGCAGAAGTAAGCAGAAAAGTTTACTCAATATATTGAAAATTTGGAGCCTGAAAATAAAATTTCTAAGAAAAGGAATGAAATTATATTTTGTAGTTGTTAATATGTTTAATGTATTGATAGATTTATGTAATCGGGGTACCATAGATCTTACAATCAATTATTTAATTTAATAATTTACTTTTATAGAATTATTGCGAATATTACTAATATTAATAATTATTGGTGTAGAAAAAAAACCCTCTGTACTTGCCCTCTTTGCTTTTTCCTCTCATTTCCTCTCAAACACACTCAAACCAAATGTTCATTCCCACCATAACTACCACTGCACTGTAAAAGCTCTTGGCAAAGTAACAATGAAATCAAAATAAATAGAAAGTCAATGTTAAGTCCTCATCTTAGGAGATCTATCACAGCTTTTGTCATGGCTGTTCACTTCCTCTTTCTTGCAAGCTATCTTTACAAAGCATCTGAATCAACATTCTTCAGTTTTTCCTTCAATTTCTGTAGCTTCTCCTTCTCAGGCTCTTTTGCTAATTCTCCTCATCTCTGAAAGCTATGTTTTAGTCCATATAGTTATTCCTCTCTCCAACTTCTTTTAAATTATTGGCATGAAACACCAGCGCAAACTCCCAATTTTACATCTACAGCCAACTCAGCTTTCTTAAACTCCAAATTCATCTTTCCAAGTGCCTATTTTACATCTTCACTTGTATGTCAAATAGGCATCCTACACTTGTCTGAAAAATAACCTCCTCAATCTCCCCACCCAAAACCTGCCATCTTCTCAATCTTAATAAATAAGAGACTCTATCTTCCTACTTGCCCAGGCAACTCCCATCTTCCAGTTACCCAGGCACAAAAGACTGGTAACAGTCTTTATACTTTTCTTCCATGTCATATCTAATCCATCAACAAATGCTTAAAATGTAAATTAAATCATGACATTCTTCAGTTCAAAGCCCTGCAACATCTGATTTCCATCTCGTTGAGCGTAAAAGCTAAATTCCTCATAATACCTCACATTAACTTATTTGATTTCTTTGTCCCACCAGCTCTCTGGGTTTCGTTTTTTCCACTCTTAACCACCCAGAACACATGGAAAACACTTCTGCCTCAGAAGTGTCTGTTGTACCTTCTGTCACCAGAGAAGCCACAAGGTTACCACCCTTGCTTCCTTTATGTCCCACAGCAAGGGTCTCATCAGCAGGAAATTTTCCCATAATCTCCCCAAAATCAAACAAATAGACAAGGAAACAAAAACACCCAATCCCTACACTCTCTAAACTTTTAAACTCTGATTTATTTCTTCCCAAATATTCCTCACTTCAAAATAGTGTACATTTTTATTTGTACATTCATTCAATGTTTCTCTGTAATGGAAAGTCAATTTCAAAAGACCAGAGTTTTTTTTTTTTTTCAGATTTTATCCATGAATGTATTTTTAGATCATTCATAATAGCATGTCACATATGTCTGTGAATAAATGAAATACTTAAAACTGATAAAATGTTAATAAATATTTTAGAAAATTGCAAAATCAAAGATGTTATAATGATTTTTATAGATTACTTATAAACACGTCTCAACAAAAGCTTATACAATTTACAAAAATGTAAACAAATAATAGGCAAACAAAATAAATAAATGCATATAAAAATGAAGACGAAATAATAAGAAAACAAAATGGAGGATATCATAAAATCCAGCAAAGTTCATTGGCTATACTTTGTCTGTCATTTGAAATAAATCTTGTAGCAGCCAAACAGAAGGAAATTCTATAGGTGACCTTAACTACAGAATCCATAAGATGAAAATAAACAATCTCCCCCATCCTCATCTAACAATAACAATAGCAATCGAATTAAATTGAAAAAATAAAGTTATTCAGAAGGTGAACAATTGTTCTTGGTAGTAAGGAAAGAGAGACATTCCCCACCTCCACTCTAGCCCAACCCCCTAAGAGAATACTGTCAGAAATGGTAGATTACATGGCTAACTCATTCCTGTAATTTGAATATGACATTCTTATTATGTCTCTCAATACAAATCAATAGTAAATGCCAAAGGACAATTCAGTGCAAGAAATTTTATGAAAGAAAAAATAACAACATTCAAGTATACAGCTGTCTGGTCAGGCTCAAGGGAACGATAAATTTTAGAATACTTAGGTCAAATATTTTCAAGTGACTAAAGATATTTTATATGTAATATAGTAGATATTTTCTGTATTACATCTTTGAGGATGTTTTGTGTTAATAACAGTGCAAAATTAACACTGATTTATTATACTAATGCAAGTTGAAGGGACTATTTCCAAAAAGAATAGAAAAACATTTCCTATATCACATTAATTTTCACAAATAAGTTTATGCATTTAATTTAAACTAAAGCATATTATATGGGACATAATGCTCTGAAATATGAATACTATAGTTTAACAATTATTCTAATTTTCATATTATAGTAGTTATTTAAATAGTCACGAAAACACAATTTAGCAGTTTTATTCTTTTTTCTTTTCTTTAATTTTATTTTTTATAGACTGCAGAAATAATTCTTTACATTACACTTCAGATAGTCTTAAAATTTTTCTCACACATCTTCATTTTTATTCTCTGAAAACCCTCAAGCAGAGAAAAATAGATATTTCTGAAAAAGTGTGTGACTTACTATTTTTACCATAATATTTGCAAACTAATTTATATTCTATGTGTATGATATACGTTTCTAAAGTCTCTTCTAAGATTATGCTTTATCATTATTTCTCACGCAGCTAAATATTAGGAAAAAATTGAGTGTACTGCTCCTTCTCAAATCAAATTGCAGAGAAAAATTATCAAAAATTTACACTATAATTTTCCTTCCAACTCCAAAATGTATTAATAAATGCTCTGTAAGTATCCTCATATCACTTTAAATTTGTTCTTCTTGAAGACTAAGTTTAAATACTTTCCAAGTCCACTTAAATTTTAAAGTATATAAAACACAACTATTTGAATATTTACTTAAAGCTTGACTTTACAATTCTTATAAAAATCTGTACCCCAAAAATGTTTCCCTCTTACTACATCATTGTCATATTGCTCTTCTTTTATGCCCAGTGTTCATCTAAAGAGTTTAGTTTTTATTCCTAATTATTTAGTTTATAGACAGGAAAAACGGCCTTTCTTTCACAATATAGGCCATAGAAGTGGAAATATAAGGCAAATTATTAAATAAATATTAGGTAAGACATTCCACAATAGTTTCTATCCATACGTGTGTGAGGCCATGCCTTTCAAGCAACTCTGAGTGCACCATGTATTGGGTTGGCCAAAAGGTTCATTCGTTTTTTTCTGTAAGATGGCTCTAGTAGCACTTAGTTGTCTTTAACTTCATTCGAAACAATTTTGTTGTATTGTGACACCTGTCATATCAGCGTGCAGTTTTTTAAAAAAACATCAATATTGGTGAATTTTTGTGTAGCCATTTTAATACTGAAGATGGAAGGAAAAAGCAACATTTTTGGCATATTATGCTGTATTATTTCAAGAAAGGTAAAAATGCAACTGAAATGCAGAAAAAGATTTGTACAGTGTATGGAGAAGGTGCTGTGACTGATCGAACGTGTCAAAAGAGGTTTGCCAAGTTTTGTGCTGGAGATTTCTCGCTGGACGATGCTCCACGGTCAGGTAGACCAGTTGAAGTTGATAGTGATCAAATGGAGACATTAATTGAGAACAATCAACGTTATACCATTCAGGAGATAGCCGACATACTCAAAGTATCCAAATCAAACAATAAAAGTCATTTGAACCAGCTTGGCTATGTTAATCACGTTGATGTTTGGGTTCCACATAAGTTAAGCGAAAGAAACCTTCTTAACCTTATTTCCGCATGCGATTCTCTACTGAAACGTAACGAAAACGTTCCGTTTTTAAAACAATTGTGATAGGCGATGAAAAGTGGATACTGTACAATAATGTGGAACAGAAGAGATCATGGGGCAAGCGAAATGAACCACCACCAACCACACTAAAGGTCAGTCTTCATCCAAAGAAGGTAATGTTGTATATATGGTGGGATTGGAAGGGAGTACTCTATTATGAGCTCCTTCTGGAACACCAAATGATTAATTCCAACAAGTACTGCTCTCAATTAGACCAACTGAAAGCAGCACTCAACGAAAAGCATCTGGAATTAGTCAACAGAAAACACATAATCTTCCATCAGGATAATGCAAGACCACTTGTTTCTTTGATGACCAGGCAAAAACTGTTATAGCTTGGCTGGGAAGTTCTGATTCATCCGCTGTATGCACCAGACATTGCATCTTTGGATTTCCATTTATTTAGGTCTTTACAATATTATCTTAATGGAAAAAATTTTAATTCTCTCGAAGACTGTAAAAGGCACCTGGAACAGTTCTTTGCTCAAAAAGATAAAAAGTTTTGGGAAGATAGAATTATGAAGTTGCCTGAAAAATGGCAGAAGGTAGTGGAACAAAATGATGAATATGTTGTTCAATACAGTTCTTGGTGAAAATGAAAAATGTGCCTTTTATTTTAACTTAAAAACTGAAGGAACTTTTTGGCCAACCCAATAATTATACTCAGGTTCTTCATTCAAGATATGGGCACGTTACAAAAAAGTGAAATATTCTTTTAAACAACTCACTTTGATTATTTGGCATCTAATAGATAATTTGATATTTTAGACGAAATTGCCCTAGTGTTTGATGTGCTACATACAATAATTCTGTTCATGTTTGTTGAGTTTATTAGTGTGTGCAGACACACCCCTCCAATAAATTGAAGGATAGAATCAGTAGAAAACAAGTTATGTTTAGCCCAAGACTAAGGTTAGGACAAAAAAGGCTCACATACTCCCTTAAGAAATTTATTTGTAGAATTTAGTGTAGTTTCAGAGAATGTGACTATATTGTAACTATACCTCAGTAGCAAATGCTGTTAATGTCTCAATTCATAATCCCTAGATTCACCTACAGCCACAGAAGAGTGTTCCTGTCCCTCTTTAAGGGTTAACAATGCATCATTGTGTCTCTGTCTCGAGGTTTTCTCTAGCACCGTGGAAACATTTTCAGCCAAAGCAGGACAGCTCAAAATGGCCCCCGTATTTAATGTTCCCAAAGTCAACCCTCACCCAATTAGAACAATGAGGGACACATTTAACCCAGTTTCTTATCTCTTGTACAACAATTATGAGGCATGTTTCCTGTGAACCCCCAGAGGGAAGTTGGTGCAGGATGGAGTTCCAACTACTTACACTTGTTGACCTGCTCAGTACTGTCCTCTCTCTGAACTTTTCTCTCTTCTATGTCTTGCTTTCCCCACTCTCACTTGTGCTTACTGGGATCAACTTCCTGGTAAAGTATCAACATCAAAATCCTTTTATCAGGGTATGCTTGGGGGAACCCAAACTAAGATGATATCCAAAAAGTTATCTGGAAATTTTATCCTAATTTAAAAATAATAATAATAATAAATAAATAAATACATTTATTTATTTTTGGCTGCATTGGGTTTTCGTTGCTGCACGTGGGCTTCCTCTAGTTGCAGCGAGTGGGGCTACTCTTCGTTGCGGTGCGCAGACTTCTCATTGTGGTGGTTTCTCTTGTTGCGGAGCATGGGCTCTAGGTGCACGGGCTTCAGTGTTGTGGCATGCATGCTCAGTAGTTGTGGCTTGCAGGCTCTAGAGTGCAGGCTCAGTAGTTGTGGTGCATGGGCCTAGTTGCTCTGCAGCACGTGGGATATTCCCAGACCAGGGATCATACCCATGTCCCCTGCATTGGAGGGCAGATTCTTAACCACTGCTCCATCAGTGAAGTCTATCCTAAAATTATCTAGAATTTTTAGCATGGGCACCATACAAGTAACATGGCCCCAGAGAACTTGTGTTTTGATAGGTAGGATTAAGAGACTGAAGACTGTAGAGTTTTCCCAGTGCAGCAGAAGAGAGCTGTGCTAAAAACTGAGACTCTAGAACCAGATTGCCTACATTTGAAACACCCTCAACTGCTTGCTCCTTGATCTCTTACTGCTTTGGTTTAACCTAAGGATATTACTAATCTTGAATTAGAAAGTTGTTATGAAGATCAATCATAGAAGAGTTTCTGATGTTTATTAAGGGAAAAATGAATTTTAGCTATTACTACTATTACAGGTTGTACTAATTTGGCCTAAAAGTAGTCATTGAAACAGCTCTGGTTCAGTTGAATATGATTTCCAAAGAAATATTTCTCAGAAATGCAATGACTATCCATTATTGATTCACATTCGTCTTTGCTAATATTTAGATTGATGAACAGAAAGGCACCCAACATCTACTCAAATCAGGAATACAGAAATAATGTCTATTAGAACTATATTTAATAAATCATTAAAAAGAAAATAATCCTATTTACATAAACATTTAAATTCAAAGATAATATTGGCAAGACTAAGTGGGACAACACAGGCAAACAGATGAATAATTTTTCCATCAAAAGGGTAGTTCCACATTGACACTTCATAATTCACTTTTAGAAGTGTTGGTATTTTTGGAGGAATTTAGCATTTTGTGTTCTGATCCTTGAATTTAGGCCACCTTTCTACTCTTGAACAAATTAAATAAATATATATTATATTGCTGTGATACTTGTCTCATCTGGCACCTTTTGTTTTCAAGATTCTAGAGTTCTATTATTTATCTAAATGTCCTTAAGCTCCTTCTTCTGTTCTGTCTTTCCTGATTTTTAGCCATAGTTTGATTAATCATTGTGTGCCTCCAAGAGCCAGAACTGGGAAACAGAGTTGAAGCAAGCACTGTTTGGTCCTGGTGTAAGTATATAGGGTGTGGATAAGTCTATTGTAGACAAAAATGGCATTGAGAGTAGTACAGATCTGTGCCATGGGCTTTGGTTTGGTGGTGTTGCTTCTACACAGGTGCCTTACACTTTCAGTTGGGACGTGCTGACCCTTCTTCAAGCTACACAGATGATTTTCACTAAAAGCTCTCCCATTCACAAGCATATAACCATGATTTTCCCTGGCTTCTTTAGAAGAAAAATAATCAGTATCCAGAAGCTTCGAATAAGTAGTTAAAGAACTTGAAAGATTCTAGTTGGCAGTGGAATGAGTTTCCTAGAAGGTAAGAAACTGGTTCAGGCAATAGCTTTTAAATATTTTCTTTATGTTTTCTTGAAAGTGAATATGTCTAATAGATTTATGATAAAATCTATGCAGTAGATAGGTGATGAAAAATGAATACATTCAATTCTTAGAAAACTTGTGATTGCCTTAATCAGTAATTACATGATGCTGCTGCAATTCTGTAGACCAGCCCTATTTGATGTAAATTTAAGAGCCACAAATGCAAGCCAAAGATGTAATTTTAAAGGAAAAAGAAATAGGTAAAATTAATATATTTTGTTTTGTTCATATATTTTTGTTAACCTAATACATATAAATACCACAACATGTAATCAAAATATTTTTTGTATAATCAAAAAAAATTACTAATAAAATACTTTTTTGTTTTTTCATACTGAGTCTTGGACATCTGTGTTGTATTTTATTTTCACAACACATTTCAATTTAAACTAGTTACGTTTCAAGTGCTGAATAGCCACATGTGTCTAGTTTCACTGCATAGCACAACCGTGGCTCAGCCCAATATTTTCTTTATAGTATTCTCTTAGATATTTGCTACTTTATGAAATACTTCTCAGTTGCTTTGCATGTAGAACTCTTTACAGTTTCTTCTGGCTAACACAGTGAGGATATCAACTCTCAATTGACAGAATGGTCCTCTATCTATTTCTAGAGGCCCGGCTATCTTCTTGCATTCTTTTTTTAATCCATTAGAATTATAAAAGAATTATAGTATTAGAATTATCATAATAGCTGTTAGAATTGCTTTTAAAGATGCTTACATGTTTGAGAGTGTAAGTCTGAGAACTTCAAAGAGTAAAGGACATATCTTTTATCACTCAAGCTTGCCTATACTGACTTTTTAAAAAAATTATTTCCCAGATCTTGATAGCATTCTCAATAGTACATACTTTCTAATAAAGACATGATACACCAATGCACATGGCATGTGTGTGTGTGTGTGTGTGTGTGTGTGTTGAGAGAGAGAGTGTGAACAAAATTGATGAATTGATGATCGCTGTATTTTTACCCATAGCTTTGGGAGTACAGTGTTTTTTTTTAATCTTCTACCTAAACAGGTCATCATGTGGATAATAATGTGACAATCTGTTATCATTACCTCTGTTGGACTGTTCTGAAGACACTAGAGAGAATTAAATGACATGTAAAAGTCAGTCTATGGAAAAGTCTATTGTACTCATCTCTGTTATTTCCACTGCTACACATCACTGAAATCTTAGAACAATATGATTTGCTGTAGTGACATATAAACACAAAGGTCATTTTTCACCTTTTTCTTTATCCCAAATAAATCTCATAGGTCCTTTAATACTTTCCATTCCACATGCTAGCTTAATATCAAATATTTTGAATTTTAAAATATTAAAATTTATATTTAGTATATAATAATGAAATGTTTTATTATTTCAAGAATTTACCAATTTGAGAAGCACACAGGTAGTATGAAGTACTTAGTATAATATATTGTCCTTGATTAAGTCTATGAGGTGGTGGGCAAGCTAAGTCTTGGAGATTTCCAAAATTCCATAAAGCAGAAAGAAGGAACGAGTATTTAAAAGTAAGTACTATAAGCAACCCTAAATCTTAAGCTTCTTCATTTTCCTGAAACCTACCTACTTCATCTTATGTATAAGCATGGCCCCCCAAATCACCTAAATCATGTGTGATCAAAAACTTTTTACTGAAAGTATTCTATTTCTTTTTTTCCTGTCTTCAACATGTCAGACGCAAATTAGGTAAGAAAAAAAGATTTGAAAAGTAAATATGATAGTATTAAAGAAAAAGCATATATATGTATACATATGTATATATATATACATATATATATATAGTATTTTTTTTCAAATGAGATTTGCAATCATGGTCATAGAATAGAATTGACAAAGCACAGAATCTGGTGCCACTATGTGCAATTTACAAGCTACAAGAAAAGTTTTATAGACAATTTAATATATCTTTTATATATGAACTAATCACTAAAAAGCTTATAGAGATACCAGTTTCTAAGTTAGAACACAAGAAAATGTAGATAGTTTATTTTCAAGGGAAAAGAGATGCTTTTGTGCAAAGTTTATCATTCTTGAAATAACATTTCAGTTTTTGAAACTCAACTATTGCTTCAAAGTTTACTAAGGCAGAATACTGTTGCTTGGAAATCATTTACAGTGTAATCTTTATTGCTAGTAGTCTAATTATTTAACTTACCATACATTAGCGATAGGGATTTTAGACTTCCTTAATTTGACATGCTAGCCCTGAGGATGGCAGATCATCATTTGGAGAATACTTAACATCTGTAAAGGCATGATTGTCAACCCAGCTTATTTACATTTGAACTCTTTCCCTTACTCACAAGCCCATAGAAAAAAAGGGGAAAACTTAAATCTGGAAGATTAATTTGTAAATGAAATTAATTTTTCTGCCTAATATAAAAATCTGTCTTCTTACTGATGAATATCAGCTATATAAATCATTCCTTTTGTTTTTTGTCCAATTATTAAGAATGCATTAAGTGTAAAGCTCTATGGATGGTACAGATTTGTATAAAATTAAAGTGCTTAGCTTTATAAAATATTGTATAGAAAATAAAAGCAGATGAACAAATAATTGATGATGTCAGTCAGTATGTGGCATATTTCTTATTTAATGCAAAAAGAGTCTGACGCATATTGTGGAAACAGTTGCATTTGACCTTAATCTTGAACATGAAAACAGGGAAAACTGGGGGTATAGAGTATGCCAGATAGGGTTAATAATAAAAACAGTATAATTGGAGAAGGGCAGTGAAATGCATGTTTAGGAATAATAAGTATCTAGAATGAGTGGAAAATAATTTTTTTGTGAATAATAGTTGTATTAGTTAGCCATTGTTGCACAACAAACCATTCCAAAATTCAATGCTTTAAAATAACAATCATTTATTATCACTTACTTATCTTGAGTGGCTGAGGGTCAGCTGATTACAGCTAGGCTTAGCTGGGATGGTTCTCCTGGGGTGGCATTAGTCCACTGTCTTTTTTTTCCTTATTCTCATGATGATAAGAAAAGAACAACAGGGTTTGTGGAAATATACAATGTATCTGAAGATCCAAGCTCAGGGCTGATATACTATTACTTTTGCCTCATTCTATTGGCCAAAGAAAGTCACACATGGCTAAGTCCAAAGTCAAAGGACAGGGTTTTGTATAATCTGTTATATGTGTGTTGTCTACTTTTTGTTTGTTGTTTACCTTTAGACATTTTCTTTACCTGCCAAGGCCAGGTAAAAAAAATAAAAATAAAACTCATGGTATTTCAAGCAGAAAAGAATTTAGATATTAGGTGTTTATAAACTGTTAAAAGGGCTGAAGGATCAACTGTCAGAAAGCACTGCTAAATCTTCAATTAACCACTAGCCTTGAAACAGTAAGAAACTGCAAAAACTATACATAACTGCAGCAATGATAATAGCTTCCAGCACTGAGACATAAGATACTAAGAAAAGCATCTGGGGTTACTAGAACTGGAAGGACCATGGTAAGATTTCTACTTTTCTTATAACTTCCATATCTCATGTTTCCTGTTGAGTGGCACCTAATCCTAAATCTTGCTGGCAGGTCTTCTGAGAAGTGCAGTTATTAGGCCCCCATGCCCTCTAATGTACTGAAGAGGAAAAGAATGAGGAAATAATGCTATGTGCCAGCACAAAATCCAGCAGAGTATTATATAATCATTGTTTTGATTATGAATGGGAGCATTTGTTTTGTATCCCATTTTCTAATAACTTATGACAGATGAATCACTTTTCTATGTTTATTTTATATCCCACAACAGCCCCAGGATGCAAATATTATTAATGCTTTGAAAAAGGGTCATATCTATTTTTCTTTCTGCTCTTCCCCCCTTCCTCCCTCCCTACATCTCTCTCTCTCTTTCTTTACTTTTCTTTTATCCTATCTTTCCTTCCTCTCTTCCTTTTCTTTCTTCCTTTCTCTTTCTTCCTGCCTTCTTTTGCTTCCCTTCTCTCCTTCTTACCACTTCCCTACTTTCTCTACCTCCCACCCTTCCTCCTCTCCTTCCTTTCTCCTTCCCACCCTCTCTCCCTCCCTTCCTTCCTTCCTTCCTTTTTAAAATCTCATCAGACTCTCAGTATTGTTCTACTCAGTGGTAAAATAGTGTGGTATTCATTCTATCACAATAGCAATCATAATAAACACCTTCCAGATACCAAAGTCCATATGTGTATATGTGTGTATATGTATACATGATAGATAGGTAGGTAGATAGATAATAGATAGACTTGCTTAATTTCAACTTCTCATACCCTTGTAAAATGAGACATCAATTTTTTTTTAAAGCTGAAGGAAACATAAGGTTCATAACAATTAAGCTCAAGTTTCTACAGGGAGCAAATTTACAGCAAAGATTCAATCCTGGCTCATCCTTATTCCAAAGCCTGTAATCTTTCCATTTGTCAAAATCACTTCAATACACTCAGTAAATATGACAGATTTTAGGAAAAAAAAGTCTGTATCTTATTAATAATTAGTCTGCCTAGGACTTACTAAGTAAACTAAGCTTAGTACAGAAAGAGTAACTAAATTTCAGACATCTACTGGTAGAGATAGAGCCCCTCATATATTTTGTAGGATAGTCTTGAGCCATTCAGGTAGCTGAGTATTCAAGCTAAGGGTTTCCGTTGCTTGTATATAAGCAGGATTAAACAGAAACTTTCTTATATATCTGAAAACTGCCTGAAAAAAATCATTTTGGTTTTTATTTTCCACACTCAGTCTTCCCTGGCATCTAAATAAAGGTATAGGAAAACATGATACTAAATGCCTAAATGCCACTCTTTCCTCTGTCTCTGTGAATTCTTTCCACAATAGAAATATTCAATAAACATTACTATTTACTGGTCAAGTATCATGTATGATGTATTTTGCATACATTCGCATTACGTGAAGTGTTTGAATGTTTACAGTTTGTGAATGCTAACAAAAGTCTATGTAATATAAAACCTAGGCACTCCTTCATATTATCACACTGAAACTTAGTACTGTTTTTTCCCCTTTTTGCTTTGGGCAAGCTTAGTTTTTTTCATATCCTTAGGAACTCCAACTTGAAAAATATTAATTCACCAACATATCTTCTCTGAACAAAATGATATTGAAGATAATACCTTGGTAGCCAACTTAAACCACCCCCTCCCACCTCTACAACTGGCAGACAGAGGTAAATGCTATCTAAGAAATTCATACAACTTCAAATTATAAAATATTTTATACAAACCGATAAATTATTTGTCATCCTGTTTTGATTCACATATCCAGGGATTTTTGTATACTTTATATAACAAATTTTCCTATAAAATATTTGAAAATAGTATCTTCCAGAAGACAAAAACCTACAAATATAGTTAAAATTAAAAAAACTAATTTTTACAAGTAGCAAAATACTGATCTTTATAACAAACATCTTAGAATGAATTAATATTTTATTATTGAATAACAATTTTGGAGGGAACTCTTCCATCTCCCTTCCTGACAATTAGGAATTGTACTTTCCCATTTATTTGGACACACTACTCTTGAAAGACTATTGTGGACACTCCAATTGTTAGAAAATTCTAATATTCAGCCAAAACTATCTTCATGGAACTTCCCCATTATTTTAAGTTGTGAATTCTGGATACCACACTGTAAACATTATAACAAGTAGCAGTGCTGTTAACATAAACAGCACATATGTAGCAACTAAAGTATGTGAAAAGGGGACTTCCCTGATTGTCCAGGAGTTTAGAATCCCCCTTCCAATGCAGGGAACACAGGTTTGATCCCTGGTCAGGGAACTAAGATCCCACATGCGGCAGGGCAACTAAGCCCACGTGCCGCAACTACTGAGCCCATGTACTCTAGACTCTGTATGCTCCAGAGCATGCGCACCAAAACTAGAGAGCTTGTGTGCCACAACTACTGACCTCATGTGCTCTGGAGCCCATGCCACAATTACAGAGAAGCCTGCATGCCACAACAAAGAGCCCGTGCACTGCAACAAAAGATCCTGTATGCCACAACTAAGACCCGATGCAGAAAAATAAATAAATAAATAAATTTTTTTTTTTAAAAGAAAAAAACGCACAACTTAAAGGTTGAGGATTATTTGTAAAAAATAAATAAAAAAATAAAGTATGTGAAAAGGATTTTTTCTTTCAAATTTTTATGCAATTTTCAAGAACATTAAGGATGAAAAATTAAATTTCTCATTTTTTAAAATGAGAGAGCATCCCACTCTATTTTCATCAGCTGTGGTTCTCTTTATTTATATGCATTGATACTAGAAATTAGAGTTTTTTCATTAAGTGATAAGAATTCTGCCAATTCTGAATATCTATAAATTTAGAGCCACACAGGCTCTTCTCTAATGGAATGAAGCTCTTTCTCGTGGAACTGAGCCAAAGTCTATTAAATAGCATTGTGTAAGTTATTGAGTGAAATGTTTCATTGTCAGAGGCTGAACTCAGGACCCCTTTTAATATATGTTACTGCTTATTATGGCAGGAATTTAGCTGATTGTGTCAAGATAAAACTGTCAGTGCCTTCCTTGAATGTTTCTAGTAGCTGTAGTGACAGATTAGGTACAAGTACATGAATGAAATGGGGCTTTATTTAAACTGACACTGTGAATTCACTCTCATCAGATTCATCAATTCTAATTCACTTATGTCTTTTTGGAGTGCTCAGTCTGTCTCATCTGTTTCAACTGCTTCCTATTCTACCAATATGCTTTTCAATTAGCCAGGCAGAATAGTAGAATGAGTGACACAACACGAGTGAGCTATGCTCTGCCAAACCCGTGTCCATAGGTTCTCTGTACAGTAAAATACATTCCCCATCCTCAACGTGAAACCTAGATTTATTAATATGTTGCCAAAATCCTCTTCTCAAAAATTAATTAGAGTTCTGTTGAAGTACTTGAATTTAACACAATTCAGCTGGTAATTGATAAAATGCACCAGTTCACAGGTGGCAAAGGCATTTACTCCATTCTATTTCCATCTGCTGATATGTCTACCATAAATTTAAACGACATATCCATCATGCATCTGGAAGTGAGCATTAGATCCAAAATCCTCTTACCCACAGCTGATATGCTGTGTTCAGTTGTCTTTCTTTAAAAATGTCACAAGCACCATAAATAGTTTCTAACATTGCAAAATTCAATTAAGGTGTCTGCATATAATTTATCTCTGGTATTCACAGGTATTAGAGAAGCAGCAAGTTAATATAGAGTTTGATTTGTTAAGATGCTCCAGTGATTAAGAGTTGAAGACAAAATGCTTTGTATACAGAAAATAATACCTTCCAAATGTGTGTGCATCTTTTGTAGATAGAACACAAATTGTTATCTTTATTTTATTTTGTATATGTAACCTATTCTCAGATCATTCTTGTTGTAACAAGCAGAAATATGATGGCAAAATTTGGCTGAAAAATCTGTTCAATATTAGAATATAGCAATGGACTAATTCATGGGGAACTCATTTTTTTTCCATGGCTTGGGGTTTCACTATCAGAGACTTTCAATCTACTTCCTTATCTTTTCTCTCCCCTTATTTTCTAGACTTTGAGAAAATGAAAATTCATGGTTATTTTTCTCCAAAAAATTAATTTAAAGATACCTGGTATAGTTAGGATCTTCAATAAACATGAAAAACTGGTATGACTTAATGGAATGAATGAAAGGCACTTGAAATGTAAAATTTTCTGTAGTGATATCCCAGAACAGAAGTGTGACTAGTAGAAAGTAAAATCGCATGTCAAACTCTTGACTCTTAACACTCTCCCACAGAACTGTTCTCAAATTCAGATTTAGTCACTTTCCTTCTTTACTCTAATTTTCAAGCATGAAGAAACTGAAATCATAGAATAGGCTTAGGAAAATACTTTCCAATATTTTGAATCAATTAACTTGAATTAACCTGACAAATTAAATGATAGCTCTATCACAGCCTTGAAATTGGGTATGATACTGTCAGTATTTTATAAATAATTAGAAAACAAAGGTATATAATTCTACATCTCAAATGGATTGACCTCCTTGGCTGATTATACAAAAATACTTCATATGTATTGTAGTTAAGTAGCACACAGTAGGTTAAATTGAAATAATTGAATTAATACATTGAATTAATAAATTGAATTAAATTGAAATAATTTCAATAAATTGAAATGTTCATGCCCACTTAGTTGCGAATATTAAACATGTTTCTAATCATGTATTCTAAAACATTTTAGTGTATTCATTTTATATGACTATTATTTAATTATACAATGGTCATTTTTATTCAAAATAGATGTAAATAATATTTAATGATTTTGGTTGTTGTTTTAGTATACAAGAATGCGGAGTTGCTGAGAAAATGCCATACAAGTCACTTTCATCTGGGAGATCTCCTATTAAAGTGGGGATGATTCAACCTCTTTCTGTGCAACACTTCCTGCCTATATAACCTAAGCAATGCCTTCAAACTCAAGCTGTCAAAAAAACCCACGAAATCCATCCACTAGCAGATTATATGTTGGTTGAGGAAGATATGAAACAAGAGGCTATATGAGAATACTGTTTCTCTTATAGTTTTCAGCAATTTAACACAATCTCTATGTACTTGCCATGCTCATTTCAAACTAAAAATTTTAATAAAGACAAAATTTTTTACTATTCTCACTTTAATATTATTACTAGAATATTTGTAGAGTGTTTGTGTTTACTAACACAATTAAGGTTTTTTCAATTTAAAATAAAGCACTTATTTAGAGTAAACAAAAAATTTGATCTTTAACATATTGAGCTATTGTTAAGAAGTTCCATAAATGGCACACACAGGCTTTATTTTTCTTTTCCCTTCAACATTTTTTTCATTTCAAAGGTATATTAATAAAAGATGAACTGTACCTTCTGTCTGAAAACAGGGCCCAGATTATAAACTTCAAAAAGGAACTGGTTCTGTAAAGATATCCTTTTGCCAGTCATGCAAAAATGATGCTTAGTTGATCTTGAATGACACTAAATGGTAATCCTTTAAGGTCACCTGTTAAGAAAATACATCTGCTATTATGGTTACAAATAATTTTTATTTCAAATTTCCATTGTTTGAATTAAATCCAATTTTCTTATTAAATATCTTATGTAATTGCTTTATTTATACAGAAAATTACTATGCCATTTACCAATATCAACATGTATTTATAATACTTCTAATTAAATATAGAGTTGTTACATTATCAGATTTAATTTTTCCTTTGTAATTTATATTTGCTAATAAACACAAAAGCATATCACAAGCTAAATTTTCATGGATTTCAAAAGCTTAAAACATTTAACACATCATTCAGACAGAAAATCAAAAGGAAGAATTGAATTTAAACTGTATGTAAGACCTGATGGACTTACAGATATTTACAGAACATTTCATCCAACAGCAGCAGAATACACTTTTTTCTCATTAACACATGGAACACAAGTATTTATCATAAATGGTTGTTGAATTTGTCAAATGCTTTTTTTTCATTTATTCAGATGCTTATATGGTTTTTATTCTTTATTTTGTTAATGTTATTCAACATCTGCAAATCAATCAATGTGATACACTACATATCTTTATGATAAACACTCTCAACAAACTGGGCATACAGGGAATGTATATCAACATAATGAAAGCCATACATGACACACCCACAGCTAACATTATACTAAACAATGAAAAGACAAAACCTTTCCCTCTAAGATAAGGAATAAAACAAGGATGCCCATTCTTACCACATTTATTCAACATAGTACTGGAAGTTCTAGCCTGAGTCATTACGCAAAGAAAAAAGAAATAAAACGCATCTAAATCAAAAAGGAAGAAGTTAAAACATCTCTATTTGCAGATGACATGATATTATACATAGAAAAACCTAAAGACTCAAAAAAGAAAATTAGAACTAATGAACAAACTCAGTAAATTTGAAGGATACAAAATCAAAATGCAAAAATCATTTGTATTTCTATACACTAGTAACAAACTATCAAAAGAGAAATTTAAAAAATAGTCTGTCTAAATTGCATCAAAAAGAATAAAGTACATAGGAATAAATTTAACCAAGGTGGTAAATGACATGTATACTGAAAACTATAAAATACTGAGGGAAGAAACTGAGGAAGATACAAAATAAGGAAAGATATTCTGTGCTGATGCATTGGAAAAATTGATATTGTTAAAATGTCCGTATTACTCAAAGTGATCTAAAAATTCAGTGTAATCCCTATCAAAATTCCAATGGCATTTTTCACAGAAATAGAAAAACCATCTTAAAATCTGTATAGAACCACAAACACCCTGAAGAACCAAAGCAATCTTGAAAAGGAAGAATGAAATTGGAGGCCTCCCACTTACTGATTTCACACTGTATTACAAAGCTATAGTAATCAACACAGTATGGTACTGGCATAAACACAGACACACAGATCCATGGAACAGAATAGATAGCTCAAAAATAAACCCATGTATATATGGTCAATTAATTTATGACAAAGGATCCAAGAATATGTATATGGGGAAAAGACAATTTCTTTAATAAATGGTATTGGGGAAAGTGGACATGTGGTTACATGTAAAAGAATGAAACTAGACCCCTGTCTCACACCATAAACAAAAATCAACTCAAAGTGGATTGAATACATCAATATGAGACCTGAAACCACAAAGCTACTAGAAAAAAAACACATGGGGGTAAGCCCCTTGGCACTGATCTTGGCAAATATTTTTTGGATTTGACACCAAAAGCAAAGATAACAAAAGCAAAAATAAATAGGTGGGACTATACCAAACTAAAAAGCTTCTGCACGGCAAAGGAAATAATCAACAAAATGAAAAAGCATCATACGGCATGGGACAAAATATCTGCAAATCATTTGTCTGATAAGGAGTTAATGTCCAAAATATACAAGGAACTCACACAAATCAATAGGAAAACCAAATAAACAAACAAAAAACAAAAATAGAGAATCCAGAGCAGGACCTTCAAGATGTTGCAGGAGTAAGACGTAGAGATCACCTTTCTCCCCACAAATACATCAAAAATACATCTATATGTGGAACAGCTGCTACAGAACACCTACTGAATGCTGGCAGAAGACCTCAGACTTCCCAAAAGGCAAGAAACTCCCCAAGTACCTTGGTAGGATAAAAGAAAAAAAGAAAAAAACAGAGACAAAAGAATAGGGAGGGGACCTGCACCTCAGGGAGGGAGCTTGAAGGAGGAAAAGTTTCCACACATTAGGAAGCCCCTTCACTGGCAGAGTCAGGGGGTAGATGGGGGGAAGCTTCGGAGCCACAGAGGAGAGCTCAGCAGCAGGTGCAGAGGGCAAAGCGGAGAGATTCCTATACAGAGGATCGGTGCTGACTAGCACTCACCAGCCTGAAAGCCTTGTATGCTCACACACTGGGGAGGGTAGGGGCTGGGAGCTGAGGCTTGGGATTCAGAGGTCAGATCCCAGGGAGAGGACTGGGGTTGGCTGCGTGAACACGCCTGAAGGGGGCTAGTGTGCCACAGCTAAATGGTAGGAAGTCCAGGGGAAAGTCTGGAACTGCCTAAAAGTCAAGAGACCATTGTTTTGGGTTGCACAAGGAGAGGAGATTCAGAGAACCGCCTAAACAAGCTCCAGAGATGTGCACGAGCCACGGCTATCAGTGCAAAACAGAGATGGGCATGAAACACTAATGTTGCTGCTGCAGCCACCAAGAATTCTGGATGCAAGCACAGGTTACTATCCAAACGTCCCCTCTGGGGAGTCTGTGCAGCCCACCACTGCCAGGGTCCCGTGATCTAGGGACAACTTTCCCGGAAGAACACACAGCACGTCTCAGGCTGTTGCAACATTATGCTGGCCTCTGCCGCCACAGGCTTGCCCCACATTCCATACCCCTACTTCCCTCCAGCCAGAGTGAGCCAGATCCCCCTAATCAGCTGCTCCTTTAACCCCCTCATGTCTGGGTGAAGAACAGATGTCAGAGGGTGACCTACATGCAGAGGCAGGGCCAAATCCAAAGCTGAAACTCAGGAGCTATGCGAACAAAGAAGAGAAAGGGAAATCTCTCCCAGCAGCCTCAGGAGCAGTAGATTAAATCTGCACAATCAACTTCATGTACCCTGCATCTGTGGAATACCTGAAGAGACAACCAATCACCCCAAAATTGAGGTGGTAGACTTTGGGAGCAACTCTAGACTGGGGATTTGCTGTATGCGACTGACCAGTTTCTGATTTTTATGCTTACTTTGTTTAGTTTTTAGCACTTGTTATCACTGGTGGATTAATTTATTGGTTTGGCTGCTCTCTTCCTTTTTTTTTCTATTACTTTTAATTTTTTTTATTTCCATAATTAAAAAAAAATTTCAATAACTTTACTTACCTTTTTCTTTTTCTTCTTTTTTTCTCAGCCATGTGGCTGACAGGGTCTTGGTGCTCCAGCCGGCTGTCTGGCCTGAGCCTCTGAGGTGGTAGAGCTGAGTTCAAGACATTGGACTACCAGAGACCTCCCGGCCCCACGTAATATCAATTGGCAAGAACTCTCCCAGAAATCTTCATCTCAACACTAAGACCCAGCTCCGTGCAAAGACCAGCAAGCTCCAGTGCTGAACACCCCATGCCAAACAAGTAGCAAGACAGGAACACAGCCCCACCCATTAGCAGAGAGGCTGCCTAAAATTGTAATAAGTTCACAGACACCTGAAAACACACCACGAAACGTGGTCCTGCCCACAAGAAAGACAAGATCCAGCCTCATACACCAGAACACAGGCACCAGTCACCTCCAGCAGGAAGCCTACACAGCCCACTGAACCAACCTTAGCCACTGGGGGCAGGTATCAAAAACAATGGGAACTAGGAACTTGCAGCCTGTGAAAAAGGAGACCACAAACACAGTAAGTTAAGCAAAATGAGAAGACACAGAAATACGCAGCAGATGAAGGAGCAAGGTAAAAACCCACCAGACCAAACAAATGAAGAGGAAATAGGCAGTCTACCTGGAAAAGAATTCAGAGTAATGATAGGAAAGATGATTTAAATCTTGGAAATAGAATGAAGAAACTACAAGAAATGTATAACAAGGACTTAGAAGAACTAAAGAGCAAACAAACTATGTGGAACAACACAATAAATGAAATTAAAAATTCTCTAGAAGGAATCAATACCAGAATAACTGAGGCAGAAGAACGGATACGTGGCCTGGAAGATAAAATAGTGACGCAACAACATTCAAATTACATAGGTCCCAGAAGAAGGAGAGAAAAAGAAAGGGACTGAGAAAATATTTGAAGAGATTATAGTTGAAAACTTTCCTAATATGGGAAAGGAAATAGTCAGCCAAGTCCAGGAAGCACAGAGAGTCCCATACAAGATAAATCCAAGGAGAAATATGCCAAGACACATATTAATCAAACTAACAAAAATTAAACACAAAGAAAAAATATTGAAAGCAGCAAGGGAAAAGCAACAAGTGATATTCAAGGCAATTCCCATAAGGTTAACAGCTGATTTTTCAGCAGAAACTCTGCAAGCCAGAAAAGAGTGGCAGCATGTATTTAAAGTGATGAAAGGGAAAAATCTACAACAAAGATTACTCTCCCCAGCAAGGATCTCATTCAGATTCAATAGAGAAATTAAAACCTTTACAGACAAGCAAAAGCTAAGAGAATTCAGCACCACCAAACC